>NC_041387.1:464999922-465016686 GCF_002162155.2 Triticum dicoccoides | reverse complement strand
CTCACTGTTCATCCAATCGATCGGCTTCAGTTAGCAGCAGTAGCGAAGGAATCGCTCCATCGGGTTCAGTTAACAGCCATTGATCGATCGCTTGGGTTCAGTAATGCGTAGCCTGCAGTGTAATCGCTCGGGTTCAGTTAGAGCCCAACGCCTCGCTCGGCTTCAGTTAGAGCCAACGCCTCACACACACGCGCGTACGTACGAGAGAAACGCGCATCGCTCCGCCCCCGACCTCCCACCGTAACCGGCAACTCCCCGAAATTTTCCTCCCCTTGCTTCTACCACGTTTTTTTCCATCATGGACGGCCCAAAGAATGTCAGGCAGCTACGTCTCCGGCCCGCCTAGGACGAAAAGCCCATTTTCTGTCATGATTTTTTGTCATAGAAGTAGGAGCCCACCACATCTATGATGATACCGGCTTTTGTCACAATTATCGTCATAGAAGTGTCATATGTATGACGGGAAAACATTCCGTTTGGCCCAAAATGTCACGTATGTGTCTTTTTTTTGTAGTGTATGCATAAGGATTTTGTGAGAAAACAAATTACGGGAGCAAGAATCAACTAGCATAGGAAGCCAAAACAAGCATGACTTCAAAACTTTCAACACATGGAGAGGAAACTTGATATTATTCAGATATGTAAAAGCATATGTTCCTCTCTCATAGTAATTTTTAGTAGCATCATGAATGAATACAACAATATAGCTATCATATAAAGCATTTGTTTCATGATCCATAAGCATAAAACTTTTATTACTCTCCACATAAGTAAATTTATTCTCATCAACAGTAATGGGAGAAAATTCAACAAAATAACTATCATGTGCTACTTGATTGACATAATCAAATTGAACATTAAAATTATGATAACAAGTTTCATGGTTATAATTATTCTTTATAACATACATGTCATCACCATAATCATCATAGATAGAAACTTTGTTGTCATAATCAATTGAAACCTCCTCCAAAATAGTGGATTCGTCACTAAATAAAGTAATGACCTCTCCAAATCCGCTTTCATAATTATCACAATAAGATTCAACAACCTATAAAATAGTGGGATAATTAGTACCTAGAGTTGACACTCTTGCAAAGCCACTTTCATCATTGTAATCATCATAAATAGGAGGCATGCAATCATTTTATGTTCATAAAAACTTGGGGGACTAAAAGCATCATCTTCATCAAATATGGCATTCCCAAGATTATGGCTTTGCATATCACTAACATCATAGATATTCAAAGAATTCATACTATCAACATTGCAATCATGCTCATCATTCAAAGATTTTATGCGAAACATTTTATTGAATTCTTCTTCTACCAATTGAGCATAATTTTCTGATCCATCATTTTCAAGAAAGACATGATAAAGACGAATAATATGAGGCCACCTCAATTCCATTTTTTTGTTTTGTATTACAAACCAAACTAGTGATAAAACGAGAAACTAAAAGATTCAATTGCAAGATCTAAAAATATACCTTCAAGCACTCACCTCCCCGGCAACAGCGCCAGAAAAGAGCTTGATGTCTACTATGCAACCTTCTTCTTGTAGAATCATGTTGGGCCTCCAAGTGCAGAGTTTTGTAGGACAATATCAATTTTCCCTCAACTGGATGAGCTAAGGTTTATCAATCCTTGGGAGGTTTAGGATGAAGATGGTCTCTTTCAAACAATCCTCCAACCAAATACAAGAAATCTCTTGTGTCCCCAACACACGAAATACAATGGTAAATTGTATAGGTGCACTAGTTCGGCAAAGTGACGGTGATACAAGTGTAGTAATGATAGTAGATATTGATTTTTGTAATAGGAAAAATAAAAACAACAAGGTAGCAAGTAACAAACATGAGCACAAACGGTATTGAAATGCTTGAAAATGAGGCCTAGGGTCCGTACTTTCGCTAGTGCAAATCTCGCAACAATGCTAATATAATTGGATCATATAATCATCCCTCAACGCGCGATAAAGAATCACTCCAAAGTTCTTATCTAGCGGAGAACATAAGATGAAATTGTTTGTGAAGGAAATATGCCCTAGAGGCAATAATAAAGTTATTATTTATTTCCTCATATCATGATAAATGTTTATTATTCATGCTAGAATTTTATTAACCGGAAACATGATACACGTGTGAATACATAGTCAAACTTAATGTCACTAGTATGCCTCTACTTGACTAGCTCATTAATCAAAGATGGTTATGTTTCCTAACCATAGACATGAGTTGTCATTTGATTAACGGGATCACATCATTAGGAGAATGATGTGATTGACTTGACCCATTCCGTTAGCTTAGCACTTGATCGTTTAGTATGTTGCTATTGCTCTCTTCATGACTTATACATGTTCCTACAACTATGAGATTATGCAACTCCCGTTTACCGGAGGAACACTTTGTGTGCTACCAAACGTCACAATGTAACTGGGTGATTATAAAGGAGCTCTACAGGTGTCTCCAAAGGTACATGTTGAGTTGGCGTATTTCGAGATTAGGTTTTGTCACTCCGGTTGTTGGAGAGGTATCTCTGGGCCCTCTCGGTAATGCACATCACTATAAGCCTTGCAAGCAATGTAGCTAATGAGTTAGTTACGGAATGATGCATTACATAACGAGTAAAGAGACTTGCCGGTAACAAGATTGAACTAGGTATTGAGATACCGACAATCGAATCTCGGGCAAGTAACATACCGATGACAAAGGGAACAACTTATGTTGTTATGCGGTTTGACCGATAAAGATCTTCGTAGAATATGTAGGAGCCAATATGAGCATCCAGGTTCCGCTATTGGTTATTGACCGGAAACGAGTTTCGGTCATGTCTACATAGTTCTCGAACCCGTAAGGTCCGCACGCTTAAGGTTTCGTTGACAGTTTTATTATGAGTTTATGAGTTTTGATGTACCGAAGGTTGTTCGTAGTCTCGGATATGATTATGGACATGACGAGGACTCTTGAAATGGTCAAGACATAAAGATCGATATATTGGACGACTATATTTGGACACCGGAAAGGTTCCGAGTGAGATTGGGACAATACCGGAGCTCCGGGAGGTTATTGGAACCCCTCGGGAGGTATATGGGCCTTATTGGGCCTTAGTAGAAAGGAGGGGAAAGGAGCAAAGGAGGGGGCGCCCCCCAAGCCCAATCCGAATTGGAGGGGGTCCGCCCCCCCTTTCCTTCTTCCCTCCCTCCTCTTCCTTCCCTCTCCCTCTCCTAATAGGAAAGGGGGGAGTCCTACTCCTGGTGGGGGTTGGACTCCCCCAGGGCGCGCCACCCCCTTGGACGGACCCCTCCTCCACTCCTTTATATACGGGGGAGGGGGTCACCCCATAGACACAACAATTGATCTCTTGATCTCTTAGCCGTGTGTGGTGCCCCCCTCCACCATAGTCCTCTTCGATAATATTGTAGCAGTGCTTAGGCAAAGCCCTGCGACGGTAGAACATCAAGATCGTCACCAAGCCGTCGTGCTGACGGAACTCTCCCTTGACACTCGGCTAGATCGGAGTTCGAGGGACGTCATCGAGCTGAACGTGTGCTAGAACTCGGAGGTGTCGTAGTTTCGGTGCTTGATTGGTCGGGCTGTGAAGACGCACGACTACATCAACCGCGTTGTTCTAACGCTTCCGCTTTCGGTCTAGGAGGGTACGTGGACAAAACTCTCCCCTCTCGTTGCTATGCATCACCATGATCTTGCGTGTGCGTAGGATTTTTTTTTGAAATTACTACGTTCCCCAACAGTGGTATCAGAGCCAAGTTTTATGTGTAGATGTTATATGCACGAGTAGAACACAAGTGAGTTATGGGCGATACAAGTCATACTGCTTACCAGCATGTCATACTTTGGTTTGGCGGTATTGTTGGATGAAGCGGCCTGGACCGACATTACGCGTACGCTTACGCGAGACTGGTTCTACCGACGTGCTTTGCACACAGGTGGCTGGCGGGTGTCAGTTTCTCCAACTTTAGTTGAATCGAGTGTGGCTACACCCGGTCCTTGCGAAGTTAAAACAACACTAACTTGACGAACTATCGTTGTGGTTTTGATGCGTAGGTAAGAACGGTTCTTGCTCAGCCCGTAGCAGCCACATAAAATTTGCAACAAAAAAGTAGAGGACGTCTAACTTGTTTTAGCAGGGCATGTTGTGATGTGATATGGTCAAGACGTGATGCTATATTTTATTGTATGAGATGATCATGTTTTGTAACCGAGTTATCGGCAACTGGCAGGAGCCATATGGTTGTCGCTTTATTGTATGAAATGCAAGCGCCCTGTAATTGCTTTACTTTATCACTAAGCGGTAGCGATAGTCGTAGAAGCAATAGATGGCGATGATGCTACAATGGAGATCAAGGTGTCGCGCCGGTGATGATGGTGATCAAGATGGTGCTTCGGAGATGGAGATCGCAAGCACAAGATGATGATGGCCATATCATATCACTTATATTGATTGCATGTGATGCTTATCCTTTATGCATCTTATCTTGCTTTGATTGACGGTAGCATTTTAAGATGATCTCTCACTAATTATCAAGAGGTGTTCTCCCTGAGTATGCACCGTTGCGAAAGTTCTTCGTGCTGAGACACCACGTGGTGATTGGGTGTGGTAGGCTCTATGTTCAAATACAACGGGTGCAAAACAGTTGCACCCGCAGAATACTCAGGTTAATCTTGACGAGCCTAGCATATACAGATATGGCCTCGGAACACGGAGACCGAAAGGTCGAGTGTGAACCATATAGTAGATATGATCAACATAGTGATGTTCACCATTGAAAACTACTCCATCTCACGTGATGATCCGACATGGTTTAGTTGATTTGGATCACGTGATCACTTAGATGACTAGAGACATGTCTGTCTAAGTGGGAGTTCTTTAATAATATGATTAATTGAACTTAAATTTGTCATGAACTTAGTACCTGATAGTATTTTGCATATCTATGTTTGTTGTAGATAGATGGCTCGTGCTGTTGTTCCATTGAATTTTAATGTGTTCCTTGAGAAAGCTAAGTTGAAAGATGATGGTAGCAATTACACGGACTGGGTTCGTAACTTGAGGATTATCCTCATTGCTGCACAGAAGAATTACGTCTTGGAAGCACCGCAGGGTGCCAGGCCTGCTGTAGATGCAACTGACGATGTTAAGAACGTCTGGCAGAGCAAAGCTGATAACTACTCGATAGTTCAGTGTGCCATGCTTTACGGCTTAGAACCGGGACTTCAAGGACGTTTTGAACGTCATGGAGCATATGAGATGTTCCAGGAGTTGAAGTTAATATTTCAAGCAAATGCCGAAATTGAGAGATATGAAGTCTCCAATAAGTTCTATAGCTGCAAGATGGAGGAGAATAGTTCTGTCAGTGAACATATACTCAAAATGTCCGGGGTATAATAATCACTTGATTCAACTAGGAGTTAATCTTCCTGATGATAGTGTCATTGATAGAATTCTTCAATCGCTGCCACCAAGCTACAAGAGCTTCATGATGAACTATAATATGCAAGGGATGGACAAGACTATTCCCGAGCTCTTCGCAATGCTAAAGGTTGCGGAGGTAGAAATCAAGAAGGAGCATCAAGTGTTGATGGTCAACAAGACCACCAGTTTCAAGAAAAAGGTAAAGGGAAGAAGAAGGGGAACTTCAAGAAGAATAACAAACAAGTTGCTGCTCAAGAGAAGAAACCCAAGTCTGGACCTAAGCCTGAGACTGAGTGCTTCTACTTCAAGCAGACTGGTCACTGGAAGCGGAACTGCCCCAAGTATTTGGCGGATAAGAAGGATGGCAAGGTGAACAAAGGTATATGTGATATACATGTTATTGATGTGTACCTTACTAATGCTCGCAGTAGCACCTGAGTATTTGATACTGGTTCTGTTGCTAATATTTTCAACTCAAAACAGGGACTATGGATTAAGCAAAGATTGGCTAAGGACGAGGTGACGATGCACATGGGAAATGGTTCCAAAGTCGATGTGATCGCGGTCGGCACGCTACCTCTACATCTACCTTCGGGATTAGTTTTAGACCTGAATAATTGTTATTTGGTGCCAGCGTTGAGCATGAACATTATATCTGGATCTTGTTTGATGCGAGATGGTTATACATTTAAATCAGAGAATAATGGTTGTTCTATTTATATGAGTAATATCTTTTATGGTCATGCACCCTTGAAGAGTGGTCTATTTTTATTAAATCTCGATAGTAGTGATATACATATTCATAATGTTGAAGCCAAAAGATGCAGAGTTGATAATGATAGTGCAACTTATTTGTGGCACTGCCGTTTGGGTCATATTGGTGTAAAGCGCATGAAGAAACTCCATACTGATGGACTTCTGGAATCACTTGATTATGAATCACTTGGTACTTGCGAACCGTGCCTCATGGGCAAGATGACTAAAACGCCGTTCTCTGGAACTAGGAGCGAGCAACTGATTTGTTGGAAATCATACATACCGATGTGTGTGGTCCAATGAATGTTGAGGCTCGCGGCGGGTATCGTTATTTTTTCACCTTCACAGATGATTTGAGCAGATATGGGTATATCTACTTAATGAAACACAAGTCTGAAACATTTTAAAAGTTCAAAGAATTTCAGAGTGAGGTGGAAAATCATCGTAACAAGAAAATAAAATTTCTATGATCTGATCATGGAGGAGAATATTTGAGTTACGAGTTTGGTTTAAGCAATGCGGAATAGTTCCGCAACTCACGCCACCTGGAACACCACAACGAAAAGGTGTGTCTGAACGTTGTAATCGTACTTTACTAGATATGGTGCGATCTATGATATCTCTTACTGATTTACCGCTATCGTTTTGTGTTATGCTTTAGAGACGGCCGCATTCACGTTAAATAGGGCACCATCAAAATCCGTTGAGACGACGCCTTATGAACTGTGGTTTGGCAAGAAACCAAAGTTGTCATTTCTTAAAGTTTGGGGCTGCAATGCTTATGTGAATAAACTTCAACCAGATAAGCTCGAACCCAAATCGAAGAAATGTGTCTTCATAGGATACCCAAAAGAGACTATTGGGTACACCTTCTATCACAGATCTGAGGGCAAGACTTTTGTTGCTAAATTCGGATCCTTTCTAGAGAAGGAGTTTCTCTCGAAAGAAGTGAGTGGGAGGAAAGTAGAACTTGATGAGGTAACTGTACCTGCTCCCTTATTGGAAAATAGTTCATCACATGAACCGGTTCCTGTGACGACTACACCAATCAGTGAGGAAGCTAATGATATTGATCATGAAACTTTAGATCAAGTTACTACCGAACCTCGTAGGTCAACCAGAGTAAGATCCGCACCAGAGTGGTATGGTAATCCTATTCTGGAAGTCATGTTACTTGACCATGGCGAACCTACGAACTATGAGGAAGTGACGATGAGCCCAGATTCCGCAAAATGGCTTGAGGCCATGAAATCTGAGATGGGACCCATGTATGAGAACAAAGTATGGACTTTGGTTGACTTGCCCGATGATCGGCAAGCCATCGAGAATAAATTGATCTTCAAGAAGAAGACTGGCGCTGATGGTAATGTAACTGTCTACAAAGCTCGACTTGTTGCGAAAGGTTTTCGACAAGTTCAAGGGGTTGACTACGATGAGACTTTATCACCCGTAGCGATGCTTAAGTCTGTCCGAATCATGTTAGCAATTGCCGCATTTTATGATTATGAAATATGGCAAATGGATGTCAAAACTGCATTCCTAAATGGATTTCTGGAAGAAGAGTTGTATATGATGCAACCAGAAGAATTTGTCGATCCAAAAGGTGCTAACAAAGTGTGCAAGCTCCAGCGATCCATTTATGGACTGGTGCAAGCCTCTCAGAGTTGGAATAAACGCTTTGATAGTGTGATCAAAGCATATGGTTTTATACAGACTTTTGGAGAAGCTTGTATTTACAAGAAAGTGAGTGGGAGCTCTGTAGCATTTCTGGACATATTGTTGATTGGAAATGATATAGAATTTCTGGATAGCATAAAGGGATACTTGAATAAAAGTTTTTCGATGAAAGATCTCGATGAAGCTGCTTACATATTAGGCATCAAGATCTATAGAGATAGATCAAGGCGCTTAATTGGACTTTCACAAAGCACATACCTTGATAAAGTTTTGAAAAAGTTCAAAAAGATCAGGCAAAGAAAGGGTTCTTGCCTGTATTACAAGGTGTGAAGTTGAGTCAGACTCAATGCCCGACCACAACAGAAGATAGAGAGAAAATGAAAGATGTTCCCTATGCTTCAGCCATAGGCTCTATCATGTATGCAATGCTGTGTACCAGACCTGATGTACGCTTAGCAATAAGTTTAGCAGGGAGGTACCAAAGTAATCCAGGAGTGGATCACTGGACAACGGTCAAGAACATCCTGAAATACCTGAAAAGGACTAAGGATATGTTTCTCATTTATGGAGGTGACAAAGAGCTAGTCGTAAATGGTTACGTCGATGCAAGCTTTGACACTGATCCGGATGATTCTAAATCGCAAACCGGATACGTGTTTATATTGAACGGTGGAGTTTTCAGTTGGTGCAGTTCTAAACAAAGCGTCGTGGCGGGATCTACATGCGAAGCAGAGTACATAGCCACTCCGGAAGCAGCAAATGAAGGAGTCTGGATGAAGGAGTTCATTTCTGATCTAGGTGTCATACCTAGTGCATCGGGACCAATAAAGATCTTCTATGACAATACTGGTGCAATTGCCTTGGCAAAGGAATCCAGATTTCACAAGAGGACCAAGCACATCAAGAGATGCTTCAATTCCATCTAGGACCAAGTCCAGGTGGGAGACATAGAGATTTGCAAGATACATACGGATCTGAATGTTACAGACCCGTTGACTAAGCCTCTTCCACGAGCAAAACATGATCAACACGAAGACTCCATGGGTGTTAGAATCATTACTATGTATTATTGACTCTAGTGCAAGTGGGAGACTGAATGAAATATGCCCTAGAGGCAGTAATAAAGTTATTATTTATTTCCTCATATCATGATAAATGTTTATTATTCATGCTAGAATTATGTTAACTAGAAACATGATACATGTGTGAACACATAGACAAACTTAATGTCACTAGTATGCCTCTACTTGACTAGCTCATTAATCAAAGATGGTTATGTTTCCTAACCATAGACATGAGTTGTCATTTGATTAACGGGATCACATCATTAGGAGAATGATGTGATTGACTTGACCCATTCCGTTAGCTTAGCACTTGATCGTTTAGTATGTTGCTATTGCTTTCTTCATGACTTATACATGTTCCTACAACTATGAGATTATGAAACTCCCGTTTACCGGAGGAACACTTTGTGTGCTACCAAACGTCACAACGTAACTAGGTGATTATAAAGGAGCTCTATAGGTGTCTCCAAAGGTACATGTTGAGTTGGCGTATTTCGAGATTAGGTTTTGTCACTCAATTGTCAGAGAGGTATCTTTGGGCCATCTCGGTAATGCACATCACTATAAGCCTTGCAAGCAATGTAGCTAATGAGTTAGTTACGGAATGATGCATTACATAATGAGTAAAGAGACTTGCCGGTAACGAGATTGAATTAGGTATTGAGATACCGACGATCGAATCTCGGGCAAGTAACATACCGATGACAAAGGGAACAACGTATGTTGTTATGCGGTTTGACCGATAAAGATCTTCGTAGAATATGTAGGAGCCAATATGAGCATCCAGGTTCTGCTATTGGTTATTGATCGGAAACGAGTTTCGGTCATGTCTACATAGTTCTCGAACCCGTAGGGTCCGCACGCTTAAGGTTTCGTTGATTGTTTTATTATGAGTTTATGAGTTTTGATGTACCGAAGATTGTTTGGAGTCCCGGATATGATTACGGACATGACAAGGAGTCTCGGAATGGTGGAGACATAAAGATCGATATATTGGACGACTATATTCGGACACTGGAAAGGTTCCGGGTAAGGTTGGGACAATACTAGAGCTCCGGGAGGTTATCGGAACCCCTCGGGAGGTATATGGGCCTTATTGGGCCTTAGTAGAAAGGAGGGGAAAGGAGCAAAGGAGGGGGCGCCCCCCAAGCCCAATCCGAATTGGGAGGGGGACCGGCCCCCCTTTCCTTTTTCCCTCCCTCCTCTTCCTTCCCTCTCCCTCTCCTAATAGGAAAGGGGGAGTCCTAGTCCCAGTGGGGGTTGGACTCCCCCCCTAGGGCGCGCCACCCCCCTTGGCCGGCCCCCTCCTCCACTCCTTTATATACGGGGGAGGGGGTCACCCCATAGACACAACAATTGATCTCTTGATCTCTTAGCCGTGTGCGGTGCCCCCTCCACCATAGTCCTCCTCGATAATGTTGTAGCAGTGCTTAGGTGAAGCCCTGCGACGGTAGAACATCAAGATCATCACCACGCCGTCGTGCTGACGGAACTCTCCCTCGACACTCGACTGGATCGGGGTTCGAGGGACGTCATCGAGCTGAACATGTGCTAGAACTCAGAGGTGTCGTAGTTTTGGTGCTTGATCGGTCGGGCCGTGAAGACGTACGACTACATCAACCACGTTATTCTAACGCTTCCGCTTTTGGTCTACGAGGCTACGTGGACAACACTCTCCCCTCTTGTTGCTATGCATCACCATGATCTTGTGTGTGCGTAGGAATTTTTTTGAAATTACTACGTTCCCCAACAGTTTGTAGGGTACAAAACCACCTGAAAGTTATCCTTTCCGATCGATCTATCCAAGAGTTCGTACTAAAATAAGACCGAGTTATCCTTTCCGATCAATCTATCTAAAAGTTCGTACTAAAATAACATCATATGATACACATCAACAAACTCTAATGTCATCTAGATACTCCAGTGTCACCATGAGTATCTGTGAGTTGATTATACGATATGCATCAAACAATTTCAGATTCATAATACTCAATCCAACACAAAGAACCTCAAAGAGTGCCCCAAGATTTTGTAACAGCCCCAAAATTGGGTTATCAATTTTTGTGTTGTTATTCCTTTCTGGCACTCATTTTCAAAATCTTTCTCTGAGTTTGTCGGATGACTCTGAGAATTCTTGTTATTTCAAATGTTTCAAAACCTTGCTCAGGTCTTTGTCAATGGGCAAGCCCTCATTTGCATCATCTCAAACCCTCTCAAACCCTAATTCCAATTTTCTGGAATTTGAATGTGCCCTTTGTGAATACAAAGTGGCCTTTTTTCCTTGATCTATTGATCATCCTATCTGTTCCTAGAGACCCTTCTACCTTTCGAAACCTTGGATATGCAAAAATATTGCCAAGTCCCATGCAATATTTTTGAATTATGATTTATTCCTTTTCTTGTCCTTATGAGGAATAAAATCCAAAGGCATAGCTAGCCATCTCCTAAAATCATGTGAATTGATGGAGTTGATATTTTTGTCTAATCCAAGCTCTAGCAAAGATATTGGCCATAATTAAATAAGGAAAATTGCCTTTTCTTATTTTATGCCAATATTGCATTTCTACCATTTTCTAAAGGAACTATCATTTTTATAGCAGAGAAAATTCCCACATAAATTGTGGAGCTTGTCCTTGCTATATGATCACTAGTTCCATCCTTATCCCATTTTCTAGAGATCAAAAATTGGGCACATGATCCAATGCAAGTTTCTGCCTTCTCTGAAATTTTGCAAAGGAAGGCTTTATTCCTAATTCCGATTGAGCTCAAATTTGACTGGGGTGATTATCCTTGACATATAACCCATGGATACCAAAGATCAGCTTGATCCCTTCATCCTAGCCTCTTCAAAGTTTCTGACCAGATTGCAACTTTGTGAAGGAAGTGCCTTCATAGAGTTTCCAAATGGGATGAAACTTTGCCATCTTCTCAAGTATCCGAAATCATTCACCTCCATCTAAATTCAGCTCATTACATTGAACTATGTGAGCTCAGGAGCAATTCTTGTATTGTGTCCAAATTTTCAGTTTGTGAAGCAAGTATATTTTATCTTGCTCCATTATGGATGAAAATATTTCCAAGCCTTCTCCTATCCATAGGACCCACCTCCACAAGATTTTGGCTAATTTTATTAGCCAACATTTTCCTAGAATTTTCCCAAGTTTCTGGTCAGAAGGGATGTTTGTGAAACAAGTACGAATTTGGCAAGTCCATTTGGTATGATCCTTTTTGCAGCATCTACATATGACCAAATCATCATGATTTGCCAAGTGGTTGTCCAATCTAACACTCCTAGTGAGTGCTCCTTCCTCATTTAGTTTCTGGACATATTTTAGCAATTGGAAAGCAACTATGTTGAATACTTGTCCTAATGACCTCATAACCCCCAGGACTGTAGTTCTTACTACCCTAAGCCTGACAACATCAAGTTTGCCTGTTAACCTCTTTGGTTTAATTTCTAGAACATGGCCAAGTTTGCAACATCAAACTTGTGGAGCTTGTTTCCCTCTGCTCTCATCACCTCTGCCCGTGAACTCACCTCTTCTTTAATGAGCCTTGGAAGGACTACGATGTAGACATAGTTTGGCATGGAGTAGACGGCCAGAGAGCGTGTTGTCGGTGGTGACCATAGGAAATGCCAGCCAAAACAGTGGTCTAGCCACTGTTGGCCTCGGGAGAGCAGCTCCAGCTGGATTTGGTTTGTCCCAGAGTGTCAAATGGCTTGGCATCGTTGTCGCCATTCGCCTGGACCCCTCCCCTCCTCCGTTTTATTCTCCGACGAGCCATTCCAAAGATCGAATAGTGCTCGCCCGTGGCCATCGTCGCCTTCCTTTCTCCTGTCCTCTTCTCTCCCCCTCGTCCGCGAGCGTAGCTCGACTCCGTGAACCCCTGGCGCTCGTTCGCATCCCCCTCGTCACCTTCCCACTCCTCCCTGTGACTGTTGTGGCCATCTGGAGCCTTGGCCGGACCCGTTCGGTGGAGCTCGGCTCCTCGGCGACTCGCCCTGCTATATATAGCCATAGCCCGAGCCCCGAGCAGCTCCAGCCCCCTCCACCTCTCCCCTGGATCCCTTGCCGGAGCCCGACAATTTAGCCGAAGCTCACCCATGGCCTCCGCGCCCAACTACCCCCTCCGATCGTCCCCTGCCTCGTTCGAGCCCACAAACGGACGCGCCTCACTCCAGCGAGCCTCCCAACACTTGTTCCCCTTCCTTTCCCCCACTAGAGCACCCAGTTCACTGGCGGCTGAAGCCCCTCTCCGCCGTGGGCCGCGTTGCTCCCTCTCAAGTGGTCGTGGCAGGCAACGGAGACCACCACGGGATGCACCTCTCGCTCCTGAGATCATGGGTGGGTCGGCCGTCGTCTGCGGTGGACGGAGCCGCCGACAGTCGCCGCCGGGGTGATCCCCTGCTTCGGCTCGGTGCGCTCCCGGGAGGGAGGTTGAAGATGCCAGGCAGGAGGGACCCTGCCCTATGCGACCCCACCTATTCACGACCGAAGGGCCTGGCCCCGTGCCACGTCGGATAAGTGGCAGCGCCCCCGCCATGAAGCCGTTTCCCTGCGCTAAAGACGTATTTCCCCCTGAGTATGTTTCCCAGGTTAGAAAGCGTATTCTCTTGTTCCTTTAGATGAAAATACGTTTTCACTTCTCTGAAGGCGCATTCTCAGAAAGGCGCTTTCTCTTTTTCAGCTCAGCCGACTGAAATGCTTATATTGTGAACATTCACTGTTTAAGCCACTTTTCTGCCTAAAAAGTGAACGACCACAATTTTGCAACCGTAACTCTGAATGAGGTGGTTCCAATGCTCATGTTCTCTGTTAGTCACGCTCTTTTCGATGGGACCATTTTATTTATGTTTGCACGTTCTGAAAATGCCCATTTTGCCCTTGCCCTAATTCAGCCCCTTTGAGACCTAAACATTCTCCGACAAATTTTTCCGAGAATTGATCGTATCCCTCCCCGGAGTATTCGTCGACCCCCAGGCAAGCCAACCTCTTATCATGAGCCCCGAACTTGCATGTTGACTTTGCTTGCACCTCGTGTGTGTGTTTAGTTGCAATAGTTTCTTGCCTGTTCTGTTTGCTGTTATTTCAGTCATGCTATATGTTTTTGTTATCTGCCATGCATGCTTGTGTTTTTATGAAATATGTTGACATGCTAGCTGGATGTTGTTGCTGATAATATCATGCCTCTGTCTAGTTTAGTTTCATGTCAGTAGTATCGATGTTATGATGATTCTGTTACACTGATAAGATTGCTAGTACTTGAGTTTGCCATGTTTCACATGCTATTGTTGGCACTTGAAAAGCTTTATGTTGTTACTGCATATGTATGTTGCATGCTAGTTGTTGCATTCATGTTAAAAATGCTCGCATGATGATTGATGATGGAGAAGTTAATAATATGACTTAATAACAAACCTCCTCCGTCATCACTGGGATGTCATAGTGCCACCAAATCAAGCTTTTTCCAGTGCAACCACATTTGCCTTGGTATGGGAAGGCCCTAACTGATTTATTGCCATGCCTCTCGCCGGTGCCTCCAAAGTAGGGAAGGTTATGGGTGCGCGCTACCCTGATCAGGTAGGCAGACATAAATCTTGTGGGCCTGAGTTGTTTTGCATGCTTTGTCCCTCTTTGGGACTGTTTGTTTTGCCACGACGGTGGCCGTTTTGCCTTTGGTAGGCTAGGCCACCCAGGATTGAACCCAAAAAGCGGTGTTGGTTGGAGTGGCCGGGAGAGTGTCATGGCAATAGATCGGTTTTGTCGGAACGCCGTTGGGCCACCAGAATGGGAGTGCGAGGCCATGGGTTCTGTGGTGTGGGTACAGTGTGCTACCTCTGCAGAGTGTATGTTTAATCTATCGATAGCCGCGTCCTCGGTCATGGGCACAAGTTCGTAGTAGGTCACACTATTATGTCTTGGTGGAAATGGAGGATAAACCTAAAATAACTAAGTTGATGAATAATGTGTAATAAAAGAATGTGATGACTTGGACTGTGAGATAATTGTGAGAAGTCACGGTGATGTGTTGATATGATCACGAGATGAGGTCTTGGTGAGTGTTGAACCAAGAGTGGTTCCTTTTGTGATCCGTGGATGATCACCGCTTGGTTGCAAGGCAACCCGTTGGAAAGAGAGTCCGAGGGACTCAGTGCACAAGTTTGGTTGCATTGCATGAGTAGTATGTTGTTATTTTCATTTAAAAGAACCATGGTAGAACAAGAGATGGTTGCATAAAGTTAACATGTTATGCCTGCATTGAATATGACTGGTAGTTTATTTTCAGCATAGTTTCATGATGCCATGCTATGTTTTGACTGAACTTATGCCATGTTTAGATTATGTCATGTTATGATCAAGATGCTATGTTATGCTATGTGTTGCCATTGACATGTTAGAAGTAAAGTTTGAGATGCCATGTTATTGCCATGCTAGTAGATGCCATGATGTTGTTCATGCTTAGTTTGAATTTTTTTGACCGAGAACGACAGTGGGAGAGGCTCCCACTGACTTTGTATTACTCACCAAAAGATGTTACATTTTTACAGGTAGGTTTTTTTTGCAGGGCCCCCTCGGCCTGTCTAAACATGTATAACACTACTGTCTACAAGTTTTGTATATAGGAGTCTAAGAAGGGACGAAGCTCTTCTTTACAATTATGAACAAGGAGGCCCAATAGGTGCTTGAATCTATCAAGCCATGCGATGAAGGAGTGTGGCACTCCTCTGAAGTATTCATTGTTTCTCTCCTTCCAGATGCTCCACGCGGCCAGCAAGAAAATGTCCATGAATAGTGGTTGCCTCCTTTGGTAACATATATATGCTTAGTTTGAATAATGACTCTAGTTAATATCATGCCATGCTTAGTAATTATGATGAAATAGATTGTTGCATATGCTTGGTTCTTGATTTGTCATCGGTTCGTTCGGATGCTATGTATTTGGTTGTCTTGCAAGTACATTCAATGTACTGACCTCGCATGTCATGCCAATTTTGTAGGTCATGCCTGAATTGTTCGCTTGTTCCGTCGTGCTAGGCCGTAATCTTGCCAATCCTGTGAATTGTGGAGCCCAGCCAGAGTGATATGCTGCCAAACCAAGACTTCCGCCACCATTTAAATAGACTTCTGATGCCATTCAAATAGCCGTAGGGCTATGCCAGATAATTGTATTCATCAATGATGTAATCATATACACATGTATTTGATGAATATTCTTGTAACTAGAATGCTGTATCATGGACCTGTCGTGCGTCTGGTGTTATCCTGGGCTGGCATGCGAAGGCCCCCTGCTCCATGCGGATCGGGGTGCCACAGATTTCTACTGGAGAAACGAGGATGAAAACATGCATCAACCCCTATTCATAGATTACCCAAATGTCGCCTCGGGAATCCATGAGTTGAGTGCCAAACCATATATCAAGTGAATCAATATGATACCCCAATGTCACCACGGGTATTCATAGCAAGACATACATCAAGTGCTCTCAAATCCATAAAAGTATTCAATCCGATAATAACAAAATCTCAAAGCGAAAACTCAATTCATCACAACAAGATAGAGAGGGGAAAACACCATATGATCCAATGATAGGTCTCCGATGTATCTATAATTTTTGATTGTTCCATGCTGTTATATTATCATTCTTGGATGTTTTACAATCATTTTATAGTCATTTTATATCATTTTTGGTACTAACCTATTGACATAGTGCCTAGTGCCAGTTGCTCTTTTCTGCATGTTTTTTACATCGCAGGAATCAATACCAACAGTCCAAATGCAGAGAAACTTTTTGAGGATTTTTTTGGGCCAGAAGACATCCGATGGGCCAG
>NC_041387.1:464991100-464999711 GCF_002162155.2 Triticum dicoccoides | reverse complement strand
GGAGCACAACCCACCAGGGCGCGCCCATAAACCCTAGGGGAGTCGACGAAAATCAATTCCAGTCGCCGTAGAGTCCAGAAACACAAGATCCAATCTAGACACCATCTCGGAGGGGTGCATCATGTCCATTGGTGCCTCTCCGATGATGCGTGAGTAGTTCTTTGTAGACCTAAGGGTCCGTAGTTAGTAGCTAGATGGCTTCCTCTCTCTCTCTCTCTCTCTTGATTACCAATACAACGGTCTCTTGGAGATCCATATGATGTAAGTCTTTTTGAGGTGTGTTTGTTGGGATCCGATGAACTCTGAGTTTATGATCAGATCTATGTTTTTATCCATGAATGTTATTTGAGTCTTCTTTGATCTCTTATATGCATGATTTCTTATAGCCACGTATTTCTTCTCCGATATTTGGGTTTTGTTTCGCCAACTTGATCTATTTATCTTGCAACAAGAAGAGGTACTTTGTGATGGGTTCGACCTTGCTGTGCTTGATCTCAGTGACAGAAAGGGAAACAACACGTATGTATTGTTGCTATTAAAGATAAAAAGATGGGGTCTATTTCTACACAAATAGATCTTGTCTACATCATGTCATCATTCTTATTGCATTACTCCGTTTCTCCATGAACTTAATACACTAGATGCATGCTGGATAGCGGTCGATGTGTGGAGTAATAGTAGTAGATGCAGGCAGGAGTCGGTCTACTAATCTTGGACGTGATGCCTATATAATGATCATCCCCTGGATACGGTCATGATTATTTGAAGTTCTATCAATTGCCCAACAGTAAATGTTTTCCCACCATTTGCTATTTTTCTCAAGAGAAGCCACTAGTGAAACCTACGCCCCCCGGTTCTCTTTTCATCATATTTGCCTTTGCGATCTATTTTCCTTTGCATTTATTTTCAGATATATTAAACCAAAAATACAAAAATACCTTGCTGCAATTTATTTGTTCTACGATCTATCTATCCTATCTACCACTTCTACCTCACATTATTTGCCTATCTTGAGGCGCCGTACCCAAAAGGGATTGACAACCCCTTTAACATGTCGGGTTGCGAGTATTTGTTATTTGTATGTAGGTGTTGTTTACATGGTGTGAGGACGTTCTCCTACTAGTTAGATAACCTTGGTCTCATCACTGAGGGAAATACCTACCATCGCTATACTGCATTATCCCTTCCTCTTTGGGTAAATACCGACGTAGTCCTAGCAGACATCATCCAACTTATTATCAAAGCCCGCGATGCATCAAGATCGTACCAAATCAAGAACATGAGAGAGAGAGAGAGAGAGATCAAATACATAGCTACTGGTACAAACCCTCAGCCCCGAGGGTGGACTACTCCCTCGTCGTCATGGTGGCCACCGGGATGATGAAGATGGCCTCCGTTGATGATTTCCCCCTCCGACAGGGTGTGTGCACAGGGTTGTCGGGGAAATGACACCTATGGGATCACAAGGATCCCTTCTACGGTCTGCGAGGAGAGAGGGTTGCACAAAGAGCAGGTATGGTGATCAACACGAGGGATTTTTACCCAGGTTTGGGCCGGTGAGGAGCGTAAAACCCTAGTCCTTCTTTGAGTGTATATTTGGTGTTCTTGAACCTTAACTAGCTGCTATGTGTGCCTGGTCCAAAAGTTTGAATCCTTCTCCAGTACGCCTCGAGCCTCCTTTTATACGCCAAAGGGGTTGCCACAATAGCACACAGGAGGTGTAAAGTAGCTACAGTGTACAAGCTTATTCCTGACACCATAGGATAAATGCCTTAAATGTGCTGCTTATGTGCTCTCCAACTTTATCAGGGACGGTAATAGAACCCGACCCGTCCATCGCCACCTCACCCCATCTTGACATGCGTCCAGGCTGACGAGGCATGCAGCGGCAGGCCGGCTGGCTAGCTGCTGTGATGGCGTGATGGCAGGATCTTCACGAAGGTCTGCATGCCACCACGCAGGTGCTTGCTTGCTTGGCAGGCTGGTCGCCGCGCTCGAACGACTGTGAGGTGGCGAAACCTTGTCGGGTGCAGGCCTAGTTGTGGCTCCGCAATTTTCCTCTGCAAGGGTCTTGCCGGGGGCTCACAGTCGTCCCCGGCAAGGGCCTTGCCGGGGGTCTTCGTCTTCTGGTCTCCACGTATACCTGCATGCCATCAGTCTTCACAAAGATCTGCATGCTACTATGCATGCGCCCCCGAGTCTTGGCCTTGACGTTGTCAATGGTGTCAGAGCTCTCAGCTTCAACGGTGGTGGCCTTGCTGGTGCTTCGCAAGCCGCCTCGGCAAGTGCCAGGGCTATGCAAGCCGCCCCGACAAGGATCTTGTCGGGGGAGGTCTATCTTGTCTTCTGCTCTTTGTTTACTGGCTTGAGTGCTACCTTGGTAGTCTTGCATCTTGCTTTCTACTGCCCTGTCAAGCCTTTGCCATGAGCGTGGCTACAACTGCCCATGCACAAGTAAGGGGTAAAGAATAGCCCAAACTTATGTACACTGACAGGAGCCCCCGGGCCTGGGCCACACATAAGCGTGAAGCGTCGTTCGGCCAGGCCCAAAACAGTGTGCGGGCACGCGTGGCAGGGATTAACTGTTGTAATCTTCTCATCGGTTGTGCTTCCCCATGGTCCGCATTGAGTGCATGACGTGGGGGTCGCACGTGGAACGGTCGTAGCACACCTGTGATGCCTCACATCAAACAGTAAAGAGGTGGCCCGTGCCTTCCCCATAAAAAGAGGAATCCGCAGGGACGCTTCTCATTTAGCCTTCTTGACTTTCCCAATCTAGGAACTGCCACTCCCTTCTTCTTCCTCGAGCCCAAACCAGAGCCCTCGCCTCTGTCCACCATTGTTGCGATTTCACTGCTCTTGATCCCTCGCCCCCTCTCCGCCACCATGGCGCCCAAGACGAGCAAGGGCAATGGAGTGGCCAAGGCAAGCTTGGAGAAAGAGGTGCCGGAGAGCGAATTGTGAAGCTGTGGAAGAAGCACGCCATCTTCACCTCGACGATCGACACGCTTATGCTCAAGGACCGATTCCGGTGCCTGTGGGGGAGAGAGACGTTGGGGCACTCCGCCACGCGCATCATCCCCGCTCACTTCGCCAAGCCCGGTCTAGATAAATATCCTTTCTTCGTTGTTTACTTCTACTGTGGGCTTTGCCCGCCATTCTCAGATTTCTTCAACGACATCATGCACACCTTTGGCTTCAACCATCCGGATTTCACGCTGAACGCCATGGCGTGCATGGCCCTTTTCGCCCACCTCTGCAAGGGCTTCGCCGGGGTGGTCCCCAACAAAGTGATCTTCCGCCATTATTTCGTCCCTCATCTCCAGCCAGGAGATTCCATCTCTGGCTGCATCACTTGGATCCCGAGGGCCTTGATCAAGAGCACGTACCCAGAGGGGACTCAGAAGGAGAAGTGGGATGAATGGCGGGGAAGGTGGTGCTGGATCATGGAGGAGGAGCCGCAACCATTCTGTCAGGTTCGTCAAAATCCGCCGGTCCACGGCAAGTACTGGGGCGAGTTCGACATCAACAACAAGAAGCTCACGGTCGCCACCACCAGAATCCATCGCCTCAAACCGGCCGGGCTCATGCTCGATATGGTTGGGGCCGACTTCCTCTGCCGCTGCATCACTCCTCTGCACAACAAGGGGAGGCTGGCCTGGGACTTCAAGAATGCGACAGACATCATGAGGCTTTGCCCCGGCCTGAACTACAATTTCACGGTAATGCGGCATGCGTCCCTCTACCAGAAGCTATTTCAGCTCAGGGTTGATAAGGCCAACAAGGCTGACAAGGCCTGCAAGGCCGACAAGACCAGAAAGGCCGACAACCCGTTCAGGTTGCCAGCAGGGGTGGTCCCCTTGAGCAACAATTTCTGCTTGACCTCCATCATCGCCATGATGTCGGTGTTCAACACCCATGGCCTGGACCCGACCCGGGACGAGCCAGAAGCGGTGCTGGTGCAGGAATTCTTTGAAAACTTGTCGAAGAAGTTCATCCGCAATGAGCCGCAGCTCATCCGCCCCACCACCAAAGAAGAGGTGGTGTACATCGCCAGCAGGGCAAAGGAGGCAGAACTTGCCAAGGAGGCCGGCAGCGTCAGTATTGTGGAGGATGAGGCCAACGAGGCCGATGAGGATAAGGAGTTTGCCGGGGAGCGCAGCGGTGAGGGCGTCGGGGTTCGCCCTGCTGAAGAGGCGGTCGAGGAGTCGACCAAGGAGACAACTGATGCGGACGAGCCCTCAGCCCCAAAGAAGAAACATGTCCTGCAGTGGGCCATCTCTAGCGAGCCAGTCAAGAGCTCCGGCAAGGGAGCGACCGGCAGGTCCATGTAGCAGCAAGAGGCCCAGGCGCACCTCGTGCGTCATACGAGGGGCGCAGCTGCGGCATCAGCGAAGGAAGCCACGGCAGCAAAGAAAGCTGCGGCCGCTACCTCCTCCTCGGCCAAGCGGCCCAAGACTCCATCTCCTCCTCCTCCCTTTGTGGACACCATCCGGACGGTCAATTTTGACCTCGTGTCCTTTAGCCCGAAGAGGAAGAGGAGGTCAGAAGGGGAAGATGAGTAAGCATCTTGCCTCTTTATTCATCCCTTGATCCTCCATTTTGGTTGTTTCATCCTGACCCGATCTTGTCTAGTGCCACGCCCAATGTGCGACCCTATCCAAAAGGAACTCGAAGGTCCCACCAAGGATAGACCCGCATATTGAAACGCTTTTGCAAGGTGGATATCATTACATCAACATTACATAATAGATGGGGATACATACAAGAGGCATACAATGCCACATGAAAACAACATCACAATACACCAGAGCATCATCCGACTACGGATGAAACACAAACAAAAACTCAAATGACATCCACCCTGCTAGCCTAGGCTGCCGACCTGGAACCTATCCCTGATCGAAGAAGCAGAAGAAGAACTCAACGCAAGCAAGCATCGCTCTCGCGTCATGATCATCGCATAACCTGTACCTGCAACTGTTGTTGTAGTAATTTGTGAGCCACAAGGACTCAGCAATCCCATTACCATGGGTATCAAGACTAGCAAAGCTTAAAGGGAAATGAAAGGGTAAAGTGGTGAGGTTGCAACAGCGACTAAGCATATATGGTGGCTAACATACGCAAATAAGAGCGAGAAGAGAACAAGTGGAACGGTCGTCATCTAGTAATGATCAAGAAGTGATCCTGAACTCCTACTTACGTCAAACATAACCCAGAAACCGTGTTCACTTCCCGGACTCCGCCGAAAAGAGACCATCACGGCTACACACACGGTTGATGCGTTTTAATTCGGATCTGGTGTCAAGTTATCTACAACCGGACATTAACAAATTCCCATCTGCCTATAACTGCAGGCTCGGCTTTTGAAAGATTATACCCTACAGGAGTGTCCCAACTTAGCCCATGACAAGCTCTCGCGATCAAGAAGGAATAGACCTTCTCCCAGGAAGACCCGGTCAGACTCAGAATCTCGGTTTACAAGACATTTCGACAATAGTAAAACAAGACCAGCAAGACCGCCCGATGCGCCGACAATCCCGATAGGAGCTGCACATATCTCGTTCTCAGGGCAACACCGGATGAGACAGGCTATGAGTAAAACCAGACCTCGAGTTGCCCCGAGGGGGCCCCACAGGCGGCTCGGTTCGGACCAACACTTAGACAAGCACTGGCCCCGGGGGGCTAAAATAAAGATGACCCTCGGGTTGGCCGACCCAAGGGAAAGGATAGGTGGTGGTGAGGCAAATGGTAAAACCAATGTTGGGCCTTGCTGGAGGAGTTTTATTCAAAGCGAACTGTCAAGGGGGTCCCATAAATCACCCGACCGCGTAAGGAACGCAAAATCCGGGAACATAACACCGGTATGACGGAAACTAGGGCGGCAAGAGTGGAACAAAACACTAGGCAAAAGGCCGAGTCTTCCACCCTTTACCAAGTATATAAATGCATTAATAATATAAGAGATATTGTGATATCCCAACCAAAATCCTGTCCACCATGGAGAAATCTTCAACTTCACCTGCAACTAACAACGCTATAAGAGGGGCTGAGCAAAAGCGGTAACATAGCCAAACAACGGTTTGCATAGGAAAGGTGTCAAAGGTTAGAGGTTCATGGCAATATGGGAAGGCTTGATGAGCAAAAGATAGGTAACGCAGCATAGCGATAGAACGAAGCAACTAGCATAGCAATGATAGTAGTGAGATCCAGGGTAGCGGTCATCTTGCCTGAAATCCCGCAAGGAAGAAGAACGAGTCCATGAAGAAGACGAACGGATGAAGCCGAACCAAGCGTAGACGAACGAATCCTAACGATCGCAACGAAACAGGAACTATCGAAAAGAAGCACACAACATAGTAAACACACCACACATGAACAAGGCATGATGCACAACAAGCATGATGCATGACAAAGCTACATGAAGGCTACTCATAACAAGAGATGATGCAAACAAGAGCAACACATGAAGGCAAGTTTAAATGAGGCCGGGAACAACATATAATAATTCCAGTAAGTCCTCATATGCAAATTTCGAAGTTAGTCCAGATCTGAATAAACCTTATGTTCAAGTTGTTAAACATCAAGTTAAGATGCACAAAGATGATCTACACGAGATTCTATTCAAGTTACATATAAAGTTCATTTAGTTCGGAGCTACGGCCTAGAAGATATGAGCAAAGCAAGTCAAACATGGCATTGATGCAAAATGCATACAAACATCAAGCCAACACCTCAAAACAAGGATGCAACATGATAATATGAAACTACATGCAATATCAAGCAAGTTTCATATAGCGCACACTCAAAACGGAGCAATGGTTCAACACACACACATGAAACAAGTTTAAAGGACAAGCTGTCCAAAACAGCAACTAGGCATATTGCAAGCATCAAAACAACAAACTACAGTACCACAACATAATAACAAAAGGCATGGGAATGATGTACAGGTAAAGCACGACAAAACATGAACACTGAGCTATCTCCAGAAATCACTAGAACATGCTCAAACACACATGGTAAGATTGCAAGTAATAACAATTTCAGACTTCGCAGAAAATAACATCATGATGCAATGTTTAGAGCTATCAAACAATATGTTACAGGAACTTATCATGGCAAACAAAGGCATGGCATAAATCTAATAATTGCATAGATCAAAAGTCCTTTACTGACCATAAGCCAAAAAGGATCATAAAATATGATGGCACCCATGTAAACATAGCAAGTTATATTATAGATTCAAACATGGCAGAAACAGAATTATGAAGGCATGTAAATGAGCTTGTGCAACTCACTACAGAGCAATACATGGCATGGCAAGGCAACCAACAATAAGAAGGCATGTTTGTGAAGCTAAGCATGGCAATAGCAAGTCCATAGGGTGCATGGGACACTAGGAAAACACATGGATACAACTGAACTTAATGTTAACAGGCTGACAGCAACATTATGAAGCAACTTTGGAGCAAGATATGAACAATCTACAGCAAGCTATAAATGCTACCAGGGGCATGAATGGTTAGAGGATGACATGTAGATCAAAACATGTTTATAGAACATCTCCAGAGTATGCATAGAATGATTTGTAGAAGCAGGTTTACATAGCATCGCAAAATAACAGATTCAGCCTAGCAAAACAGCAACATCATATACCCTACTTAACAAGCTCGAATCACTGACCACAAGTCATTGCATGACAAGATAAGTATAGCATCATCAAGAAGACATGTTTGTGAAACAAACCAAGTCAAGAACAAGCCCATAGCATGCAAGGATCAACTATATCAACCTTGGCCAAATTGAATAACATGTAAACAATCTGCCAGGAAACATTTTGAAGCAAAAGTAGAGCATGAAAATGACATGCTAGACTACTCCATAATTGCAAACAAGGCCATGAATGTATAGACAATAACCACGTGTACAAAACACCCTTAATGAAGTATCTCAAAATATGCATGGATCTCTCTGTAGCAACAAGTTTACATGGCATCAAAATAACAGCAGAACAGAGACTAAAATCAGCAATATCACGAAGCCTAGTTTGCATGCTTGTGCTAGTCACCAAATTGATCACAAAAATACATGGCATACACCACTATAAAGAAGATATAACATAGTTTAAAACACCTGTAGACATCAACCTCATAGGATGCACACGTCAATCATGGCAAAAATGACAAAAGAGCTCGTTCTGATAACAGGCAGCAGAAAACATTATGAAGCACTCTTACAACAATGATTCGGACATCTAGATGACCCCAAATGAATATGATGCAATGGAATGAAATGATGTACTCGTTGAGGCGAACAATTTGACATATTACACGCATGAAACGGAGATACGGATGCATAGTTACGATGCAATGAACAGGGCACGAAAATGACAAAAACTTCGGGGACTTAGTGGAAAAACGAAGTCAACCTTGTTTGGATCTGGATCTGGCGCGGGTTACGAGGTTCGCCGGGGTAGCGGGCTGCGGCGACCAGAGATGGTCGGGGCCGGAGGGAGACGGGGCCGGAGAAGGCCGGGGAGGCGGCGGCGCGGTCGGAGCAGAGGCGGGCCGGCACGGCTCCGGTCGGCGCTCGGCCGGCGAGGGCGCGC
>NC_041387.1:464986498-464990817 GCF_002162155.2 Triticum dicoccoides | reverse complement strand
GGGAGGAGCAGCGGCGGCGGGGCCGGGAGGAACAGCGGCGGCGGGGCCGGCTGCGGGCGAAGGGCCGGGCCGCGGGGTGACGCGGCTGCGGGCAGCGGCGGCAGCAGACGGGCAGCGCGGGCGGCGGGCGCGCCGGCGCGGGAGGCTGGGCGCGCGGGCCCGGTCGCGGCCCGGGACGGGCCTCCCGTGGGCCGGGCGGGCCGCGGCGGCGCGGGGAGAGAGAGGAGGCCGGCGGGGACACGTGTCACGCCCGGATACGCCGCGGGGGCGGGGGCGGACATGTCCGATGGGAGGAGAAAGTGTCCGGCGGCGCGGGGAGGAAAATGGCTAGGGTTTGGACCAGGGATTTCGGGGAAGAACACATATTTATAGGTAGAGGGGGCTAGGAGAGTCCAAATGAGGAGCGGTTTTCGGCCACGCGATCGTGATTGAACGGCCGAGAGCATGGAGGTGAGTTAGGTGGGTTTTGGGCTACTTTGGAAGGGGTTTTGGGCTGCAAAGAGAGAGGGGGGTTTACGGTTACCTGGTTAACAATTGGAGTACCAAACGACCTCCAAATGGCACGAAACTTGACAGGCGGTCTACCGGTGGTATACCAAGGTCACTTGGAAAGCCTCGGTCCATTCCGAGAAAGTTTAACACCCACTCACAACGAGAGACGAAAGGGGAACGCCGGAGGACATAGGAGCGCCGGATTGCAAATCGGACAACGGGGAAAAGGCTCGGATGCATGAGACGAACACGTATGCAAAATGAAATGCACATGATGACATGATAAAATGCAACACGCAAGCAAATGACATGACAAGGACGAGGGATACTGGCAGACACCTAGCGCATCGGATCCGGGGCGTTACAACACTCCTCCACTAACAAGAGATCTCGTCCCGAGATCTTAGGGCCGAGACGGAAGAGAAAAGGGATGAGGAGAAACAAGAATTCAATAGAAGAAGCAAAGACTCTAGAGCACTCGAGAAGAAGAGAGGAACGACAAGAATGACGAGAATCAAAAGCTCACTGAATCAGATAGACTATGAAACCACTCCGGTTAGAACAAGATAAGAATCGAATAAGATTGAAAGGATTTAGGCAGCACTCCGGTTGAAAATGGAAAGAATAGAACAAGAACTAGAGAGGATGAAATGATACTTGATGAAGACATGACACAAAACCTCCAAAAAGAATTGAAATAGAAATGAAAAGAACTTAGAAGGAAGGATTGAATGGAGTTGTTGAGGAAATCAACAACGAAAGAATAAGCTTGACGTGGACTTATGGATAACATCTCAGAAATTATGAGGTGATAACCAACCACAAACGGAAATGATTGGATCGCTTAGAAGAACAAAAAAAATGCAAAACTCCACTTCAAAAGAAAAACGGAGAATTAACTGCACTTCGAGATGCGAGAAGAACAGATATTTGAACTCCACCAACAAGAATCTTGATGAACACATGAAGAATGAATTAAATCATGAAGAACCACCATGAAGAACTCCGGTAACAAAAGTAATGATGAGATAGAATGAAAGATGAAAAGAATAAGATGAGCCTTGTGGTGATTTAGATAGAGGTTCCAACGAAATTGCTGAGGAAATTGAACTCCAGAAATGAAAAGATGGGAAACACTTGGAACTAGAATTTATTCATCAAGAACAAACTCCGAAAGAAGGGATTACTCACTTGGATGAAATAAGAATAAGATTTATTGTATGCTTGTCCTTCATCAAATTAAATTGATGACAAGCAATGGATTTCGCCTACTACTTATTCTTCTTGAAAAGGATTGAGAAGTGACAGCACAAGACTTGAGAAGGTCTTCATGAACCACAAGTAGGATTGGAAAGAACGAATGAATTAAAATGATGATCAAGGAAAAGGAATCTGAAGGAACCACCGCAAGCATTCGGAAATGACTGACGAAAGAGAAATAATCACCGGGAATAATTAGAAGGAACAAATATGCTAGAGGGGATTTAGATGCAAAAGAACAAGGAGATCATGAGCTGATTAAAGAACACTTGAACGAAGTACCGGGAAGAATTAGAGAACAATAGCTGGAATGATGGCCTCCGGTGAAAAGAAATGGGAAAACAACTCCTGACAAACTCCGGATGGTTGAGAAAGGAATATCTGACAAATGGAATAATTTGAGAGGATAATATGAAGCTAGAATCACGAAACTTTGAGCGAACGGACAAGATTTAGAGGAAAACTCTTCTTCGATCTTCAAATCTGAGAAAGATGACGAGAAACACCACCGAAATAATTGAGATACTCCGGGAGAATGAAAAGCGAAGAGGTTGAGGCAACAATGAAAAGAATTTGAACGAGATCTTGGAAAGGCATCTGACTGATGGGATCCATTCTTACGTCACACTTGAAAAGAATTGAGATTAACTCCGGGGGAATCAGAAGAGTCAGGTAAGATCCTGGGAAAAGACCTATGGGTTAGGGCCCACTAAAGAGAATACACCGTTGGGAAGGGATGATGAACAGATAGGTGATGCACCGGAACAATTGAAATATTTGAATGAGGTGACAACCTCGAATTTAATCAAACACAAACGAATCTCCTGAGATGTCTTGAATACTCCGGAAGGATAAACTGGCGAGAGGAGAACGAGCAAGGAAAACACTTGAGCCGAGGAAAAGAATATGAACAACCTAAAAAACTTGAATTGAATCCACCGAAGAAGAAAAGAGATGAAGAATGATGACCGAGACGAGAATTCACCGGTTGAAACAATTGGCGAAAGACTAAAGAGGCTCCACACGAATGAAATAGATTGTCGAGAGAGAGTCAGACTCCGGGAAGAAAAAGGGTGGGAGGGCGGGAAAACAAAGGCAACTTGGAAGGGGAAATCTACGAATATCTTGAAGAGAAAACACCGGTTGAAAACATTGAGGAGAGAGAACAAAAACTTCACACGAGTAGGATGGATACTCGATTACGGACTCTGATTCCAAGAAGAAAAGGGGTGGGCGGGTGGGAAAGAAAACAACTGAGGATTGAACACAAAGATGAAGAGGCTCGAGTCAACTTGACGAGAAATGCACCAGATGAAAAGAGCTGAGGAACAACTATCGGAAAACCAACTATGTGATCCTAAAGAAAAAATTTGAAGGGGAAGAGGAGTAATTCAAAACACCTACGTCAAGATTCCTCACCAGAGCGACGAAAGGACTGAGGAGTAAAAAGAATTCCTACTCTCCGATATAACTAGACTCAGAAAACAGTTTTCTTCTAGACTCAACAACGGCCAAACTACACGATCAATCAAGGGGGCTCCTAGGGTCGGTCGAGGCTCTGATACCAACTTGCCACGCCCAATATGCGACCCTATCCAAAAGGAACTCGAAGGTCCCACCAAGGATAGACCCTCATATTGAAACGCTTTTGCAAGGTGGATATCATTACATCAACATTACATAATAGATGGGGATACATACCAGAGGCATACAATGCCACATGAAAACAACATCACAATACATCAGAGCATCATCCGACTACGGATGAAACACAAACAGAAACTCAAACGACATCCACCCTGCTAGCCCAGGCTGCCGACCTGGAACCTATCCCTGATCGAAGAAGCAAAAGAAGAACTCAATGCAAGCAAGCATCACTCTCGCGTCATGATCATCGCATAACTTGTACCTGCAACTGTTGTTGTAGTAATCTGTGAGCCACGAGGACTCAGCAATCCCATTACCATGGGTATCAAGACTAGCAAAGCTTAAAGGGAAAGGAAAGGGTAAAGTGGTGAGGTTGCAGCAGCGACTAAGCATATATGGTGGCTAACATACGCAAATAAGAGCGAGAAGAGAACAAGCGGAATGGTCGTTATCTAGTAATGATCAAGAAGTGATCCTGAACTCCTACTTACGTCAAACATAACCCAGAAACCGTGTTCACTTCCCGGACTCCGCCGAAAAGAGACCATCATGGCTACACACATGGTTGATTGTTTTAATTTGGATCTGGTGTCAAGTTATCTACAACCGGACATTAACAAATTCCAATCTGCCTATAACCGCAGGCACGGCTTTCGAAAGATTATACCCTGCAGGGGTGTCCCAACTTAGCCCATGACAAGCTCTTGCGATCAACGAAGGAATAGACCTTCTCCCAGGAAGACCCGATCAGACTCGGAATCTCGGTTTAGAAGACATTTCGACAATGGTAAAACAAGACCATCAAGACCGCCCGATGCGCCAACAATCCCGATAGGAGCTGCACATATCTCGTTCTCAGGGCAACACCGGATGAGACAGGCTACGAGTAAAACCAGACCTCGAGTTGCCCCGAGGGGGCC
>NC_041387.1:464981483-464986236 GCF_002162155.2 Triticum dicoccoides | reverse complement strand
TGGTGAGGCAAATGGTAAAACCAATGTTGGGCCTTGCTGGAGGAGTTTT
Source organism: Triticum dicoccoides (assembly GCF_002162155.2). Taxonomy (NCBI): domain Eukaryota; kingdom Viridiplantae; phylum Streptophyta; class Magnoliopsida; order Poales; family Poaceae; genus Triticum; species Triticum dicoccoides. The sequence continues at coordinate 464,986,187 of NC_041387.1, read as the reverse complement.
ATTCAAAGCGAACTGTCAAGGGGGTCCCATAAATCACCCGACCGCGTAAGGAACGCAAAATCCGGGAACAGAACACTGGTATGATGGAAACTAGGGCGGCAAGAGTGGAACAAAACACTAGGCAAAAGGCCGAGTCTTCCACCCTTTACCAAGTATATAGATGCATTAATAATATAAGAGATATTGTGATATCCCAACCAAAATCCTGTCCACCATGGAGAAATCTTCAACTTCACCTGCAACTAACAACACTATAAGAGGGGCTGAGCAAAAGCGGTAACATAGCCAAACAACGGTTTGCATAGGAAAGGTGTCAAAGGTTAGAGGTTCATGGCAATATGGGAAGGCTTGATGAGCAAAAGATAGGTAACGCAGCATAGCGATAGAACGAAGCAACTAGCATAGCAATGATAGTAGTGAGATCCAGGGTAGCGGTCATCTTGCCTGAAATCCCGCAAGGAAGAAGAACGAGTCCATGAAGAAGACAAACGGATGAAGCCGAACCAAGCGTAGACGAACGAATCCTCACAATCGCAACGAAACAGGAACTATCGAAAAGAAGCACACAACATAGGGCCTGTTCTGAAACATGCCAACTTTTGCAAAACTTCTCGTATCTAGCTTCTGCCCCGACTTCTCGCTTCAGGTGGCGCTATGCAAACCGTTCTGGAGTCGAGGCAACTTCTCCTAGCGCTTGGGTGAGCTGGCAGCCCAGCTGGGGAGTTAAAGCCCAGCTTCTTGCCACCTTGGGCCGGCTGGAAGCTGCCCAGTTTGGCCTAAACCGCTCAGAGGCTGAAAAAAGAAAGAGAAACGAGCGGTCGTGCTTCTCCAGGCTCAAGATGGCGTCAATGGCGTCGGGCCTACCTCCTCTAAGCCATGGTGTCGTAGCTCCTTCCACCCCGTGCGACTGGCGGCGCCGAGGACGGGATCCGGCGGGAATCAGCCTGGGACGGCCGGATCTGTTGGCGGCGGAGAGATCCCGGCCGGCGACGGGGGCAGCTGTGTCTGGCGGCAGGAACGGCGGTGGCGACGGCTTGACAGGAGACGACGAGGGAGAGGGGAAAAATGTGAGCGAGCAGGGTGTGCGCGATCGAGAGAGGACCCGGCGAAGCGTTTTCTCTTCGGGGTGGCAATATGGTGGTAAATAATCAGAACTTCAGCTTCCAAAAATTGTGGAGCTGGGAATCCCTCGCTCCAGAAAATTGTACTAGAGCCCACGATGGCTTCGTGGATTTCAGCTTCAGGAAGCTATTCCGTTCGGGCTGGCTTCGGACCAATTTTTTCAGAAGTTCAGAGTGGGAGGAGATCAGAATAGGCCCATAGTAAACACACCACACATGAACAAGGCATGATGCACAACAAGCATGATGCATGACAAAGCTACATGAAGGCTACTCATAACAAGAGATGATGCAAACAAGAGCAACACATCAAGGCAAGTTTAAATGAGGCCGGGAACAACATATAACAATTTCGGTAAGTCCTCATATGCAAATTTCGAAGTTGGTCCAGATCTGAATAAACCTTATGTTCAAGTTGTTAAACATCAAGTTAAATGCACAAAGATGATCTACACGAGATTCTAGTCAAGTTACATATAAAGTTCATTTAGTTCGGAGCTACGGCCTAGAAGATATGAGCAAAGCAAGTCAAACATGGCATTGATGCAAAATGCATACAAACATCAAGCCAACACCTCAAAACAAGGATGCAACATGATAATATGAAACTACATGCAATATCAAGCAAGTTTCATATAGCGCACACTCAAAACGGAGCAACGGTTCAACACACACACATGAAACAAGTTTAAAGGACAAGCTGTCCAAAACAGCAACTAGGCATATTGCAAGCATCAAAACAACAAACTACAGTACCACAACATAATAACAAAAGGCATGGGCATGATATACAGGTAAAGCACGACAAAACATGAACACTGAGCTATCTCCAGAAATCACTAGAACATGCTCAAACACACATGGTAAGATTGCAAGTAATAACAATTTCAGACTTCGCAGAAAATAACATCACGATGCAATGCTTAGAGCTATCAAACAATATGTTACAGTAACTTATCATGGCAAACAAAGGCATGGCATGAATCTACTAATTGCATAGATCAAAAGTCCTTTACTGACCATAAGCCAAAAAGGATCAGAAAATATGATGGCACCCATGTAAACATAGCAAGTTATATTACAGATTCAAACATGGCAGAAACAGAATTATGAAGGCATGTAAATGAGCTTGTGCAACTCACTACAAAGCAATACATGGCATGGCAAGGCAACCAACAGTAAGAAGGCATGTTTGTGAAGCTAAGCATGGCAATAGCAAGTCCATAGGGTGCATGGGACACTAGGAAAACACATGGATACAACTGAACTTAATGTTAACAGGCTGACAACAACATTATGAAGCAACTTTGGAGCAATATATGAACAGTCTACAGCAAGCTATAAATGCTACCAGGGGCATGAATGGTTAGAGTATGACATGTAGATCAAAACATGTTTATAGAACATCTCCAGAGTATGCATAGAATGATTTGTAGAAGCAGGTTTACATAGCATCGCAAAATAACAGATTCAGCCTAGCAAAACAGTAACATCATATACCCTACTTAACAAGCTCGAATCACTCACCACAAGTCATTGCATGACAAGATAAGCATAGCATCATCAAGAAGACATGTTTGTGAAACAAACCAAGTCAAGACCAAGTCCATAGCATGCAAGGATCAACTATAGCAACCTTGGCCAAATTGAATAACATGTAAACAATCTGCCAGGAAACATTTTGAAGCAAAAGTAGAGCACAAAAATGACATGCTAGACTACTCCATAATTGCAAACAGGGCCATGAATGTATAGACAATAACCACGTGTACAAAACACCCTTACTGAAGTATCTCAAAATATGCATGGATCTCTCTGTAGGAACAAGTTTAAGTTTACATGGCATCAAAATAACAGCAGAACAGGGACTAAAATCAGCAATATCACGAAGCCTAGTTTGCATGCTTGTGCTAGTCACCAAATTGATCACAAAAATACATGGCATACACCACTGTAAAGAAGACATAGCATAGTTCAAAACACCTGTAGACATCAACCTCATAGGATGCACACATCAATCATGGCAAAAATGAAAAAAGAGCTCGTTCTGATAACAGGCAGCAGAAAACATTATGAAGCATACTGACAACGATGATTCTGACATCTAGATGACCTCAAATAAATATGATGCAATGTAATGAAATGATGTACTCGTCGAGGCGAACAATTTGACATATTACACGCACGAAACGGAGATACAGATGCATAGTTACGATGCAATGAACAGGGCAAGAAAATGACAAAAACTTCGGGGACTTCGTGGAAAAACGAAGTCAACCTTGTTTGGATCTGGATCTGGCGCGGGTTACGAGGTTCGCCGGGGTAGCGGGCTGCGGCGACTAGAGATGGTCGGGGCCGGAGGGAGATGGGTCCGGAGAAGGCCGGGGAGGCGGCGGCGCGGTCGGAGCAGAGGCGGGCCGGCACGGCTCTGGTGGGCGCTCGGCCGGCGAGGGCGCGCGGCGGCGCGGTGAGACTTGGGCGGCGCCGGCCGGGAGGAGCAGCGGCAGCGGGGCCGGTTGCGGGCGAAGGGCCGGGCCGCAGGGCGCCGCGGCTGTGGGCGGCGGCGGCCGCAGACGAGTAGCGCAGGCGGTCGCGGCCCGGGACGGGCCTCCCGTGGGCCGGGCGGGCCGCGGCGGCGCGGGGAGAGAGAGGAGGCCGGCGGGGACACGTGTCACGCCCGGATTCGCCGCGGGGGCGGGGGCGGACATGTCCGGTGGGAGGATAAAGTGTCCGGCGGCGCGGGGAGGAAAATGGCTAGGGTTTGGACCAGGGATTTCGGGGAAGAACACATATTTATAGGTAGAGGGGGCTAGGAGAGTACAAATGAGGAGCGGTTTTTGGCCACGCGATCGTGATCGAACGACCGAGAGCATGGAGGGGAGTTAGGTGGGTTCTGGGCCACTTTGGAAGGGGTGTTGGGCTGCAAAGAGAGAGGGGGGTTTACAGTTACCGGGTTAACCATTGGAGTACCAAACGACCTCCAAATGGCACGAAACTTGACAGGCGGTCTACCGGTGGCATACCAAGGCCACTTGGCAAGCCTCGGTCCATTCCGAGAAAGTTTAACACCCACTCACAACGAGAGACGAAAGGGGAACGCCGGAGGACATAGGAGCGCCGGATTGCAAATCGGACAACGGGGAAAAAGCTCGGATGCATGAGACGAACACGTATGCAAAATTAAATGCACATGATGACATGATAAAATGCAACACGCAAGCAAATGACATGGCAACGACGACGGATACTGGCAGACACCTGGCGCATCGGATCCGGGGCGTTACATCTAGATTCGTCTTTGCAGTGATACGGAGAAGCTAGCCCAGCGGACGACGAAGAGGGCCAAGGCTTCAACGAGCGACGAGCCCCCGGCAAGCACTTCAAGTGCGCCAGTGACGATCACAATCAGCCCGGACGCTAGTCCTCAACACAGCCCCCAATCCAGCCCCCAGCGTGAGTCTGTTACTCATTTCCCGCTAGCGGGCAGCGGAGTGTGCATCTTCAGTGCTAACCTTGCCGGGTTCGCAGGAGGAGAGCAGCAACAGGAGGAGTCGTTGAGGGACAGCCCTGACACGCCGCCCTC
>NC_041387.1:464876915-464981220 GCF_002162155.2 Triticum dicoccoides | reverse complement strand
GCATCCACCAACGAGCCCATGTGCATGGAGGAAGAGGAGGCGAGCACATGCACCGGTGGCTCCGTCCTGGCAATGAGCGTTGCTGGGGAGGGAACCACCCCTCCTCAAATCGTCACAGGTAAGCCGCCTCCCTCTTGTCCCTTGTCATCTTTGCCGTGTGACTTTCTTTCTTTTCCTTTTCGACTTTCTGTGTTTTGACTTCAGTTTCGCCTCATTCTCCCTTTCGGCTTTCAGATCCCCTCTCGATGGCCCAAATGGACATCGAGGCCATCATTGAGGAGACTGCCAAGGATGCCGTCGCTGAGGCCACCAAGGTTGCCGCCGGCAAGGCCGCCAAGGACGCACACGAAGAGGGCGCCAAGGGGTCTGTCGAGGGGGGCAGTAAGGAGATCGGCGACCGTACTGATGGAAATCCTTCCACAGGAGCACCTGGGGCTGCATCGATCCCAGAGCCCTCTGCTGTCGGGGAGAAGGTGGTTGATGATCAACCATCAACCTCTAAAGCCCCCACCCTGAGCAGATACCTGAAGGTGGGCGATGACCTGTTTGTCAGCATCGCAGGAACGACGGGCACCGGAGCGCCAACCTAAGGGGAGGCTTTTGATGAAGAAATTCTTGGCCGTTGCCGGGCTTCAGGTTGTTGATGAGTCGAGCGCCAGCGCCAGCGGCTCCAAAGAATACCAGCTCCTCCAAGCCATAAGCATTAATTTCCAGAAGCTTCAGGTGCTTCACCGTGCTCGCAAGGAGAAGCTGGTCTCCAGGACAGCAGTCATCGACAAGGCAGAGACAGACTTCCAGGAGCGCATCGCTCAGGTGCAGACCTGGTTCGACGAGGCCCAGCAAGAGCTGAAGGCTGACCATGAGCAAATGAGCGAGCGCTAGCAAGAGCTCCTCCTGAAGCAGGCTGACATTGAGAAGGCCCAAGAGGTGGCTGCTGCATAGGCCGCCAAGGATGAAGCTTCCCAGAGGGAGCACCGCGTTCTGCTCAATGCCTAGGAGGAAGACCTTGTCGCTTAGGAAGAGGCGCTTGCCTCCAAGCTCGCAGCAAGGATGAAGAAATCAAGAAACTTGTTGCGCAACAGACCCAGGAGCTGAAGCAGGAACACAAAGACTCACTCGATGCTCTAGCCCTGAGCCATGCCGGCAAGCTGAAGGAGGCCATCGATGGTGCTGAGGTCACGAAAGCCGCCAAGAATGAGCTGGCCGGCAAGGTGGAGAAGCTGGAGCTAGAGCTGGATGAGCACAGGAAAGAGGTCTCCATGCTGAAGAGCAATAGGGACAAGACCGTCGACACCTTGGCGGAGCTATAGGCCGCCATATCTGGCAAGACCAAACTGCTCTTTGAAGCCAACGACTCCATTGCCGATTTGAGCTGATGCTGACCACCTTGGAGGAGACGCTCACGGAAAGCAGGGCCCGTGAAAAGGCCCTGGCCAAGGACCTCGAGTATGAGAAGTTGCTCCTGCAGAGTGCTGCCGCCACCCACACCGACTTTGTGGATGGCACGAAGGTCTGGACCGCGCGCTTCGTTGATGTTGCGGAGAGGCTCACCGTGCAGCTGTCCGTCATGGGCATGCCGAGCTTCAGGTTCTCCCAGGAAGAGAATGTGAGCCAAAGTGCCAGGTTGACCCTGTTCTTTAAGCGCATCCTCGACGCCCTGGTACTGCTCCGCTCTAACCGAGCGACCCATCTGGCCAACGAGGCCCGAAAGCTTTGCCGGGGCATCCTCCTCAAGGTGCTCACCAAGGTGGCACACTGGAACCCCGGCGTCGATTTCACCAAGGCACTTGAGAGCTTGCCAAAGTATGCATACCTCAAGGCGCTTGAAGAACTTGTCGAGCCCATCGTCAAGTGCATTGACGGAGTCAAGAGGTTGGAAGGCCAGCGCCGGGATTAGCCACTCCACTCTTTATTGCTGCTGCAAATTCATGCCCAAGACGATTTCATCTTAAGTTAGAAATGCGGCTACCATCCATGTAATATAACTTGGTACGTTTTGAACTGAATGCATGCTATCTTCCTGCTTGATCTCTCTTTGTATGTACTACACCCTACACTCATTTGGATAGGCTTGCTGGTGCGTGCACCCTTGCCGCGAGCACATTGAGTAACGGATCCTTAGCAGCTTGCTGGGGGTGTCGCTGCCGGCAAGACACCTTGCTGCTCCTAGTGCAGTCACTTGAACCGCTGAGAGAACTTGAAACAGAACAAGGGTACTAGCTGTGGCAGGGTTCCTTCGCGTGCAGGTTTTCCATACAAGACGAAATCCTTTGAGGAAACTAACCTTATATTTAAAGAAAATCACTCAAATTTTGACGTGACTTAGCTTTTCGTTGTTGCGTTATTTTCTGCAAGATGCTACTTTGAACGGCGCCTGTTGGTGCCCATAATCTCTATCCTCCCTGGCAAACCTGTATGCGCTGTCCTTTGAGAAAAAGAAAGAAGAGAAAATAGGAACATGGAACCTTGGCGGTTCATCAGTATTTGCTAGAAAAGTTAGTACAAAATCTCGGACAGGCATGCATATATATGTATATGAACATGGAAATCTACAAGAACTGTACATATCAACAATTATTCAACTGCGCACAGGGTCTGCGCCTGGCTTTGTACATAGGGTTACATGCCTTGCTGGCAAGGCTAGTACAAAAGGGGGTTGCTGGGGTCCCGACAACCGCGCCTTATGGGTAATACTTGCGAAGGTGTTTGATATTCCAGGAGTTACTCAATGGAACACCATCTTCGGTCTCTGGGCGGACTACGCCAGGCCTGGTGACTTGTATTACCCGATAAGGGCCTTTGGATAGCAGCCTTCCACTCTTCTTGCTCCTCCATAGCAGGAGGAAAGTCGAGGAGTAGTTGTGCTTGTGCCAATGCTTTTGCTCGTGTGGGTGGCAGCGACAAACACGTGGAACGGGAGGTGCTCGAAATTCTAACTACGTTAGAAGGAGCTCCATCACGGTTCCGCGGCTGCGCGCCCTTTTCACCAGCATCTTGGCGTGCATGTCGGCCCTGCGCATCACAAGAATGATGCTAAGGGCTTTTGCCGCGGTGACGCCCGGGGTCACCAACGTCGCGGTGCTGCTTGTCGCGCATGACCTGGGTGGACCGCGGTGCATGCGTTGGCGGAGTCGTCTTCCTACCCTTGGAGGTCCCCGTGCCGCCCATAGGTAGCACGGCTTCATCCTTGGATACGGTGGCGCGCGGATCGTCGCCGTGACCGCGGACGATGCCGCTCGCCTGGTTGCTTGTACCAAAATGATGTGGATGGTCTTGATCTCCACCACCACCAGTGTTTGCCCCATCACCCGTTCGCGCCGGCACGGGCAGACTGGCTCCAAACGAACCGATCACTATGATCGTCTTCTTCTTCGGAGCCATGGTGATGAAGATATTGACGTACTAACTACTAGAGCAGATTTGCACAACCTACGCCCCCTACCTGGCGCGCCAAAGATGTCGGGGAAACGACACCTATGGGATTACGAGGATCCCTTCTATGGTTGGCGAGGAGAGAGGGTTGCACAAAGAGTAGGTATGGTGATCAGCATGAGGGATTTTTACCTAGGTTCAGGCCGCTGAGGAGCGTAAAACCCTACTCCTACTTTGAATGTATATTTGGTGTTCTTGAACCTTAGCTAGCTGCTATGCGTGCCTGGTCCAAAAGTTCGAATCCTTCTCCAGTACGCCTCGGGCCTCCTTTTATACACCAAAGGGGTCGCCACAGTGGCACACAGGAGGTGTAAAGTAGCTACAGTGTACAAGCTTATCCCTAAAACCATAGGACAAACGCCTTAAATGCGCTGCTTACGTGCCCTCCAACTTTATCAGGGACGGTAATAGAACACATCCCTCCATCGCCGCCTCACCCCATCTTGACATGCATCCAGGCTGACGAGGCATGCGACACCAGGCTAGCTGGCTAGCCGTTGTGTTGGCGCGGTGGCAGGATCTTCAGGAAGGTCTGCATGCCACCATGCAGGTGCTTGCTTAGTTGGCAGGCTGGTCGCCGCGCTGGAACAACTGTGAGGAGGCGAAACCTTGTCGGGTGCGGGCCTAGCTGTGGCTCCGCAATTGTCCCCGGCAAGGGTCTTGCCGAGGGCTTGCAGTCGTCCCCGGCAAGGGCCTTGCTGGGGGTCTTCGTCTTTTGGTCTCCATGTAGACCTGCATGCCACCGGTCTTCACAAAGATCTGCATGCTATTACGCATGCACCCTCGAGTCTTGTCCTTCACATTGTCAATGGTGTGAGAGCTCTCAGCTTCAAGGGTGGTGTCCTTGTTGGTGCTTCGCAAGCCGCCCCCGCATGGCCCTTGCCGGGGCTACGCAAGCCGCCCCAGCAAGGATCTTGCCGGGGGAGGTCTATCTTGTCTTCTGCTCTTTGTTTGCTAGCTTGAGTGCTGCCTTGGTAGTCTTGCATCTTGCTTTCTACTGCCCCGTTAAGCCTTTTCCACGAGCGCGGCTACAACTAACCGTGCACAAGTAAGGGGAAGGGCCCAAACTTATGTACACTGACAAGGGTCTATATTGGGTTTTCATGGCTACAGAGGCTTGCGGCGGCGGAACTTCTGATCTAGGGTTATTTCTGGTGGTTTCTATATTTATAGGATTTTTTGGCATCAGTCTCATGCTGAGATGGGCCACGAGGGGCCCACAAGGTACAGGGAGAGTCAGCCCCACCTGGTGTGCCTTGGTACCTTGTGGGGCCCTCATGGCTCTTCTGGACCTTGCACAAAGCTTCTAGTGCCTCTTTTCTTCTAGAAAAAATCGTCAAGAAGTTTCATTTCATTTGGAGAACTTTGATTTCTGCACAAAAACAACACCATGGTAGTTCCGCTGAAAACAATGCCAGTCTAGGTTAGTTCCATTTAAATCAAAGAAATGGCACCAAACCATATAAAATTGTTGTAAACATGGCATGAATACTTCATAAAATATAGATACGTTGGAGATGTATCAAAGACCAAGGAAGAATTTCAATTCTCCCATCATAAACATTTGATGTTCTTCGGGCATCATATATGCAAATTCATCACTGAAACGTTTGTTAGTGCAACCAAAGATAATATCATCAACATATATCTGGCATATGAACTATTCACCTTCATAAGATTTTTTGAAAAGAGTAGGGTCAAGTGAACCGGGTTTGAAGCACTTTTTCTTTAGGAATTCCTTCAGAGTATCGTACCAAGCCTGTGGGGCTTACTTGAGGCCATAGAGAGCCTTCTTGTGTCTGAAGACTTTGTCTGGATGCTTTGGATCCTCAGAACCTAGTGGTTGAGAAACATATACTTCTTCCTCAATCTTACCATCGAGGAATACACTTTTCACATCCATTTGATATAAGAGAATATTATGATGGTTAGCATATGCAAGTAGTATACGAATAGCTTCAAGCCTGGAAACAGGTGCAAATGTTTCACTGAAATCAATGCCCTCAACCTATGTGTAGCCTTCTGCTACAAGACATGCCTTATTCCTTACCACTTGGCCATTTTTGTCTTGTTTGTTGCGGTAGATCCACTTGGTGTTGATGATATCGTGCTTGCGCGGATCAGGATGATTGACAAGCTCCCACACATTGTTGAGCTCATTTTTTTGCAGTTCTTATTGCATGGCTTGAATTCATTCGGGCTCCAGAAATGCTTCATCAACTTTTGGTAGGATCTGTGATAGAGACAAATGCAAAATTCCCACAAAAGTTAGCTAAATGTGAAGCTCTAAGCAAGTGAGGGGACCAGGTACCATTGATGTTATCGAGGATCTTCTCAATCTGCACTTCATTCACCACTCGTGGATGAGCTATACGAAGGCCTTGTTGTTGTTGTTGAGCAGTTTCCTCAAAGTCATTTTATTTAGGATCAATAGTTTCTTCACAACGAGGAATGATCACTTCTTCATCAACTATTTCTTCACTGGGCACAATTTCACCAGTGCCCATCAACTTGATGGATTCCTAGGAGGCATTTCGTCTGGCACAGGAGGCAGGTGCACTCTTTGTGAGCCGTTAGTTTCATCAAACTGCACATCTGTAGTTTCAGCAACCTTGTTGTGGTAGGTGTTAAAGACTCTATAGGCATGCGAGTCCTTTCTATAACCAACCATAAAACATTCATGTGCTTTCGATGCAAATTTAGAATTGTGATGTGGATCTCTAATCCAGCATTTAGCACCGAAGACTTTGAAATAACTCATATTGGGTTTCTTGTTAGTGAGGAGCCCATATGAGGTCTTTGTTGGAAATATGCCCTAGAGGCAATAATAAAAGGATTATTATTATATTTCCTTGTTCATGATAATTGTCTTTTATTCATGCTATAATTGTATCATCCGGAAATCGTAATACACGTGTGAATACATAGACCACAATACGTCCCTAGTAAGCCTCTAGTTGACTAGCTCGTTGGTCAACAAATAGTCATGGTTTCCTGACTATGGACATTAGATGTCATTGACAACGGGATCACATCATTAGGAGAATGATGTGATGGACAAGACCCAATCCTAAGCATAGCACAAGATCGTGTAGTTCGTTTTGCTAGAGCTTTTCCAATGTCAAGTATCTCTTCCTTAGACCATGAGATCGTGTAACTCCCGGATACCATAGGAGTGTTTTGGGTGTACCAAACATCACAACGTAACTGGGTGACTATAAAGGTGCACTACAGGTATCTCCGAAAGTGTTTGTTGGGTTGACACAGATCGAGATTGGGATTTGTCACTCCGTATGACGGATAGGTATCTCTGGGCCCACTCGGTAATGCATCATCATAATGAGCTCAAAGTGACCAAGTGTTTGGTCATGGGATCATGCATTACGGTACGAGTAAAGTGACTTGCCAGTAACGGGACTCAACGAGGTATTGGGATACCGACGATCGAGTCTCGGGTAAGTAACGTACCGTTTGACAAAGGGAATTGTATACGGGGTTGACTGAATCCTCGACATCGTGGTTCATCTGATGAGATCATCGAGGAGCATGTGGGAGCCAACATGGGTATCCAGATCCCGCTGTTGGTTATTGACCGGAGAGCCGTCTCGGTCATGTCTGCATGTATCCCGAACCCGTAGGGTCTACACACTTAAGGTTCGGTGACGCTAGGGTTATTAGGAAGACATGTATGTGATTACCGAATGTTGTTCGGAGTCCCGGATGAGATCCCGAACGTCACGAGGAGTTCCGTAATGGTTTGGAGGTGAAGATTTATATATGGGAAGTTGTCATACGGTCACTGAAAAGTTTCGGGGGCATATCGGTATTGTACCGGGGCCACCTGAGGGGTTCCGGGGGTCCACCGGGAGGGGCCACCCCTCTCGGAGGGCCTCATGGGCCGTAAGGGGCAGGGAACCATCCCCTGGAGGGCTGGGCGCCCCCCCTTGAGCCCATGCGCCTAGGGTTGGGGGGAGGAACCCTAGTGGGGGCGCCCCCCTTGCTTGGGGGGCAAGCCCCCCTCCCTGGCCGCCGCCGCCCCTCTAGATCTCATCTAGAGGGGGCCGGCCCCCTTTCCCCTTCCCCTATAAATAGAGGGGCGAGGGGAGGGCTGAACACCTGATCCAAGGCGCAGCCCCTCCCCTCCCCAACACCTCTCCTCCTCCGTTAAGTGCTTGGCGAAGCCCTGTCGGAGTACTGCCTCTCCACCATCACCACGCCATTGTGCTGCTGCTGGAGTCTTCTTCCTCAACCTCTCCTTCCCCCTTGCTGGATCAAGAAGGAGGAGACGTCATCCGCTCCATACGTGTGTTGAACGCGGAGGTGCTGTCCGTTCGGCACTTGGTCATCGGTGATTTGGATCATGGCGAGTATGACTCCATCATCACCGTTCTCTTGAACGCTTCCGCACGCGATCTACAAAGTGGTATGTAGATGCAATCTCTCTCCCATGACTCGTTGCTTAGATGAACTCATAGATGGATCTTGGTGAAACCGTAGGAAAAATTTTAATTTTCTGCAACGTTCCCCAACAGTGGCATCATGAGCTAGGTCTATGCGTAGTTCTCTATTGCACGACTAGAACACAATTTTGTTGTGGGCGTAGATCTTGTCAACTTGCTTGCTGCTACTAGTCTTTTCTTGCTTTAGCGGTATTGTGGGATGAAGCGGCCCGGACCGACCTTACACGTACGCTTACGTGAGACAGGTTCCACCGACTGACATGCACTAGTTGCATAAGGTGGCTAGCGGGTGTCTGTCTCTCCTACTTTAGTTGGAGCGGATTAGATGAAAAGGGTCCTTATGAAGGGTAAATAGAAGTTGACAAAATCACGTTGTGGTTATTCGTAGGTAAGAAAACGTTCTTGCTAGAACCCAATTGCAGCCACGTAAAAGATGCAACAACAATTAGAGGACGTCTAACTTGTTTTTGCAGCAACTGTCATGTGATGTGATATGGCCAGAAGTTGTGATGAATGATGAATGATATATTTTGATGTATGAGATCATGTTCTTGTAATAGGAATCACGACTTGCATGTCGATGAGTATGACAACCGGCAGGAGCCATAGGAGTTGTCTTCATTTTTTGTATGACCTGCGTGTCATTGAAGAACGCCATGTAAATTACATTACTTTATTGCTAAACGTGTTAGCCATAGAAGTAGAGGTAGTCGTTGGCGTGACAACTTCATGAAGACACGATGATGGAGATCATGATGATGGAGATCATGGTGTCATGCCGGTGACGAAGATGACCATGGAGCCCCGAAGATGGAGATTGAAGGAGCTATATGATATTGGCCATATCATGTCACTACTTTATATAATTGCATGTGATGTTTATTATGTTTATGCATCTTGTTTACTTAGAACGACGGTAGTAAATAAGATGATCCCTTATAATAATTTCAAGAAAGTGTTCCCCCCTAACTGTGCGCCGTTGCTAAAGTTCATCGTTTCGAAGTACCACGTGATGATCGGGTGTGATAGATCCTTACGTTCACATACAACGGGTGTAAGACAGTTTTACACATGCATAAACACTTACGGTTAACTTGACGAGCCTAGCATGTACAGACATGGCCTCGGAACACAAGAGACCGAATGGTCGAACATGAGTCGTATGGAAGATGCGATCAACATGGAGATGTTCACCGATGATGACTAGTCCGTCTCACGTGATGATCGAACACGGCCTAGTCGACTCAGATCATGTAACACTTAGATGACTAGAGGGATGTCTAATCTGAGTGGGAGTTCATTAAATAATTTGATTAGATGAACTTAATTATCATGAACTTAGTCTAAAATCTTTGCAAAATATGTCTTCTAGATCAAATGGCCAACGCTCATGTCAACATGAACTTCAACGCGTTCCTAGAGAAAACCAAGCTGAAAGATGATGGCAGCAACTATTCGGACTGGGTACGGAACCTGAGGATCATCCTCATAGCAGCCAAGAAATATTATGTCCTAGATGCACCGCTAGGTGAAGCACCCATCCCAGAGAACCAAGATGTTATGAACACTTGGCAATCACGTGCTGATGATTACTCCCTCGTTCAGTGCGGCATGCCTTACAGCTTAGAACCGGCGCTCCAAAAGCGTTTTGAGCGACACGGAGCATATGAGATGTTCGAGGAGCTGAAAATGGTTTTTCAAGCTCATGCCCGGGTCGAGAGATAGAAGTCTCCGACAAGTTCTATAGTTGTAAGATGGAGGAAAACAGTTCTGTCAGTGAGCACATACTCAAAATGTCTGGGTTGCACAACCGCCTGTCCCAGCTGGAGATCAACATCCTGGACGAGGCGGTCATTGACAGAATCCTTCAGTCGCTCCCACCGAGCTACAAGAGCTTTGTGTTGAACTACAATATGCAGGGGATGGTGAAGACCATTCCTGAAGTTTTTTCAATGCTGAAGTCAGCAGAGGTTGAAATCAAGAAAGAACATCAAGTGTTGATGGTCAATAAGACCACTAAGTTCAAGAAAGGCAAGGGTAAGAAGAACTTCAAGAAGGACGGCAAAGATGTTGCCACACCTGGTAAGCCAGTTGCCGGAAGAAGTCAAAGAATGGACCCAAGCCTGAGACTGAGTGCTTTTATTGCAAAGGGAAGGGTCACTGGAAGCGGAACTGCCCCTACTTAGCGGACAAGAAGGCCGACAACACTAAAGGTATATTTGATATACATGTAATTGATGTGTACCATACCAGTACTCGTAGTAACTCCTGGGTATTTGATACCGGTGCCGTTGCTCATATTTGTAACTCACAGCAGGAGCTGCGGAATAAGCGGAGACTGGCAAAGGACGAGGTGACGATGCGCATCGGGAATGGTTCCAAGGTCGATGTGATCGCCGTCGGCACGCTACCTCTACATTTACCTACGGGATTAGTTTTAAACCTCAATAATTGTTATTTAGTGCCAAGTTTGAGCATGAACATTGTATCTGGATCTCGTTTGATGCGAGATGGCTACTCATTTAAATCCGAGAATAATGGTTGTTCTATTTATATGAGAGATATGTTTTATGGTCATGCCCCGATGGTCAATGGTTTATTCTTAATGAATCTCGAACGTAATGTTACACATATTCATAGTGTGAATACCAAAAGATGTAAAGTTGATAACGATAGTCCCACATACTTGTGGCACTGCCGCCTTGGTCACATTGGTGTCAAGCGCATGAAGAATCTCCATGCTGATGGACTTTTAGAGTCTCTCGATTATGAATCATTTGACACATGCGAACCATGCCTCATGGGCAAAATGACCAAGACTCCGTTCTCCGGAACAATGGAGCGAGCAACGAACTTATTGGAAATCATACATACTGATGTGTGTGGTCCAATGAGCGTTGAGGCTCGCGGAGGATATCGTTATGTTCTCACTCTCACTGATGACTTGAGTAGATATGGGTATGTCTACTTGATGAAACACAAGTCTGAGACCTTTGAAAAGTTCAAGGAATTTCAGAATGAGGTAGAGAATCAACGTGACCAA
The DNA here is from genome assembly GCF_002162155.2 of Triticum dicoccoides. Classification (NCBI taxonomy): domain Eukaryota; kingdom Viridiplantae; phylum Streptophyta; class Magnoliopsida; order Poales; family Poaceae; genus Triticum; species Triticum dicoccoides. The sequence continues at coordinate 464,970,285 of NC_041387.1, read as the reverse complement.
AAGATAAAGTTCCTACGATCAGATCGTGGAGGAGAATATTTAAGTCACGAATTTGGTACAGACTGAAGAAAATGTGGAATCGTTTCACAACTCACGTCACCTGGAACACCTCAGCGTAACGGTGTGTCCGAACGTCGTAATCGCACTCTATTGGATATGGTGCGATCTATGATGTCTCTTACCGATTTACCGCTATCATTTTGGGGATACGCTCTAGAGACAGCTACATTCACTTTAAATAGGGCACCGTCTAAATCCGTTGAGACGACACCATATGAATTATGGTTTGGGAAGAAACCTAAGCTGTCGTTTCTAAAAGTTTGGGAATGCGATGCTTATGTCAATAAACTTCAACCTGAAAAGCTCGAACCCAAGTCGGAAAAATGCGTCTTCATAGGATACCCTAAGGAAACCATTGGGTATACCTTCTACCTTAGATCCGAAGGAAAGATCTTTGTTGCCAAGAACGGATCCTTTCTGGAAAAAGAGTTTCTCTCGAAAGGAGTAAGTGGGAGGAAAGTAGAACTCGATGAAGTACTACCTCTTGAACCGGAAAGTAGTGCAGCTCAGGAAAATGTTCCTGTGGTGCCTACACCGACTGGAGAGGAAATTAATGATGATGATCAAGGTACTTCGCATCAAGTTGCTACTGAACTTCGTAGGTCCACGAGGACACATTCCACACCAGAGTGGTATGGCAACCCTATCCTGGAAACCATGTTGTTAGACAACGGTGAACCTTCGAACTATGAAGAAGCGATGGCGGGCCCAGATTCCAACAAATGGCTTGAAGCCATGCAATCCAAGATAGAATCCATGTATGAAAACAAAGTATGGACTTTGACAGACTTGCCCGATGATCGGCGAGCGATAGAAAACAAATGGATCTTTAAGAAGAAGACGGATGCGGATGGTAATGTCACCATCTATAAAGCTCGACTTGTCGCTAAGGGTTATCGGCAAGTTCAAGGGATTGACTACGATGAGACTTTCTCTCCCGTAGCGAAGCTTAAGTCCGTCCGAATCATGTTAGCAATTGCCGCATACTATGATTATGAGATATGGCAGATGGACGTCAAAACGGCATTCCTTAACAGCTATCTTAAGGAAGAGCTGTATATGATGCAGCCGGAAGGTTTTGTCGATCCTAAGAATGCTAACAAAGTATGCAAGCTCCAGCGATCCATTTATGGGCTGGTGCAAGCATCTCGGAGTTGGAACATTCGCTTTGATGAGATGATCAAAGCGTTTGGGTTTATGCAGACTTATGGAGAAGCCTGCGTTTACAAGAAAGTGAGTGGGAGCTTTGTAGCATTTCTCATATTATATGTAGATGATATACTTTTGATGGGAAATGATATAGATTTCTTGGACAACATTAAGGCCTACTTGAATAAGTGTTTTTCAATGAAGGACCTTGGAGAAGCTGCTTACATATTAGGCATCAAAATCTATAGGGATAGATCGAGACGCCTCATAGGTATATCACAAAGCACATACCTTGATAAGATTTTGAAGAAGTTCAAAATGGATCAGTCCAAGAAAGGGTTCTTGCCTGTATTGCAAGGTGTGAGATTGAGCTCGGCTCAATGCCCGACCACGGCAAAAGATAAAGAAGAGATGAGTGTCATCCCCTATGCCTCAGCCATAGGATCTATTATGTATGCCATGCTGTGTACCAGACCTGATGTAAACCTTGCCGTAAGTTTGGTAGGAAGGTACCAAAGTAATCCCGGCAAGGAACACTGGACAGCGGTCAAGAATATCCTGAAGTACCTGAAAAGGACAAAGGACATGTTTCTCGTTTATGGAGGTGATGAAGAGCTCGTCGTAAAGGGTTACGTCGACGCTAGCTTCGACACAGATTTGGATGACTCTAAGTCACAAACCGGATACGTGTATATGTTGAATGGTGGGGCAGTAAGCTGGTGCAGCTGCAAGCAGAGCGTCGTGGCGGGATCTACATGTGAAGCGGAATACATGGGAGCCTCGGAGGCAGCACATAAAGCAATCTGGGTGAAGGAGTTCATCACCGACCTAGGAGTCATACCCAATGCGTCGGGGCCGACCAAACTCTTCTGTGAAAACACTGGAGCTATTGCCCTTGCCAAGGAGCCCAGGTTTCACAAGAAGACCAGGCACATCAAGCGTCGTTTCAACTCCATCCGTGAAAATGTTCAAGATGGAGACATAGATATTTGCAAAGTACATACGGATCTGAATGTCGCAGATCCATTGACTAAACCTCTTCCGCGAGCAAAACATGATCAACACCAGAACTCTATGGGTGTTCGATTCATCACAATGTAACTAGATTATTGACTCTAGTGCAAGTGGGAGACTGTTGGAAATATGCCCTAGAGGCAATAATAAAAGGATTATTATTATATTTCCTTGTTCATGATAATTGTCTTTTATTCATGCTATAATTGTATTATCCGGAAATCGTAATACACGTGTGAATACATAGACCACAATATGTCCCTAGTAAGCCTCTAGTTGACTAGCTCGTTGGTCAACAGATAGTCATGGTTTCCCGACTATGGACATTAGATGTCGTTGACAATGGGATCACATCATTAGGAGAATGATGTGATGGACAAGTCCCAATCCTAAGCATAGCACAAGATCGTGTAGTTCGTTTTGCTAGAGCTTTTCCAATGTCAAGTATCTCTTCCTTAGACCATGAGATCGTGTAACTCCCGGATACCGTAGGAGTGCTTTGGGTGTACCAAACATCACAACGTAACTGGGTGACTATAAAGGTGCACTACAGGTATCTCTGAAAGTGTCTGTTGGGTTGACACGGATCAAGACTGGGATTTGTCACTCCGTATGACGGATAGGTATCTCTGGGCCCACTCGGTAATGCATCATCATAATGAGCTCAAAGTGACCAAGTGTTTGGTCACGGGATCATGCACTATGGTAAGAGTAAAGTGACTTGCCGATAACGGGACTGAACGAGGTATTGGGATACCGACGATCGAGTCTCGGGCAAGTAACGTACCGTCTGACAAAGGGAATTGTATACGGGGTTGACTGAATCCTCGACGTCGTGGTTCATCCGATGAGATCATCGGGGAGCATGTGGGAGCCAACATGGGTATCCAGATCCCGCTGTTGGTTATTGACCGGAGAGCCGTCTCGGTCATGTCTGCATGTCTCCCGAACCCGTAGGGTCTACACACTCAAGGTTCGGTGACGCTAGGGTTATTAGGAAGACATGTATGTGATTACCAAATGTTGTTCGCAGTCCTGGATGAGATCCCGGACATTACGAGGAGTTTTAGAATGGTCCGGAGGTGAAGATTTATATATGGGAAGTTGTCATACGGTCACCGAAAAGTTTCGGGGGCATATCGGTATTGTACCGGGGCCACCGGAGGGGTTCTGGGGGTCCACCGGGAGGGGCACCCCTCTCGGAGGGCCTCATGGGCCGTAGGGGGCAGGGAACCAGCCCCTGGAGGGCTGGGCACCCCCCCTTGGGCCCATGTGCCTAGGGTTGGGGGGGGGGGAACCCTAGTGGGGGCGCCCCCTTGCTTGGGGGGCAAGCCCCCCTCCGTGGCCGCTGCCCCCCCTCTAGATCTCATCTAGAGGGGGCCGGCCCCCTTTCCCCTTCCCCTATAAATAGAGGGACGAGGGGAGGGCTGAACACCTGATCTAAGGCGCAGCCCCTCCCCTCCCCAACACCTCTCGTCCTCCGTTAAGTGCTTGGCGAAGCCCTGTCGGAGTACTGCCTCTCCACCATCACCACGCCGTCGTGCTGCTGCTGGAGTCTTCTTCCTCAACCTCTCCTTCCCCCTTGCTGGATCAAGAAGGAGGAGACGTCATCCGCTCCGTACGTGTGTTGAACGCGGAGGTGCTGTCCGTTCGGCACTTGGTCATCGGTGATTTGGATCACGGTGAGTACGACTCCATCATCACCGTTCTCTTGAACGCTTCTGCACGCGATCTACAAAGTGGTATGTAGATGCAATCTCTCTCCTATGACTCGTTGCTTAGATTAACTCATAGATGGATCTTGGTGAAACCGTAGGAAACATTTTAATTTTCTGCAACGTTCCCCAACAGTCTTCTTGAGGTATTTGTGAAGATATACCCGATTGATGATGTGACACACAGTATCAATTGCTTCAGGCCACCATCTACAACCAGTCTTGAATTCACTAAGCATAGTGCGAGCCATCTCAATGAGTGGCCTGTTCTTGCATTCTGCAACTCCATTCTGTTGAGGGGTATATGGAGCGGATAGCTCATGAGTGATACCAAGTTCATCAAGATAGTCATCAAGGCCAGGGTTCTTGAACTCGGTGTCATGGTCGCTTTTGATGTGCTTGATCTTGAGACCATAGTTTATCATGACTCGATTGGAGAACCGTCTGAAGACACCCTGCACTTCAGTCTTGAAGGTAATGATATGCACCCAGGTGTAACATGAATAATCATCAACTATGACGAATCCATAGAGTGATGATGCATTGGTTAGTGTGGCATAATGAGTGGGACCAAAGAGATCCATATGAAGTAATTCAAAGTGACAAGTAGTGGTCATGATTGTCTTCACAGAGTGCTTGGATCTGGTCATCTTTCCAAACTCAAAAGCACCGCAAAGGTGATCTTTGACGAATTTGGCGCCCTCAATGCCAATGATATGCTTCTTCTTGACAAGTGTGCTCAAATTCCTCATGCTAGCATGTCCAAGCCATCGATGCCAGAGACGGCACTCTGAATCTTTTGCCAGTAGACATGTGGCAGGTTGAGGACCTAGAGAGAAATCTACAATGTAGAAATCACCTCTCCTACAACCTTCAAAGACTTTGGACTTGTCAGGTTCCATTAGCCAATGCATCTATATTTTCCAAAGATGAGAATCATGTCAAGATCACAAAGAATTGAGACAGACATGAGGTTGTATCCTAGGGACTCGACAAGCATCACTTTTTCCATGTGTCGATCCTTTGAGATAGCAACCTTACCTAGACCCAATACCTTGCTTTTTCCTTTGTCAGCATAGGTGATATGCTTCAGATGAGTCGGAGTAAGGGGAGCACTGGTGAGGAGATTCCTGTCACCGGCCATGTGATTGGTGTAGCCACTATCTAGAACCGATTTAGTAGCTTTATGTGTGTCATCCTGTAGAAGCATTAGTCTCACTTACAAATTCATATACTTCCATTTGAAGAATATGATGATCAATTTCATCAGTGAATTTCATCAACAGAACATAACTAGCAGCATAGGGATGTGTGAGGAATTCATTTCATAATGATTATCTTGCATGTATTATGTCAGGTCTTCAGCAAATTCATTAGACATTTATTGTGTCTAAAGACCAGACCATGCAGAAGAGATTAGTTCTTCTTCTTAACCACCCACATCTGAATGGGTGGCTGAGAAGCAATGTAACGCAAAACATTGATAGAGAACTTGGGCATTGACGAATATGCATTTCTCTTCATAGGAGGGGTATAATACTCGAAAGAGTATGCAGAGAAATTCTTAGCAGATTTGTGCACATAGCGATTTGAAGAATAATGCACATGTTCATTAGAACATTCTCTGTTTCCCTATGAAGAAACATTAGTGTGACCATGAGTTGGCCTACATCCTTTTGACGATGTTGGTCATGTGAAGAATTCACCCTTGGGTTTATCTTCTTCTTTGGTGGTGTCATGATGACATTCGCCTTAAGATTTTGAAGACGGCTTTTGGGCACCCTGATTTTCTTCACTGGGGAACCGTTCCTGTAGTTAGTACCAACAAATCACGCAAATACTTCACCATTCTGATTTTTGAATAGCTTGTAGTTAAGTAAAATGACTCATCACAAGAATGTTGAGTATTACACCGAACCAGATAGAGTGGATGGATTTACTAGAGGTCCTTTTTACAGCAACCGATGTGGTTTTGGGATACTGTTCAGGTTTCCAATAATGTCGGGGATATACCCTGCGGTATGACCCAACTGGGACTTGGCGTTTCACTTGTAACCCGCCGACGGATTGGCGACTTATGAGTCTGACGGTTCATTGGTCTAACGACTCATGAGCTTGACGACTCAGTAATGGCCACTATGGCGGGTCATATAGAGGACTAGGCTCAAGGCCCACAAGGCCGGCTCATGCTATGGTGGACCGGTTTACGAGGAAAGACATAAGGAGTTTTCCCTTAAGGGGCCAGACTAGGATTCCGCTTGTAATAGACTAGTCCTAATCCTAATAGGACTCTACATGTAACCCACCCCTTCAACTTATAAAAGGAGGGGCAGGGCACCCCAAGAGAGGGGGCAAGAAACAATCGTTAAGGCTAGACACAACTAAAGGAGAGGCGGCTTATGCGGCGTCTCCCTCATGAGCATAATGAGACCTAGCCACAAACAGCATGTAGGGCTATTACCGGATGATGTTTCCCGGAGCCCGAAGCTGTCTAAATCCTTGTCTTGTGTGTTGATCCGCCTCGCGTCTCTCGTCCCAATCAACCCCTCTCAAGCTACCACATAGATGCGTTGGCCTCACGACTAAGTCCTCACACTAGGACATCTACCGTGACGTTTCCACGACAAATAAGATCGATCTACATTAAGCTGTCTCTCAAAGGCAATACCCTCTTTCCTAGGGTTCCTGTTCAGAATCTGCTTCTTTAGCACATCACATAGAGTCTCGTGCTCTTTGAGGCTTTTGTACATGCATGTGACATACAATTCCTTCAGACCTGCATTTTTGTCAATGACACTTGTGGTCTCCTCAGATGAGAGGATTGCGAACACAGAGACATTTGATGATATAACAGTAGTTGAAGCATTTGAACATTCAGCTAGAGAATTTTCATTTTCATGTTCAGAGAATTTTAAGCATGGAGCAACAAATTCTTCCTGAACGGTGCTGATCTGTTGAGCGAATAATGAACCGTTGTCTTTCTGGAGTCATCATGAGATGCTCTCGTATTCTCGAGTTATTGCTTCCTTTGAAGAAATTCATAGGACAACTTCTCGAGTTCTTGCTTCTTGTGAAGAAATTCATAGGACAGCTTCTCGGGTTCGGCTGAGAGGGGCTGCATGACGACTTTCAAGTTTGTCATACTGTGACTTAAGATGTATATGAGGTCTTCAGGTAAAGCTTGACTACAATCCATTTCCTCATCTAACAGATCATCACTTTTGTCTAGCAGTTTTTGCATCTTTTCCATAGCAATTTGTTGTTCAGTTGCTATTTTAGCCAGTTTCTTATAGCTAGGTTTTGCTTCACATTCAGAGTCAGCATTACTGAGAGTATTAAAGTAAGCTTCTCGTGAGGTTAACTTGGCACCTCTTGCCATGAAGCAATAGTTGGGAGTGTAGCCATCAGCGCATTCCTTAGGGTTGGTGGACTCATCATTTTCTTCATGATCGAAGATGGACTTGCTGACGAACTCCTTGGCGAGGGCCAAGCTTGCCACCCTAGAGTCAGCCTCCTCCTCAGGTTCCTCAGCTTCCTCAGCTTCCCCTTGATTAGATTCTTCCTCAGAATCCATTTCCTTCCAAATGAAAGCACGAGCTTTACCGGAGGTGCTTTTCTTCCGTGATGAGGATTTTGATGAAGACTTTGAGGACTTCTTTTTTTGTCCTCAGAGTCGTCATCCCTGCTAGGCTTCTTCTTCCTTGAGCCCTTTGGCCAGAGGGGGCAGTCAACAATTTAGTGACTTGTCTTCTTGCTTTTGTGGCAAGTTCTCTTGTTCTAGTCTCGAGCAAAAGCTTCTCCAGTGTTCTTCGAGTCATACTTTGAAGACTTTCCTAGCGATTCCTCTTGAAAAATTCTAGAACTTCCTCACAAGCATAGGCAGTTCTCTGCCAATTTCCTTAGCACCATCAGTACTGCATTCAGAGTCTTCTTGTTCAGATTAAGAAATTGCCTTGGCTTTTCTTTTGCCTTCAAAGCACGGGGTCGTACATAGCTGGGACCATACATATCCCTCTTCTCAGCTTGCTGAAATTCATGAGTATCGAGCCTCTCAAGAATATCAGCCGGATCAAGTGACTTGTAATCGGGTCACTCTTGAATCATCAAGGCCAAGGTGTCAAAGGAGCTATCAAGAGACCTCAACAACTTCTTCACCACCTTGTGGTTAGTGATGTCAGCAGCACTGAGAGCCCAAAGCTCATTTGAGATATCAGTGAGGCGGTCGAAGGTTTGCTAAACATTTTCATTGACGAGGCTCTTGAAGCGGTTGAAGAGATTGTGAAGCACATCAACTCGAGAGTCACGTTGAGTGAAGACTCCTTCATTGACCTTAGAGAGCCTATCCCAGATAAGCTTTGACATTTCCAGTGCACTCACTCTGCCATACTGTCCTTTGATGAGATGTCCACATATGATGTTCTTCGCTGAAGTGTCGAGTTGCTTGAATCTCTTCATGTCCGCAGCATTGGTGCTAGGGCCAACAATGGGGATGCCGTTCTCAAGGACGACCAAGTTATCATTGTCAATTGCCTCAAGATGCATGCGCATCTTGTTCTACCAGTAAGGATAGTTTGTGCCATCGAAGATGGGCACGCAGCGGATACCTTGATCATACATATGGTCGACATAACTAAAACTCCACGTGGTTAAACCAAAATCACATAAAATAAGGGAGTACCTTACTATGATACCAATTGAAAGCATATGTTTACTCCCACAAAGGGGGGTGAATGGGAGATTTTTAGAAATTTGTCAAACTCTACTGAATTTGATGAAGATTGGAGTGAACAAATAGAAACACGAGGAAACAAATTCATCACAGAAACAGAATGCATGCATACAAGATGCATATAGGTGAAGAACATGCAATCATACAACCTTACAAGCATGAAGAAGATGAACTGAAGAAATGAAAGACATAATGATGAAAGTCTTTAGTTCAAATTCGTCAGAAGGTAGATCACAAATTCTTCAGCAACGGAATAACATAAGATAAGGGTTGAGGAATTTGAAAACAGGTAGGTTCGGTGATGACACAATGATTTGGTAGACCAGCTCTAGTTGTTGTATCAACTGTACGTATGGTTGAGGCGGCTAAGATGAACTTAGAGGACACACAGTCCTCACCATATTGCTCTTGAGCTAAGGTAACTTAGACCTCGCCCAACCATTCATGGTAAGTCTTCGAGGTAGACTTCCAAAACCTTCAAGATTGTTCACCGGCACACCAAAATGACTCTTGGGTGCTCAGAACATGATGCCTACTCGTCTGGAAGAATGACAACTTCAAAGGTAACAGGCGTCGGATCACACAAGTCATTCCCTTTAGTGATGCTCAATCACTTTGGCTCTGATGGCTTTTTCCTCACTTGGGATTCTCTCAAAGTCGTTAGAGGATGGGTTGCTCTCAAATGACAAGTGTCAAGTTCTCTCAGAGCATACAACCAACAAGTGGTTGTGGGGGTGGCTATTTATAGCAAGGGGCAACCTAACATGAACTGTCATAAATGCCCTTGTATGATATGACTGTTGTCAGGATAAGATCCACTTGACAGCTAGCCCACAATGCAGCAATGGTCAGAAAAATTGAACTCTCAATTTCGTCGAGGCACTCAATTTCCTCACAATAGGTAGATCGCACTGGCAAAATCCTAACTCCTAAGTTTGACCAAATTTGTCAATGACCAGATGAACTTCGTCACTACCGCTAGCAAATTCGTCAGTTGTTCCGAAGATTTCCAAAGGCTTCACTCGAAGCGGCTTGTGTATGTATACATTTGAAAATCACTTTGGAAATGTGAACTATGATTTACCTAGACCCCCTTTAACAGTATGGTTTTTCCTATGACTCAAAATAAGAAGAGAGAAACTATGAAAACTAAAGTCTTCAAGCTTGTAAGACTTCACATCAATTTCTTCAAAAGGTTGTACCAATTTCATCACCAAATTCTTCACTTGAAGAAATACATGTTTAGGGGTCATCTTCCATGGGTTAAACCAAATCTTCAGGGACTATAACTCATGTGTACACTCTCAAACACATTAGTCTCTCAACCCATTTGTCTTCAATACTCCAAAACCACTAAGGGGGAACTTGATACACTTATAATGTTTCTAACAATTCTGCATAAAGCACAAAAAATATAGTATCATTGCCCCTAGTAATAAAATAGAATATTGTATAATTATCAATAGAAGATACCTGAAAATGCGTTTATGTGTAGTATATTCAGTTGTATATGCACTAGTGATCTTCTTATCATGTCTCTTCTTGCCCTTTGATTGATCGTAGCATTGTGTTCTCATCATTAATCCTCATAGTTATATGCTTGCTTGTATTTGTGCCTTGTAAATTTGTTTGGATGTCTAACGTGTGGCCAATTTTTTTTGTAGGTTTTCCTTCTTTTCGTTCATCTATTGCAGTGTCGCTCCTTGTTGCCGGCTTCACCACATCAAGGTTTATTCCTTTGCTTTATTTAGAGACATTTTCCTACCCTTTGCATGCCTAATGGAATTGATTTTTTCCCTATTGGTTTATCCAAGTGATTTGTTTGTGTATGATTTTTACTATAGCTTGTTACATTTTCTTGTCGATTCATTTGTACAAGATGTGTTTCGTTATCTCTTTAATAGTCCCTATTTTGGAGTCCGTGGCAATGAAATTTTCTTTGCCGGCATTTTCTTACATATGTGATATTGCTCAGGATGGGACTGTGTTCGATGGGGTAGAGATCGAATCGTCTGGGGATGGTGTCATTCTGTCAGCACACATGACAATTTTGGAGCATTCCTTGGGTGTCCTCCATGCGTACAAGCAGGTTGTCATGCAGACCGTCTGTTTTTTGCAGTGTATGGTTTTGTGGTGAGGGATTATAAATATGATTGTATGTTGGTGTATAGGAATTGATTTCGTTCCATTGACATTGTGGCCTCGTCTGTTGTGTGTTAAGCAGGCTATGTGGAAAGGTCTCGATGCCTTGCACCTTCTTTCTGGACATCAAGGCATCTTTACCATTGGTGAACACTTTCACCATCGGCTTGACTTGGTGCCCTTGTACTCACGCCTCTAGGCATCTGCGCACTCCATTTTTAGGTAGTTTGTTTCAATGTTTACTTAGGACATGGATATTACTTTGTTCCTGTCATCGAAGGAAGATGTTGTTAGTGTAGGCAATATAGTTTATCTTCTTCGTGGTGAATTACATAGGCATGACATTAACATTTTCCATTCCCTTACTAAATCAATTGACTTGTGAACCACATATGCCTTTTACTTAATCCATATAATGAGACCCACGAGGTAATGCACAATAAATAGCTCTATAACTTAACCAAACCACAGTGCAAATATTTCCCACAAATCACAGTGAGCAGGATGATGACCCACAAGTATAGGGGATCAATCGTAGTTCTTTCAATAAGTAAGAAGGTCGAACCCAACAAGGAGCAGAAGGAAATGACAAGCGGTTTTCAGCAAGATATTTTCTACAAGCACTGAAATTGTCGGTAACAGATAGTTTGATAGCAAGATAATTTGTAACAAGTGAAAAGTAGCAATAGGTGCAGCAAGGTAGACCAATCCTTCTTGTAGCAAAGGACAGGACAGAACAATCTCCTATAATAAGTAAAATGTTCTTGAGGATGCACGGGAAATTCATCTAGTTACTTTCATCATGTTTGTTTGGTCCGCGTTCATTACTTTGATAATTTGATATGTGGGTGGACCGGTGCTTGGGTGCCGTTCTTACTTGAACAAGCTCCCACTTATGATTAGCCCCTCTTGCAAGCATCCGCAACTGTGAAATAAGAATTAAGATAAATCTAACCATAATATTAAACATATGGATCCAAATCAGCCCCTTACGTAATAGTGCATAAACTAGGGTTTAAGCTTTTGTAACTCTAGCAACCCATCATCTAATAACTACTCCACAATGCATTCCCTTAGGCCCAAAGATGGTGAAGTGTCATGTAGTCGATGTTCACATAACACCACTAAGGGAATCACAACATACATATCATCAAAATATCGAACGAATACCAAATTCACATGATTACTTATGACAAGACTTCTCCCATGTCAAGAACAAAAGCAACTACTCACAAGTCATATTCATGTCCAAGATTAGAGGGTTATTGAATAGCATAATGGATCTGAACATATAATCTTTGACCAAATAAACCAACTAGCATCAACTATAAGATGTAATCAACACTACTACCAACCCATAGGCACCAATCTAAGGTTTTGATACAAAGATTGAATACAAAAGGTGAACTAGTGTTTGAGATGAGATGGTGTTGGTGAAAATGTTGATGAAGATTGACCCTCCCACGATGAGAGGGTTGTTGGTGATGACGATGGATTCGATTTCCCCCTCTCGGAGGGAAGTATCCCCAGCAGAATCGCTCTGCCGGAGAGCCTGCCCAAGTTCCGCCTCGAGATGGTTGTCGGTGTCAAAACTGGCGGATCTCGGGTAGGGGGTCCCGATCTGTGTGTCTTAGGCTGATGGTAACAGCAAGCAAGGGACACAATGTTTACCCAGGTTCGGGCCCTCTCGATGGAGGTAAAACCCTACTTCCTGCTTGATTAATATTGATGATATGAGTAGTACAAGAGTAGATCTACCACGAGATCGTAGAGGCTAAACCCTAGAAGCTAGCCTATGATGATTATGATTGTGATCTTGATCGGCCTTCTAAGGACCAACCTCTCTGATTTATATAGACACTTGAGAGGGCTATGGTTTACACGGAGTCGGTTACAAGGAAGGAAATATAATATCCGGATCGCCAAGCTTGTCTTCCACGCAAAGGAGAGTCCCTCCCGGACACAGGATGGAGTCTTGAGTCTTGTATCTTCACGCTCCAATAGTCCGAATGAAGTATATAGTCCGACTGTCCGGATACCCCCTAATCCAGGACTCCCTCAGTAGCCCCTGAACCAGGCTTCAATGAAGATGGGTCCAGCACGCAGTCTTATCTTTGGCATTGCAAGGCGGGTTCCTTTCTCCGAATACTCCAAAGTAATTATCGAACACTTAAATCGTGTCTGGATCTGCAAAATGATCTTCACATTCCACCGTAGAGAGAATGATATTTCACAAATGCAATCTGCTGACAACTTTTTTTTAGACAACGTGACATGCCATTATGGTCGGGTCATTATTCGAACCGTTTTCCCACAACCAGCCACAGCGCATATTGCGAGGCGGTTTCCTTGATATGTCTTGTCAAAGTAGAGATCATGTCCCCTTATCATGGGATTCTCATCAATACGGGTATGGGTAATCCGACCGCGCCATCAATAGTGGCACTTGGGAAGAAAGCGATTCTCAACGGGCAAGTGGGGAGGCGCACCGCTTTCGTCACCTCTATAAAGGGATAAGGGTTCCCCATTTTTACCCATGCCTTCTTCCTCCTTTGCTCACCTTTGCCTCCTCGAGCTCCAGCACCCTAGCCCAAGTCTTCTCCGCACAGCTAAACATGTCCGGAGCAGGAGGCAAGTGGGTGGCCTCCACCGTGAAGGAGAAGCATATCGCGAATCTTCGGGCGGCCGGATACTTGGCCGCAGACATCGTGCACCGGCTACCGGACGCCGGGCAGATCATTCCAACTCCAGAACCTCACGAGAGGGTCGTGTTTGTCACCTACTTCGTTCGTGGACTAGGATTTCCACTTCATTCCTTCGTCCGCGGGCTCATGTTCTACTACGGGCTAGATTTCCATGATCTAGCCCCGAATTTCATCCTCAACATCTTGGTGTTTATCGTCGTGTGCAAGGCCTTCCTCCGCATCAAGCCTCACTTTGGCTTGTGGCTACAAATCTTCTGCGTGAAGCCGAAGATCGTGAGCGGCCAGCAAGCGGAGTGCGGAGGGGCCATGGTGGGCAAGATGCCTAACGTCACCAGGCTTAGTGGCTCCTTCGCGGAGACTGCGAAAGGGTGGCAATCGGGGTGGTTCTACATCACCGAGCCACGCGACACCAACTGGGCGCCGGCCCCCGAATTCTGATCCGGAACCCCCACATGGCTCACCTCCTGGGAAAGGAAGGGCCCGACCTGGGGCGAACCTGCAGAGCTGACCGGACTCCAGAACTGCATCAAAATATGAAGGACAAGAACATCAAGCTTGTCAACGTGGTCCAGGTCATGCTTGTCCGCCGGATTCTTCCATGCCAAAGACGGGTATTCAATCTGTGGGAGTTCGTCCCGGCCGAACACCTGAAGCTTCGAAAGCTCTACGACATGACGCACAAAGACGCATGGAAGGCGCTGTTCAAGGCCTTCGAAGTACCTCCTCCCACATCCGAGGACCGCAGACTTCATGCCGCGCGGCCCCCTGTCCGGTGAGTTTTCTGACTACCACCGGATTCAGTTCTTCCCAATACATTCATGGGGGAGTCTTAAGTCATTATGTGTATTTGATCAGGATTATGTGGAGACACCGGAGTGGATTGACTATCCGGCTCCGCTGCCGGAAGGTCCAGCCGACGCTCTCCTGACGGAGATGCTAGTCCCGACGCCCTACAAGGCACCGGAAAAGAAGGCCCCGGGGGCCAGAAAGGGTCTCCGGTGTAAGGTCGTACCGGATGCCTCGTCTCAGGACGACGAGGCACACTCCTCCCTTGAAGGGGAGGAAGAAGAGGAAGAGGCCGCCCCATCCGGATAGGATGGGGGACCTAGGAAGGCGGACCAGGGGGCCGGGAAAGGCCCCCGGCGCAAGGCCGTCATACCCATGTCGTCCGAAGATGATGAGGCAGATTCCTCCCGCGGAGGCGGGGGGGGGGGACACGAAGAAGTTCTGCCTCCCTACACTGGGGAGGAGAATAAGAGGAAAGCCGCCTCGGAGGGGGAGTCTAGGGCGTCCAAGAAGGGAAAGGTGTCCCTTCCGGACTACTCCACCACGGCCGCTCATAGTGATGAAGAGTGGCTGCCCAGGGGGAAGCCCCTAGCAAGATCGTAAGTCTCCGCACTCTATTGTATTTTAGTGCGACTTTGCTTCATAGTCTTGTTATAACGCCGAACATATATGCAGTACGACCAGGGCCCATCCCCAGGTATCGTCTTCGGATGGGTCTTTGAGTGATTAAGAGATGAACTCGCTCCCGACGGCCACCACTCCTCAACCTGCAGATGACATGGAGGTGTTGTCCCAAAGGCTCCCGGAGCAGGGGAGGTGACTCTGGAGACGCCCTAAGGCGGGATTCCAGACACCGGGCACACGGGGTATAGGATCCCCGCGGATCGTGCCAATGAGAGCCGCAACCAGCCGGGCTCTCAGCCGGATACTGTGCCGGAACCTTCGATGGTTCCAGATTTGGGTAGGCGGCCACCGGTTAGGGAGGGCGAGCCGTCCGTGCCGATGACTTCCGTCACGCTAGAGGCATCGGATAGTCTGCTGGAAGCGCTTCGCGATGCTTCTATGGATGATGAGCACCGTACTCTTATGAGTGCGGTGATTCAGAAGGTTCTGTCCGCCAAGAGCGGACTGACCGAAGCCTACACCAGCCTCCTGACGGGCTTTGAGGTAAGTAATAAAGATGTAAAATTATCACCCGATAGGTAGTAGCCCCTGATACTCTATTTGGTGTTCGGAAAGAAGAGCCAAACGGAGGGTCAATTAAAATCCACGGGAGTCTAATAGTCAGTTTGTATGTGAATAAGTAGGCTGTGCTGCTTGCCGCTGCTATCCGCACAGCCGAGGTCGCCGGATTAAAACGGGACCTGGAGCAGGCGCAGGGACAGCTCGGCCTCACGAAGAGGCAGCTCGAAGAGAACAAAGGTGAGTGATACCCCATTCGCATATAATAAAGTATAGATGAATTTGGTTATTCTAATGACAAAGCGTCGTTCCTTTGTAACAGGGGCCACCACCGAAGTGGCATCTCTGAAGAAAGCGCTGTCCGAGGCCAAGGACAAGGCGGCTCTGGAGCGCAAGGAGCGCGAGAAGCAAGATGCTAGAGTGGGCGAGGTACAGCAAGAGCTCCAAGAGCTCGGCAAAAAGTTCAAGTCCTTGGAGCATGATCTTAAGATGAAAGAGACTGAGCTTGCGAAGGCCCTTGTGAGTGTGAAAGACCCCAAGGCCGAAGCTGAAAAGGCACAGTAGGAAATCCAGGCAGCCAAGAAGATAGCGGCGGGTAAGATATTCTTTATGCAAAGCAAGCATGTGGAGGAGGCATTTCTTTTTTACTTACCTAAATTTGGAGCTCTCCAGGGGCATCGCAGATCTGCCATGCAGCATATCAGATGCCGTGGAGTTCTACCATGCCGAGGAGGGGAGCTCAACGTAGAAGCTGTTCTGGTCCCAGTATACTGGGGCCGAACACCCAGTGCCTCTGAGTGACCAACTGAAGTAGTTGGTTGAACTCCACAGGGCGGCCGAAGTGGCTATGAAAGATTTCATAGTCCGGATGTGGCCTGGTGAGCCCCTGCCCACTAACTACTTTGGCCTTATCAAGCAGATGGTAAATGCCTGCCCATGACTTGAAGTGATCAAGCGATCTGTTTGCACTGAGGGTGCCCGCCGGGCCTTTGCCCGTGCGGAGGTGCATTGGGGCAAGCTGGATGCGGAGAAGCTAGTGAAGGACGGGTCGCCGGAGAGCAAGGCGCATCGCTATCCCGAGAAATATTATGATGGCGTTATGAAGGGTGCTCGTCTCGTGGCCGATGAATGTACCAAGGACAATATCCTTGAGTAAATGTACTTCTGTTGTTGTTGTAATATAAAGACGAAGTTACTTGTGCTATGTAGCACTGTTTGATTTAAAATATTACCTTCTGTGCGACTGTTTATAGAATGCTGAAAGTAGGCCAGTCGTCGGCTTCCGCCCCCACGTAACTAGTACCGGGGTGTTCCTGGAAAAACCTAGACACTCTTTATCCAAATTTTTGGTCCCTTAAGGAGGTATCCAGCGCAGTGAACAAGGCAATCGGACTATGCGGCTTTATAACTTTCACTTGGCCATAGAAGTCTACAATTTTAAATTTCGGCGAAGCCGCTAGAATTCAGAAGGCCGAATTGGGGCGCTATATACGCCTAAATCGGACGAGGCTGATTCCTCGCCTAAAGCAGAAAAAAATCTTTAAGGATTTTAAGACCTCTTGAACAACGACCAAAACAAGGGAGCCGATATAACGGAACATAAGGTACCAAAACAAGGGAGCCGAGCAAACCCAACTATTGACCCAAGACGTGATTCGGAGCTGATGCATATAGTGCTATAAGTTCGGGGTGCCGCACTGTTGAAAGTGTTCAGACTTGTTTGGCCGTATTATGGGGCATCATAAGAAGCCCCTGGCCAACTGATCGTACAAAGGTGTACTGATGCAATATTAAATAAAAATTTGTGAGAAAAATGCACAAATAGGAATAATAAGCTGATGCTATATATTATCTCCCATTGATGAATAATACGTTTAAGCGTATGTTTACAATGGGTGCGTTTAAGGAGAGGTAAATAGGACTATTTAACATGTCCTATCCAAGGGTAGGCTGCATGTAGGTATATAAAGCAGGTATAACGATCGTGAACAGATTCCACCTGGGTATTTCCTTCTGTGCGCAAAGCCTGTTGCCTCCTTGGTTTTCTCTCCTATGTAAGTCCGACCATCCGGCTCTTCTGAAGAGGCTGCCCGAAAGCAGTGTCCTGAAAGATACAAAGGGAGGGTTATGAAGGTATGTTGCGGTTATACCGCACTGTTGACTGAGTCACTGCTGCGCCTCCACATATGCCCATGGTATTTTGACTGCGTAATTGTGTACGCGTGGCACAAATGCTGCTTTGATGGGGCTTGAGCGGAGGCCGGACTGCTAGTCGCACTCTTGGCATGCCTGATGATCCTGTCGCAGGGTGCTCCGGACTCGCTTGACGGTGCTCGAGGTTGTCGTCGCCGGATTGGTGGTTTGTCGGAGGAGGCCGCATTGTACTTTCGTCGCGAGGGCTGCAGTATGCTCTTCTGTTCGGAGAGAGCGGTCCATGTTTCCGTTGACTATTATGACGCTGCGCGGTCCTGGCATCTTGAGCTTGAGGTATGCATAGTGTGGTACCGCATTGAATCTATCGAATGCGGTTCGTCCAAGCACTGCGTGGTAACCACTACGGAAAGGGACGATATTGAAGATTAACTCTTCGCTTCGGAAGTTATCTGGAGATCCGAAGACCACTTCCAATATTATAGAGCCCGTGCAACGGGCCTCTACTCCAGGAATTACACCTTTAAAGGTGGTTTTGGTGGGCTTGATCCTTGAAGGGTCGATGCCCATTTTGCGCACTGTGTCTTGATAAAGCAGGTTCAGGCTGCTGCCGCCGTCCATGAGGACTCGCATGAGGTGGAATCCGTCGATGATTGGGTCTAGGACCAATGCGGCTGAGCCACCATGACGGATGCTGGTAGGGTGATCCCTACGATCAAAAGTGATCGGACAAGGTGACCATGGGTTGGATTTGGGGGCGACTGGCTCTATCGCATAGACGTCCCGTAGTGCTCGCTTTCGTTCCCACTTGGGAATGTGGGTGGCGTAGATCATGTTGACCGTTTTCACCTGGGGAGGAAATTTCTTCTGTCCCCCTATGTTCGGACGCCGGGGCTCCTCGTCATCGTTGCTGTGCAGCCCCTTGTCCTTGTTTTCGGCGTTTATTTTACCGGCCTGTTTGAACACCAAGCAGTATCTATTACTGTGGTTGGCTGGCTTGTCCGGGGTGTCATGAATTTGGCACGTGCGTTCCAGTATGCGGTCCAGACTGGACGGTCCCTGATTGTTTCTTTTGAGCGGCTTCTTCCGCTGGCCGGATTTGGATCCGCTGAATCCGGCATTGACTGTCGTGTCTTCCGTGTTGCCGTCGTTGTTCTGTCGCTTGTGTCTGTTGCGCCGTGGCTTGCCGTTATTGTCACAGACATCCGAAGTGACAGAATGTGGCGTAGTGCTGCTGCGAGCCAACCAGCTGTCCTCGCCCACGTAAAAGCGGGTCATTAGTGTCGTGAGGGCTGCCATGGACTTGGGTTTTTCCTGGCCGAGGTGTCGGGCGAGCCACTCATCACGGATATTATGCTTAAAGGCCGGCAGGGCTTCGGCATCCGGACAGTCGATGATTTGGTTCTTTTTAGTTAGGAACCGAGTCCAGAATTTCTTGGCTGACTCTCCGGGCTGTTGAGTAATGTGGCTCAAGTCATCGGCGTCCGGTGGTCGCATATATGTGCCCTGGAAGTTGTCGAGGAACGTGTCTTCCAGGTTTTCCCAATTGCCAATGGAATTTGCGGGCATGCTTTTTAGCTAGTGCCGGGCGGGTCCTTTGAGCTTAAGGGGAAGATACTTGATGGCGTGTAGATCGTCTCCGTGGGCCATGTGAATGTGCAGAAGGAAATCTTTGATCCATACTGCGGGGTATGTTGTGCCATCGTATGATTCGATGTTTACGGGTTTGAACCCTTCTGGGAATCCATGATCCATCACTTCATCAGTGAAGCAGAGGGGGTGTGCGGCGCCTCTGTGTCGGGCTATGTGGCTACGCAGTTCGAATTGCTCTGGGTGACTGTGTTCGGCCCGGCCGGACTTGTTGATAGTGTATCCGGCGTGACGGTCATCGTTGCGTGTTGGGGCGCGCCCCCGTGATCTGTAGATCGATCTTGACTGTTCTGCTTTGTTTTCCAGTATATCTTGCAGGTCTTGCCTATTGCCCCGGGCCGTAGTGTATTGGCGTGGGGGTGCGGGCTGGTATTCGGGCTGATACGTCGTTTTATCCTGGTCACGAGTTGGCCGGTCAGCCGTGTGGCGCTTGAGTCCATATTCCTCGGCTGCCAGGACTTCAGTCCATCTATCTGTGAGCACGTCTTGATCATCTTGGAGTTGCTGCTGCTTCTTTTTCAGGCTCCTCGCAGTGGCCATAAGCCGACGCTTGGAGAACCCCTGCTCGACGGGGTCCTCAAGCACGCCGAACTTGTCGTCGCCGAGGCTAATCTTGTCTTCGGAGGGGGGCATGTAGTTGTCCTCCTCCGGATATCCGTTTGTTGCCTGTTCGTCTGGGCTAACCTACCCGTCTTCCTGCTCGGCCTGTTCGACGGCAGGCAGATCAGGGTTGTATTCCTCTTCGGCACCATCCGGATTGTTTTCATCTCCTGGGCCGGTATTGCTGTGGCAGGGCTTGGAGCGGCACCGACGACGCCCATGCTTTTCTTTTCTCCCCGAGGGGTTATCCTCCATTGCCTCATCGCCATTGGTTTCCTTCGGAGTGTCCACCATATATATATCGTATGAGGAGGTGGCTGTCCACCGCCCCGTGATCGGTGGTTCCTGTTCTTCTCCTGCATCGTCGTCCATACCGTCGATGTCTTCGGAGTCGAAGTCAAGCACGTCGGTTAGATCATCGACCGTGTCAATGAAGTGGGTGGTGGGTGGGCAATGAATTCCTTAGTCACCTGCTTCCCACTTGAGCCGGACATAGTTCAGCCACGAGCCTCCTGACAAAGAAAGAGACTTTAACGAGTTCATCACGTCGCCAAAGGGCGAGTGTTGGAAGATATCCGCTGCGGTGAACTCCATTACAGGAGCCCAACCAGATTCGACGAGCTCAGGAGAGCGCGGACTGGAACCTACAGCGGGATACGAGTCCGGGGGCCCGGTGTCACATGCTTCTTTGGGGGCGAGGCCTGTGTTCGGCTCTACCGCCGATGAGTGTGCGGCCTACGGAGCGGGGTCCATCCCTCCGTCCTTAGGCAACGCGGTCTTCTCCGAATTTAGGTCCGGGTCTACCGCAGGGATGACATCCCGAGCATTGTCCGACAGCAGGTCTAAGCCGTGCTCATCGTGACCGTCCGGCGCTCCTGGCACAGGCCCGATCCGTTGAAGATCAAGTCTTCGCGGATATCGGCCGTGTAGTTCAGGTTTCCAAACCCGATCTGGTGGCCAGGGGCGTAGCTGTCGATCTTCTCCATATGGCCAAGCGAATTGGCCCAAAGTGCGAAGCCGCCGAACACAAAGATCTCTCCGGGGAGAAAATTCTCACCCTGGACCGTGTTGTTGATGCTGATTGAAGGAGCCATCGGGCCTTGCAGCGGACACAGAGGAACTCTCAATGAAAGCACCAATGTCGGTGTCAAAACCGGCGGATCTCGGGTAGGGGGTCCCGATCTTTGCGTCTTAGGCTGATGGTAACAGGAAGCAAGGGACACAATGTTTACCCAGGTTTGGGCCCTCTTGATGGAGGTAAAACCCTACTTCCTGCTTGATTAATATTGATGATATGAGTAGTACAAGAGTAGATCTACCACGATATCGTAGAGGCTAAACCCTAGAAGCTAGCCTATGATGATTATGATTGTGATCGTGATCGGCCTTCCAAGGACCAACCTCTCCAGTTTATATAGACACCGGAGAGGGCTAGGGTTTACACGGAGTCGGTTACAAGGAAGGAAATATAATATCCGGATCGCCAAGCTTGTCTTCCGCGCAAAGGAGAGTCCCTCCCGGACACGGGACGAAGTCTTGAGTCTTGTATCTTCACGCTCCAATAGTCCGGACGAAGTATATAGTCCGGCTGTCCGGATACCCCCTAATCCAGGACTCCCTCAATGGTTGAGCTCCATCCCGAAAGTCTTCTTTTTATTTCTTTAGGGCAAATGGGCTTATATACCAGAAGATGGGTATCGGAGGCTGGCCAAGGGCCCCACAAGCCACTAGGGCGCGCCCTGGGGGGCGCTCCCTAGTGCCTCGTGAGCACCTGGGTGGCCCCCTCTGGTACTTATTTTCTCCAATATTTTTTATTTATTCCAAAATAAATCTTCGTGAAATTTCAGCTCATTTGGAGATTGCAGAATAGGTATCTCTGGCATAGCTTTTTTAGGTCCAGAATTCCAGCTACCGACAATCTCCCTCTTCATGTGAATCTTACATATTAAGAGAGAAAAGGCATTAGAATTGGTCCATAAAGTATTATCTTGATTAAAAAAAACTATAAATAACAGTAGGAAACCATGTTGCAAAATGGACGTATCAACCCCCCAAGCTTAGACCTCTTTTGCCCTCAAGCAAAAACCGATATCGATAATCATGTCCACATGTTTAGAGAGAGGTGTCAATAAAAACAAAATACGGACGTAGTAGCATCATGAATCATATTATAGCAGAAATAAAAATTATCGTAAAACTCCGCATGAGCAAGTAACAATTCATCACAACATCAAAGTATAAGGCATAAACTTTCTTGAAAACTAACAAACTATGTTCACAGTCAACAATGCAATTGCAATTCATCATCTTTTAAGGAAGGGTCTCCTGCCGGAGCTTTTGTTTAGCAAGTCCACATACTCAACTATCATTTGGTCTTCTATGATTGCTAACACTCATAACATATATATGGAGCAAAAAGTTTCAACTAGACACATAGAAAGATATAGGCTTATAATTTCACCTCCCTACTTATTCACCTCAAGGGTAATGTCAACAATAATAACTCATGATCACTCATATCCAGCTCGATATATATGCCTAGACCTTTCCCCACCACATGATGCTTGCAAAAAGAAATAAAAAGAATAGAGGAGAACACTATTGATTCTTGCACAAAAAATAAATACATAAAAGTAAAAGATAGGCCATTCGCAGAGGGAAGCAGAGGTTGTCATGCGCTTTTATTTTTCGATGCACAAACCCTTCATGCAAAGGAATGCCACGTTATATTACCCCTTGTGATAGTAACCTTTGTTACGCAGTCTATCACTTTTATTTCTTTACCATTACAAGTTCGTACAACGCTTATCTTCCCTTACAATAAAAGATCATACATATTTAGAAGCAATTTTTATTTCCTTATGGACCGATGACAAGTTACTTGAAGGATCTTATTCAATCCATAGTTAGGTATAGTGGACTCTTGTGACATGAAACTGGGTTTAAGGTTTTTGGATGCACAAGTAGTATCTCTACTTGGTGCGGATTTTTGGCTAGAAAACATATTGAGAAAGCACCACATCTCGAAGGATCCATGACAATATAACTTCTACGTGAATATAAGAAAACATAATTCGTTACGTTGTCTTCCTTGTCCAATGTCAACAATTTGACATAAAATACATAATGGGGGCTCACAATCATAAAAGATGTCCAAGATAGTATATTTACATGTGAATCTTCTCTTCCCTTAATTCTTTCATGAATCGCATCATTGACCAATGCTATGTTTATCGACTTTACACTTTTCTTTATGTGATGTCATTACTTCCCATAAGATTAGTGTATGATCTTTTTCATATTTTTATTGCTAGGATTGAAACATAAAAGTAAAGAAGCAAAAACTCAAACTACTCTTTATTATATAACTCTCAGCTTGATTACATAGATAGATATATCATGAAACTAGCACTGAAAAATAGATGATACTAAACTTTTATTCAACTAAATCACGAAATAGCTAAGGATCAAACTAAAAATAGGTAAGGTAATAAAAGTGATGTTGATACAATACTGGGGCACCTCCCCCAAGCTTGGCAAAAGCCAGGGCGAGCGCCCATACCCATATGCTCAAGTTTCCTTCTTTGGTGCTGGTGGTGCCGATCTAGTGGTGGGCTTGTCCTTCAGTTTCCGCTTGAGAACACAATTTTCTTCCTTCAACATACTGATTTCTTGCCCAAACTCCACTATCTTCTTAAACAATGTCTTCTTGTTTTCCCGTAGAAGACAGAAAGGGATAAATTGGATCTTAGATTTTGTTTACCATGTTTGGGAGGATCGACTTCTTGAATTCCACATGCATTTCCCCCGGGTGGGGTAGAGGGACATCATCTTCATCCGAGCTCGTGTCCTCCATTACCTTCGAGTTGACATCTTGCTCTTCCTATGTGGACCACCCATAGGAATCTACATCCCCATAGATCCCTGGATTTGCAACATAGTGTGATACGAATCTCTCTCCATCTGAGTCTTGGGACGACATATTTTCAGTTCTGTCAGAAAATAGCACGAAACAAGAACAGAGGATATTTCTGCGATATGGTGGTCAAAACGTCTGGGAGTATATATGAGAATTTTTTATCTTGCAAAACAAGTGTTCCAGAAGAAAGCATAGTCGGGGGGTGGGCGTGCCTGGGTGCCTCGTGGGCACCTGGGTGGCCCCCTCCGGTGTTTCTTATTTTTGTATTTCTTCTATTATTCCAAAACTGATAGAAAGAATTTTATGGAATTTTTGGAGTCGGTTTACTTGCAGTATCACATACCTCTTCCTTTTTAGGGTTCTGGAGTGTTCTGGAATGTCTCTCTTATATATTCCTCCGGTGTCATAGTTTGAATAATGTTAGTTTGAACATTAATAGGTGTACCTGAGATATAATGCTTAATTCTTTGCCCATTGACCAGCTTTCACTACAAAAAAAAGACACATCCGTGACATTTTGGGTCGAACGAATTTTTTTTGGTCATACATATGACAGTTCTATGACGATAATTGTGACAAAACCCGGTATCATCATAGATGTGGTGGGCTCCTACTTCTATGACAAAAAAATCATGACAGAAAATGGGCTTTTCGTCCTGGGCGGGCCGGAGACGCAGCTGCATGACATTCTTTGGGCCGTCCATGACGGAAAAAACCGTGGGAGAAAAGAGGGGGAGGAAAATTTCGGGGAGTTGCCGGTTACGGTGGGAGAGCAATGCGCGTTTCTCTCATACGTATGCGCGTGTGTGCGAGGCATTGGCTCTAACTAAAGCCGAGCGAGGCGTTGGGCTCTAACTCAACCCGAGCGATTGCACTGCAGGCTACGCATTACTGAACCCGAGGGATCGATCGATGGCTGTTAACTGAACCCGATGGAGCGATTCCTTCGCTACTGCTGCTAACTGAAGTCGATCGATTGGATGAACAATGAGCATTGTGGGGGGTGGATGAACAGTGAGCGGTGGCGTTGCCTCTGGATGAACAGGAACCCGTGGTGTGGAGGGCTGGATGAACAGTAGACGGTGGAGGGGTGGCCGTGGAGGGGTGGTTGAACAGGACCCCGTGGTGTGGAGGGCTGGATGAACAGTACACGGTGGAGGGGTGACCGTGGAGGGGTGGTTGAACAGGACCCCATGGTGTGGAGGGATGGATGAATAGTAGACGGTGGAGGGGTGCCCGTGGAGGGGTGGTCTAACAGTAGCCGGTGGAGTAGCGCGCAGTGGAGGCTGGATGAACAGGAGCCCGTGGAGGCTGGAGGAGGTCGACGGTAGCCCGTGGAGGCTGGAGGAGGTCGACGGTGGAGATGAACAGTATCTCGTGGAGTCCCATTTTGCGGTACGCCACACCCCTCCCCCCAGTTTCGACCGTAGCACTCCAACACAAGTCCGTTTCATCCGTTTTGCGGTACACCACACCCCTCCCGATGAACAGGACCGCCGTTTCGACCGTAGGAGGTCCGTTTCCTCTGTTTTGCGGTATGCCATACCCCTGCCGATCAACAGGACCCCCGTTTCGACCGTAGGAGGTCTGTTTCCTCCGTTTTGCGGTACGCTAGGCCCCTCCCGATCAATAGGACCCCATTTCGAACGTGGCCGGTCGAACACAAGGCCGTTTCCTCCGTTGTGTGGTACGCCAGGCCTCGTTTCCATTGCATGTTCCGTCCAAGCCCTCCCGATGAACACGACCACACATTCTGTTCCGACCCAGCCGGTTGGCTCCCCATGAACACGACGACGACGCTGTTTCTCCGTTCCGACCCAGCCATGTACGTATGCGCGATAGGCGTTAGAGACCCTGCCCGTATGTATGTATGTGGCCGTATTTTCTTTCTTGCACCCTCGCCGCTGCACATACGTGTACATGCTACGTGCGCGCCTCTACTACGACACGTGCGCGCCTCTACTCTACGACATGTGCGTGCCTCTATATCGACCAGTATGTACGTACACGTTCACGACCAGAATGACAATGCTACGTACGCTTTGACCAGGTGGGTCCCGATTGTCAGGCACTTCCTTGCGTGCGAAGATGTAGCTGGTGGGTCCCAGTAGTTAGGGGGGCGAATCATTTTTGTTTTGCCTGGACGCACTTCCTTGCGTGCGAAGATGTAGCTGGTGGGTCCCAGCGGTCAGGGGGGTGAATTGTTTTTTTTGCCCGGACGCACTTCCTTGTGTGCGAAGGTGTAGCTGGTGGGTCCCAGCAGTCAGGGGGGAAACGTTTTTTTCGCGAAATATGGTGGCCCGTCTGGTGGGTCCCCGCTGTCAGGTGGAGGAATAATTATTTTGCGCGTAATAAGGAGGCACTTCCTTGCTGCGGCCGTGGACCCAGCTGTCAGCCTCTCCACGTACAGTCCACGTCCGATGGAAGCCGTTCCTTGACCACGTTGACCACGCCGCGCCGAGAGCACCAGGGAGGTGGACGACGGCGAGGCCTAGGAAGGGGACGACGCGGAGCCGGGGAAGACGCGGCAGTGGATGCCCACGCGTAGAGGAGTACAAGGGTTCACTGGTTCGCTGTGGTGTGAGGCTGCCATTGCCACAGAATAACAGGGGGTGTGGGTGAATAGAGGGATGGCCTGGCCAGCGGTGGGAGTAGTAGGGGGCGGTGAGGCCTCAGCCGCATCGCAGCCGGCCACGGGAGGCAGGATCACGAGGCACGACCGGCGCTGGTTTGGGCGGCTGGAGCAAGAACACCAGAGATTGAAGAAGCACTACGGCCGTTGGATGGACATCGTACGGTAACTGGAGCTAGAATCGTGCATATTGACTAAGTTGACAAAGCCCTCCGTCCCCATCAACTTCGTAGGCCCACAAGTCAGCCTGCCATTATACTGGGTCCCAGCTAACAGGGGGAGTATTCATTTTTTGTGTGTAATAAGGAGGCACTTCCTTGCGTGCGAAGATATAGCTGGTGGGTCCGAGCTCATCCAAATCGCCTACTGAACAAAATCTTCCTGCTAGATAGAGTGATATATCTGTGCTCCAGACACAAGTGCAATCCCTAATGGACGTTGTTTTGGAAACAAGAATAGTGGTTTTGAAATGCCGTCAAGATATGAATGGTTTTGAAACCAGACTATCAGACATTCGCTTCGTTGTTGAAGAGCAATGACGGAAAAGGGGTGGAGATCGTGTTGCTCCATCAAATTATACAACTTGAAACATTAGCACTTAGGTCAAATGAGCTGTGCTTCTATACATCTAATGGTGCTTTTATCTAGAAGGTCTGTAAACTTTATGCCAACAGGCCTTTTGTTGTATGATTGGAATTTATTTTGTTGTGATACAACATTTAGGATGCTGCCACATGCTGCAGTGATTATGACGGTATTTTTGTATAGTGTAGGTTTATCTTAGTAATGTATTCGGACGAAAGCTTCGTAGGAGCCCAACATGCCAACATTCGTCGGGCCCATTCCAATTGGGCTAAATACGATTACGGGCCGAAATTGGCATGTAGCCCACTAAAAATATCTGGGCTTAAATTAGCATAAGCTTTCAAATTTTTCTGGTAGGCCTGTGCCCATAGTGGGCCTTTAACAAGCCTAAACATAATTTGGGCCCTCAGTAAAAGTAGGTCGTTTACAGGTGTAAATATGTCAAGCCCATAAAAAACATGGGCCTTTAATAGACCGAAAGTGAGATTGGGCCCTGATTGTGCCAAATAACCCATTGGACTTAGCAGGCCGAAATGGTGGCCCATTTACAATGCGGATATTTGACAGGCCGAAATTTGGACGGGTCGTAAATGCGCCAACCTAATACACGGGCCTTTAACAGGCCGGAACTTCGGTCGGGCTAGATTATCATCATTTTTATATGGGCCGTTAATGGGCCCGATATGACGTTGGGCCACATATGGCCCATGGTTTACGTCCGTCGTTAACGGGCCGAAAATGACAACAGGCCTAAAGTGGGCCAAATCTATAGTGGGCCTCTAACAGGCCGAATGGTAGACATGACCGAATATGACCCAAATCCTTCACGGTCATTTATGGGCCGAAAGTTTTGATGGCCTGTAAATGGGCCTAAATGAAACCGGACCTTTAACACGCCGGAAATACACCGGGCCGTAATTCGGCCCAATTACTTAGCGGACTGTTAACGGGCCAGAAGTGACCATGGGCCGCATTGATGACAAGTTTAGACCAGGCCGTTGATGGGCCGATTTGACAAAGAATGTTGGGCCTTTAGCTGGGTCGGCCCATTATGGTCTGCAGAATCTTGTGGGCCTTTAGCTGGGCCGGCCCATCGTGGTCCGCAAAATCTTGTGGGCCTTTAGCTGGGCCGGCCCATTATGGTCCGCTAAATTTAGTGGTCCTTTAGCTGGGCCGGCCCATTATGGTCCGCTAAATCTTATGGGCCTTCGGTTTGGCCGGCCCATTTAAACTTTGTGGGCCACTTTTGGGCCGTTCCACGTGTCAACATATCATAGGCCCATCTCGACCGTTGGACGAGTGACACCTGTGCCAACGCGGAGTTGACACGTGGATCCATCAGCCAATGAGAATTTTACACGTGGAAAACCGGCATTGGTCATGGCTGTTAACGGGTTATCGGATCCAAAATCTGACCTGATAGCTTAACGGCGTTCCGTTACGGTGGATGCCACGTGTCGGTCACCCTTGACGAAAGCACTTTTGTGACGCGCAATTTATCATCATGGAAGTGGACACTTCCGTGATGATAATTTTGGTAATGTCATGGAACACTTCTACGACAGCACATGTATGACTATCTTGATTCTGTCATAAATTTGTCATGGATGTACATGCATGACAAAAAACGCGACCTACTGTGACAAACACGTATCATCACGGAAGTGTATTCTTTTGTAGTGTTTGGATTAGTGCCTTCGGCGCAATTGATCTTAATGGATCTAGAACAATAAACTTCCTTAATGATATACAGTCCTGCCCATTTAGAGAGAAGTTTTCCTGTCAAAAATCTAACACAAGAATTGTACAATAGAACATACTCACCCACTTTGAATTCCGGCTTTTGAATTCTTCTATCGTGCCATCTTTCAACTTTTTCATTAAATAATTTGAATCTTCATAAGCTTGGGCTCTCCATTCATCTAACGAGCTAATATCAAATAACCTCTTTTCACCGGCAAGTTTAAAATCATAGTTAAGTTATTTGATTGCCCAATATGCTTTATGTTCTAGCTCAAGAGGTAAATGGCATGTATTTCCATAAACCATTTTATATGAAGACATACTCATAGGATTTTTATAAGCAGATCTATGAGCCCGTAGTGCATCATCAAGTTTCTTAGATCAATTCTTTCTAGATCTATTGATGGTCTTTTCAAAATTAATTTTATTTCCCTATTGCTCAATTAAACTTGACCACTAGATTGGGGTGATAGGGAGGTGCAATTCTATGGTTGACATCATATTTAGCAAGCAGCTTACGAAACGCATGATGCATAAAATATTAACCACCATCAATCATAAAATATCTAGGGACTCCAAACCTCAGGAAAATAACTTCTTTAATCATTTTAATAGAAGTTTTATGATCAGCACTACTAGTTGGAATTGCTTCTACCCAGTTAGTAACTTAATCAACAGCAACTAAAATATGTGTATACCCATTAGAGGATGGAAAAAGTCCCCTATAATCAAATCCCCAAACACCAAATGGTTCAATAACAAGTGAATAATCCATAGGCATTTCCTGATGTCTACCAATATTACGAATTCTTTTACATTCATCATAAGATAAGACAAACTTACGAGCATCCTTGAAAAGAGTATGCCAATAAAACCATATTGTAATACCTTGTGTGCATTTCTGTCTCCAGCGTGGTGTCCTCCGTAAGCCTCAGAATGACACTTCCACACGATTTGTTCCTGTTCATGCTCAGGTATACAACGTTTAATAATACCATCTACACCCTCTGTATAAAGATGTGGGTCATCCCAGAAGTAATGTCTTAAATCAAATAAGAATTTTTTCTTTTGTTTATATGTAAAGCTAGGTGGTATAAATTTAGCAACAATAATAATTAGCATAGTGTGTGCATACCAAGGAGTATTATGCAAATCATTTATGATAGCTAGTTGCTCATCAGGAAAACTATCATCAATAGGTAGTGGGTCATCAAGAATATTTTCCAGCCTAGACAAGTTATCAGCTAAGGGATTCTCAGCTACCTTCCTATCAGTAATATTCAAGTCAAATTCTTGTCGAAATAGAGCCCACCTAATGAGTCTAGGTTTAACATCTTTCTTTTCCATAAGGTATTTAATAGCAGTATGATTGGTGTGAACAATTACTTTAGAATCAACTATGTAAGACTGAATTTATCACATGCAAACACAACTGCTACATATTCTTTCTCAGTAGTAGCGTAATTTCTTTGAGCAGTGTCTAGATTTTTACTAGCATAATGGATAATATTTAATTTCTTGTCAACTCTTTGTCCTAGAGCAACACACATAATTTCAAAAGGCAAGTTCCAATCAGGTGGTTGAACAATAGGGGCAGAGGTTAAGGCTTTCTTAAGTGTTTCAATGGCTTCTACACAATCATCATCAAAAATAAATGGAGCATATTTTTGCAAGAGTTTAGTAAGAGGCCTAGAAGTTTTGGAGAAGCCTTTGATAAACCTTCTATAGAAACCAGCATGACCAAGTAAACTTATTATACCTTTAATATATTTAGGACATGGCATTTTCTCAATTCACTACTTCAAGATGGTCCAAACGCGACACTACAATCAGAGACCCTTCAAGGAAACTATGTGCGATGCATTAGTCGCAAACGGTGATGTAGAAAAACCGTCAAAAATGACATGAAACATTTTTGATCGCAGAGACATCAAACACGATTCAGATTATAGTTGCTAGTGCGATGCGTGGCATATGGTTCACTCCAATGAACTATTTGTAATGAGCCAGAACAATAGAAACGGACAGCCAGATGAAGGTGTGTGCGATAAATGATAAACAGTTCACTCAGATGAACAATTTACGATTAGGGAACGCAATAGAAACGGTCACCTAGATCAAGGTGTGTGTGTGCGATAGAGGGCATACATTTCACTCGGATGAACTATTTGTGTTGAGCCAAGAGAATAGAAACATTTCGTGTAAACAAGATGTGTGTGATACATGACAAACAAGTTCGTAACCATAAATGTGTGCAAAGACCGATAATAACACAGACGATTGCTACTAAGAAGCCATGTGTGTTGTGGGCAAACGCTTCCTGGTATACAAATGTCAGCGATTGATGAATTCATCACCATCAGTTTCACTAGTATGGTCCATGTGCGATGTGATTGCATACATAACAACAACATATATACTTATAAGTACATGATTGCATATCCAAATTAAACATCCAATTACATAGGTGGCTAGTACACGCATGACATTTGCACACACCAAAGTAAACTATTACATGCATAATGAACTAGGATAAACGATCATCTGACCATCATCTACTTCTTCTTATGATGCTTGCCGCCACTACTCTGCTAGTGGCTCAATCTGGCCTTGACGATTATGGGAAGGAGGCACCCCCTCATGTCAACGATCCGCCTGTGCATCTCGTAGCACATGTACACATTCTTGGCTATGAACCTAAGGTGAGCTTCATCCAGTTTCCGCATCCAGGCCCCGTGCCAGTATACGTCATGTGTTATGTTGGCATCCTGCTTCATCTTTTCATAGTAGGTGTCGATGATGGCCAAGGCGAGTACAACCAAGGAGTCCTTTGTGTTGCCCCAGACCTTGTAGTGGACACATATTTCGACAAGGTTCATGCAGGCCAAGCCCCTAAACTTGAGCGCTTTTATAGCGTCAGTGGTTTACACCGTAGTGAATTTCTAGTCGGTGCTATTGAAAAACCTGGCGAAACGGTCGCAAGGCCATGTGGCCATGCAGTGCTGGTAGATGAGGACATGAAGGCGCACGCACAACTGCGTGACGACAACCTTCTGATCTTTCCCGGGATGACCGCCGGTGTACTGGAGGTCGATGCCGACCACTTTGTACTTTTCTCGAGCAAGCAACTGCTCCAGGGTGTTGATGTAGTCCTCCACCAGAGCCGGGTCGATGGTGTACACCACCGAGAGATCCATCTCCCTTGTGTTGGTCTCCACTTGATGCACTCCATTGGAGCACCGCTAGATATCCTCTCTGTATGTGTTGTCGTGGGTGTGCTTGTTGTGTTGTGGGGCGTGATCGAAAGGTTGAAGAGACTAAGGTTATAATGGCCGCGGGAATTAATGGGGAAGCCAGACGGCCTAGAATATCGGCACGCCCGGATGGCAGTTTTTGCAGTGCGTAACTCCATCGTGCACATGTAACTGCATCGTGGTGACACGCACGGTGCAACCGCAAGCATATCGGGGCCCCAAGGTGATCGATTGATGCACTAGCCCCAACCGCTGGCAAAGCGCGCGTGCGGAGGGACGCAAGAGCAGAGCGCGCAGAGGGACGCCAGTAGAGTGCTCTGCCGCTACCTCAACGATGAGTAACCATATGCATATAGCAGTTGAATACGCAGGGAAAAGGCATCGACACGCCGAGCGCATGGAGGGACGTGAGTAGAGCGTGCTGCGGCGCCTAACAGCAAGCAGATCGCTCCGAGGGACACAAGCAGAGGCCTGTTGTGTGAGGTGAACTCGGGAAACTAACAAGTGTGCACCGGCTAATTGCGTGGGAAGAACGATAATAACAAAGACATTTCCTGCTAATAAGTTGTGTGTGTTCTTGGCAAAGGATGCTTGCCGGTAAATTATTGTCTACCATTCTTGAAATCATCATCGACCTATTCCTTAGTTTAATCATTTGCCCTAATTTCCTCTGTCTGCACAACATATACGCTCTCTGTGTACAAAACAACATTCTTTACTGTGAACAGTGTGCTCTATTGGGCACACAAGTATATGGATCATACCCTTGGGCGAGCAATGTGCCCATACGCGTCGTGCTAGCTCAATGTTACGTCTATGCTAAGTTTCCATCAATTGATGGTGTTTTATGAACACACCATAGTTTGCCGCCGCCACCCAGCAATATTGCGCATAAATCTAGGCGGCTCGGACACACTGAGGCAACATGCGCAACCTAGCCCATCCACCTTTTCCAAGCATGCCAACCCACCGAAGTGCCGCCTCTGCCATCAACCACCCCGAGGAGGAAAACGAGAAGGCGCCATGGCCCGTCGAGGCCGAGGCTATCCGCGACAACGTTGATACGTCTCCATCGTATCTACTTTTCCTAACGCTTTTGCTCTTGTTTTGGACTCTAATTTGTATGATTTGAATGAAACTAACACGGACTGACGTTGTTTTCAGCAGAACTACCATGGTGTTGTTTTTGTGCAGAAATAAAAGTTCTTGGATTTGGACGAAACTTTTTGGAGAATTGTTTTGGAATAAAAAATACTAGAACTAAGACGCACTTGAAGGGGGCAGCTGCCCCCAGGGGCGCCACCCACCTCTTGCGGGCCCTGGTGGGTAGTGGGGCCCATGAGGCTCCGCTGACCCTAATTCTGACGCTATAATAATCCTATTTTCTAGAAAAAATAGGAGGGGAAGTTTCATCGTGTTTTACGATACGGAGCCACCACCATCAACATGGCAATGGGTACCCGTAACTCGCGAACCCAATGGGTAAAAACCCTATTAGGGTAAGGGTTTGGGTAAAATAAATACCCACACTACTGCAGGATGCTGCTAACATGACACTATGATCAGAGACTGTCGGTGTCAAAACCGGCGGATCTCAGGTAGGGGGTCCCGAACTATGCGTCTAGGCGGATGGTAACAGGAGACAAGGGACATGATGTTTTTACCCAGGTTCGGGCCCTCTCGATGGAGGTAAAACCCTACTCCTGCTTGATTGATATTGATGATATGGGTAGTACAAGAGTAGATCTACCATGAGATCAAAGAGGCTAAACCCTATAAGCTAGCCTATGGTATGATTGTTGTTCGTCCTACGGACTAACCCTCAGGTTTATATAGACACCGGAGAGGGCTAGGGTTACACAGAGTCGGTTACAATGGGACGAGATCTACATATCCGTATCGCCAAGCTTGCCTTCCACGCCAAGGAAAGTACCATCCGGACACGGGTCGAAGTCTTCAATCTTGTATCTTCATAGTCCAGGAGTTCGGCTATCCGAACACCCTCTAATCCGGGACTCCCTCAGTAGCCCCCGAAGCAGGCTTCAATGACGATGAGTCCGGCGCGCAGATTTTGTCTTTGGTATTGCAAGGCGGGTTCTCCTCCAAATTCCATATACCTGTTGAATAGTGCCCGGCTTCTGGTGAATGTTGCACTCCTTGGCTTCCACGCCCAATAATGGCTATCTTCCACGTGTCAAACGAATGCAAAAAGCCAGGGTGTTTTTTCATTTACCCCCTAGGTGCACAAATGAGCTACCTATAAAAGAGACGAGGATTTAGATCCGAATCACACCATCTGCCCTTCGCGAGCATTAATTAGAGCGCATCCGACAGAGATCCATTCCATCATGGCCAGTCGACGCAGCTCCTCCTCTCGCCCTCCTAACCCTCAGCCTGGAGATTGGGAGAGATGCTCCGTCCCGTACAGCGAGCTAGTGGCACTCCAAGCCAAGGGGTTTCTCCCCCCAGCCTACATGGTCCCGGTTCGAGCCGGGCTTGCCACCTATAGTGGTGGAGAGCAAGCGGAGAGCGTCCCCAATTCCTCCACAAGAGAGCGGGTATGCCTTGTCCCTTATTTGATAAGAGGGCTCGGATTTCCAATTCATCCGTTTCTCCGGGGGCTCCTGGAGTTCTACGGCCTCCAGTTGCACAACCTTACGCCTGCCTCCATATTGCATATTGCGGGCTTCGTAGCCCTTTGCGAGCTGTTTTTGGGCATCGAGGCTCATTTCGCGCTGTCGAAGAAGTTGTTCTGCCTTGTGCCCCGTTCTCGGGAGGGGTCGATATATCAAGTGGGCGGAGCCGAACTATGGCGCATCATCGGGACCGGATATCTATCCGGAACCCCAAAGAAGACGTCCGAAGACTGGCCTTCAGAATGGTTTTATATAGAAGATGTCCCCCTGCTAGACCCTGTTCAGATCGGCCTCCCTGAGTTCGATAATGCTCCTTTGAAGAAGCGCCTAAGCTGGCGTCCACGGAGCCCTCGGAAGGAAAATGACAAGGACGTCCTTTACCTGATGAGCCGGATAAGGTTGTTAGCTCATTCTAGACTGACCATGATCGAGGTCATGGCCACATGCATTACACGGGGGGTGCAGCCGCTTCAGTATAGAGGCCACCCCATGTGGGACTTCAACGGGGAGGACGACGCCACCCGGTGCGGCCGTAAGGGGCCGAAATTGGCTGCCGCTCTAATAAAGATCTTGTCCACTTTGTACAAGGGAGAAGAGGAGGAATTTCTCCGCGTCAACCCATGGGGCGGATTTTCTATGTACAATCCTCCAAGCTGGGTAAGCGGACACTTTCACTTGCCCATCCGATTCATATTCCCATAGTTAAGTATTCAGTCTAGCAATTTCAATGCAGGAGCTACGCTAGGCTGTAAAGGAGATAAACAGCCCTCCTCCACAACCCGAGGACCCAGAAGGGTCCTTCGACCCGGACTCCCAAGAGGACCCGGACTTATCTATGGAGCTGATCGATGGAGTGTTTCATCAATTGAGCAAGGACAACGCCTTGGTGGCCATAACGGCCGATTATCCCAAACTACTTCCAGCCTCACAAGTAACCGAGACCGAAGTCCCAATACTTTTAAGATGATCCAGCCGAGCTTATTTTTGATCACTGCATACCAATGGCGTTTTTGCAGGGGAAGTCCTTGAGGCAGAAGGCCGAGCCTGCGGTGGCTAGCCAACAAGGGGCAGCAAGGCCCAGTAGGCTGAAAAGAAGTGTGGTCCGGATTGAGACGCCGGCACAACGGTATGGCATGCCATCTTATTCCCAGGTTTTATTCCCTCAAGGCATACTAACGCTCGTGCTCTCTTCAGGAAAAAGAGCGCTCGCCGGACTATATCCGGAGAGGTTGCCAATCGCGCCTCCACCAGCCAGGCTCCAAGGCCGGGTCCGGAAGCAGAGGCAAACATGAGGCGCGCGCCGGACGCTCCTCCGATAGAGGATGCGGACGGGCTATCTGCCACCAATTCCGAGGTGGAGAGTGCCATGAACCACAGGCGTCGCCGGACAGTTCTTCGTGATGCTTGTTTCTCCCAAGAGGCATTGAATGCCTTCAATTCGGGAGATGCGTACCTCCGTGCCGCTCAAAATGGTTTAGCCAGAGCCACGGAGCAGTATGTAAAAGACATATGGGTGAGAAAATCTGATGGCTATATATGTCAGTAGCCCCCGAGACTTGAAACAGTTAGAATAACTGATTTAAGGATCATTTGTTATGCAGGATCTTACAGAAAAGAATACCCAACTTGTCACATCCCTAATTCTAGTCTGACCTATGCCAGCTTCCATGTGTGCATCATGTTTAAATTCAAATGAAATTTGAATTGAGGAATTTTCCAAGCCTCAGAAAACCCCTAAAAATAACCAACATTTAAATCTCATCAAATGAGTCCAAAAAATGTTCCTTTTATTCTGTGAAAATATTGGCATGAGGTGAAATTAAAACCAATATTTTTGGAGTCACAGAAATATTTTATTTGGGCCTTTGATTTAAATCAATAATATATTTGGGTTGGAATTATTTCTGTTATATAAGAAATAATGTCCAAATAATCCTAAACTGATATGTTCCATGTTGGATATGATCTAAACAGTGGGAATGTACAGCCAGGTGATTTTTGGAAATACCTAAGTATTTTTAGAAAAGCCACAAAGTTGCAGAAAAATAGAAAAAAGGTAATAAAAGAGAGAGAGAAAGGGAACCTACCTGGGCTTACCTCCTGTGCAGGCCACTTGGCGGCCCAGCTGGTGGCCCAGCCCACTGGCCGAAGCGGTCATCCTCAACCTCTGCCAGTAGGCAGAGGCGTGTCGCCCGCGCGCGCGCTCGCCCCTGGCCACCTCCTGCTTCCTCCCCGGGCCCTCTAGCGACGCCATGGAGACGCCCCGTGGCCCCTCGCTCCTCTCCCTCACTCTCTACTCTCTCCTTCGCCCTCTAGTCCCTTCCCCGAGCGCGACCGAACGCAGCCGTCACCGCCGACGAGCTCCCCCATGGCCACAGCCATCTCCGAGCCCCTCCGACGCGCCCCCGAGATCCACCGTGACGCCCCCTTCCTCTCCACCGAGTCGCGCCCCGCCGGAAGCCCTGCAGCGTTGTCCACGACATCATCTTCAACCTCTGGCCGCCAGCGAACTCTTCGGGGATTCGCGAGCTCCAGTCCCTCCCCGGCCTCGCCGTTGCCTCTACCGGATTCGCCATGAGCCCCTGCCTCTTTCCCCTCTCTCCCCATGCTCGTCCACGCCTTCTAGCCACCATGGCCATCGGAGCTGATTGCTCCTCACCGCCGGCCATGTCGCTACCGCGGCTACGGCCATGCAAGCACGCGTCCGAGCTTAACACTGAGCTCACCGCACTCCCTAGAGTCGAACACGACCGTCCACGGCTCCTCCCGTGCCTCGCACCACCCACACCATTGTTGCCCGAACTCCGGCCGCCGCCTAGCTCGCTCCCGCCGTTGACTCAAGCTGTCCCAGCTGCTACCGCTTCCACCACTGGATGCGCAAGAGCGCCAGCAAGCCGTAGCAACAAACCGCGCACAAAACGGGGCGCCGTAGCGTTTTTCCGAAACGCTCTGCCGTCAGTTTGGTTGTCGCCGGCCGAACTCCAGCGAGGTCGACATGGCCTATCATTAGCCATTAATGACGCAGCTAATCACCCCTAGAGCCACCGCCATGTGGGCCCCAGTGTCTAATTAGGTTAGTCTAATTTTCCTGTTTAGATTAGTGTTAATCTTGCAGACCCCACGTGTCAGTTTGACTTTTGGCCAAGTAAGTGTTGAGTGGTCCCACATGTCAGCGACCTAAACAACCATGTGTCACTAACGTGTGGCCCCCACACGTCAGGTTTGACCTGGACCAGGTCAGTTGACTGCTGACATCACAGTGACGTCATGCTGACGCAGTAAATCATATTCTGGATTTATTCTTTTATAGGAAATTCCAAAAAATAGCCAAAACTTCTAAAAATCATAGAAATTCAACCGTAACTCCAAATGAAATAATTTATATATGAAAAATGATCAGAAAAATCCAATCTTTCCATCTATAGCATTTTCATGCATGTTAGATAAACTTATGGCTGCTGTTTAGGCCAAATCTTATAAATGGCATTTAAACTCTCACATATGGAGTTTGAATTTGAACCTAGTGTTCAAACCAACCCCATTTAACTTGTTGCTAGTTGGATTAGGCCAATCAACAGCATATTTCCATGTCACCTTCATGCATCATATTTTTGCATGGCATTGATTGTGTTTCTCCTTTGTTTGTGGGTGGTTGTTCCCTCTCGATAGACGTGTTCCGACGACGTGATCAATGACACCGATGAAGAACTATACTATCTTCAGAAGTGCCAGGCAAGCAAAAACCCCTTGTTCATTCCGATACAATCCCACTCTCTCGCTCCTGCTCTCTTTTACTGCATTAGGACAACAACGATTCATATGTTACTTGCTGCGGTAGTTGAACCCCTTTATCCTCTGCATGACCTGTCATTGCCACAGTAAATAGATGAAACCCACTAGCATGAGTAGGAGTTGTTTGAGCCCTGATGTGCCTACTCATTCATGCTTGTTTGTCATGCCTGCTACTGCCTAGAGTTGAGTCGGGTCTGATTCATCAGGAATGAATTGGAATTGTGATGAACATGTCCTACTGTGTGTGAGCTAAGTGTGTGAACACGATTTGGTAAAGGTAGGGTGAGAGGCCATGTAGGAGTACATGGTGGGTTGTCTCACTGAAACCGTCCTCAGGAACTGAGTTCTGTGTTTGTGATCCATGAAACAGCTACTACCACGCATTGGGCCCGAAACCAATGGACCCTCTCGACTTATTAACTGCCCTTGCCCTCTGTCCAGGAGTTGCAACTAGTTTCTGGTGTTTGTAGGATATGTGTTGGAGGCCGTGCGTAGAGCTGACCCTAGGGGTGGGCTATGATGCAGTAGATACACTGTGGCACGGTGTACCGGGCGCCCGTTTGGTGTCTCGGGAACCCTGCACACATCATTTGGGGCTGTGAGCGAAACTCCGGCCGGATCTCCTCACGGATGGAACCCGAATAGGAGATAAACCTGGACTAGAGACTTGTGTGGTTAGTCAGGTCGTGGCCAACACCCTCGCTGGGCTTCCGCTTGAAGGTTGCCAAGTACATGTCGTGTAAACGGCGGTAAGTGGTGGGAGCGTGTGTGAAGAAGTACACCCCTGCAGGGTTAACACCCTCTATTCGAATAGACGTGTCCGCGGTAATGGACTTTTGGGTTCCCTATATCAGTTCATAGATAAGTGAAAGTGGATACTCTAAAATGCGCAAGATAAGTGTGAGTGCTATGGATGGCCTTCTCGTAGGGAGACGGGAGCGGATCCATAGTGGTGTATTGAAATGGTGAATATGTGGACTCGTGTGCGCCACCTCAAAAGAGTTACTTGCAGTCGTAGTTAGGATAGCCACCGAGTCAAAGCTGGCTTGCTGCAGTTAAACTCCACCACCCCCTTTGTTGATACTGATGCATTTGTAGTTAGTTCTGATGTAAGTCTTGCTGGGTACATTTGTACTCACGTTTACCTATTTTATGTTTTTGCAGAGAGACTTCAGTCTCGCTAGTAGTTCCGCGTGGACTTCGATGTTTAGCTTGTTACCTTAGCTACGATCTTGTGCCCTCGGCAAGATCTAGTAGATAGTCAGGCTTCTCAGCCTTTTTCATTTATAGTTGTCTGTACTCACACATGTTAAGCTTCCGCATGT
Source organism: Triticum dicoccoides (assembly GCF_002162155.2). Classification (NCBI taxonomy): domain Eukaryota; kingdom Viridiplantae; phylum Streptophyta; class Magnoliopsida; order Poales; family Poaceae; genus Triticum; species Triticum dicoccoides. The sequence goes on along the minus strand of NC_041387.1, from coordinate 464,930,516 downwards.
GTTTGACTTGTATGCTTTGAATGTTGGGTCATGAGACCCATGTTTGTAATATCTTGGCTCCTCGGAGCCTAATGAATAAATACTTGAGTCGTAGAGTTATGTTGTGATGCCATGTTGTATTTACACATATCGAGCATATTGTGTGTATGATTGAAATGCTTGGTATGTGTGGGATCGGACAACTAGTTGTTTATCCTTGGCAGCCTCTCTTATGGGGAAATGTAGTGTAGTGTTTCCATGAGCCATAGTAGTCCGCTACAGCCCGGTTCATCGGAGTCCTGCTAGCCCAGCACTACTGCTCAGGACACTTGACTGGCCGGCATGTGTTTCACTTTGTTCCTGTGTCTGTCCCTTCGGGGAAATGTCACGCGGTGACATCCGGAGTCCTGCCTAGCCTGCTATAGCCCGGGTTCCCGGAGTCCTGTTAGCCTAGTGCTACAGCCCGGATTCATACGCTGCTGACCGACATGCTCGATGTGATTCATGTATGCCTGTCCCCATGGGTTAGTGCCGCTTTGGGTTCATGACAAGCCATGTCGGCCCGGGTTCTATGTCATATGGATGCTAGCGACACTATCATATACATGAGCCAAAAGGCGCAAACGGTCCCAGGCCATGGTAAGGCGACACCCGTGGGAATACCGTGCGTGAGGCCGCAAAGTGATATGAGGTGTTACCGGCTAGATCGATGTGACTTGGAATCGGGGTCCTGACGCAACTGTCCCAGGAGCTGGAAGAGTGCAAAGCCCAACTTGAGGCCGCACTAGCCGCGGTAGGGGAGGCCAAGGAGACCCCCTCTGGTAATATATGCTTCGAAAGATAAGTATATTGTGAAGTGCGGCGTGTGTGCAAATCTGACAATACCATTGCAGATGGCGCCGGAGTAGATGCGGACAAGAAACAACTCTTGCGCTGGTTAAAGGCCGGCGAGAGCATGCTTACGAAGGTGAGGCAGGAGAGGAATAATCTCCAAGATGCCAACACCCAGCTCGGCAAGGAACTAAAGGATGTTCGTGCCCAGCTATCAGACTCCGTGAAGGAGAATCGGCGGCTTCGACGCAACATGTTTAGTAAGTGCTTGAACGAACTTCGAAAAAGAGTTCGGCGAGGAAGTCAATTGACAGAGTTATGTCTGTAGGTATGCTAACCGGTCGGCCTGCAGAGGAAATGCCCAGTTCTACAGGTGACCTTCTTCCCGAGCTCTCACAACTACACGAACGAGTTCGGCAGGTAATGCAAGGCGTCGCCCAGGCCTTGTGGCCATCCGTCTCCATGCCCGAAGGCCTTGGAGAGCTTGTAGAGAAGCTGAAGGGAGCACAGCGGCGCTTCCAATTATGGAAGATATCGGCCTGCCATCAAGGCGCCAGGGAGGCCTGGACCATGGTGAAGACGCGGTACATGAAGGCTGACCCAAACCACATGGCCGAGGTCGGACCTGTGGGGCCCGATGGGAAGGAGATCCCTGTGAGCTTAGCGTACGGCCAAGTAGAGTTGGCCACCAAATATTCCCAACAGGACTGTAAACTAGATAGCCTGTTGGATGGTAGTATTGAAGAGGAATATACCCAGTCAAATTGACTATGTAATTTAAGATGACATGTAAAATGCCTTCTAGACGGATTGTAGATGTTTGTCATGGCGGACCTTTTCGCTTCAACCTCGGGACCCGATAGTTCGGAGTGTGTCCGAATACCCTCTCAGTTATGTAAGAACCGGGGCATGCGTGGAGACCAGGTGTAGGGGTCATTAGTGCTTGAACAGACAAGTGCCCAACTAGTTATGTTATATTACATGGTTAGTAAGAAACATCTTCCAGGGAGAATAGTTCCGTTAGGGGTTCCTTTCCCTGGGACGCATGCCCTAAAGTGCATGTCCGGACTGCGAAAAAAGCAGAAAAGCATCTGGGGGAGGATAAATAAACGAGTGAGAAATCATCTTTAGTTCACCGACCGAATCTTCCCTTAAGAACGCTAGCTTTCGGCTTCACCCAGTCTGAGGTACACATCCGGCTGACCCGGCAGTAACAATCGCAGAGGTGCTCCCTTTACTGCCTAGCCGAACAATCGGGAATGTAGGGGTAAGCACAGGAGCCAGGCAACCCAGCTTGGTCAAAACTTAAGTCATATTGATGCATATAATGGTGAATAAAAGCTACATGCGGAAGTGTGACGCATGTGTTGGGCATGAGGCCCGTATAAACAAGCTTCTGTTAAAGAAGCCCCCAGGTATAATGAGCACGGATAGTGCGTCAATTGTGTGTGAACAAGGCGCGAACGAGCCCTTAAAGGCTGTTCTAGAAAGGGAGGGAGAAGGAGAGAAATATAAGATAGTTAATGTGTAAAAAATAGACAGAGGAAGGAGACGAACACAGAGTCCGGTGCTAGGCGTAGAATCTTCGGAGACGGGCTGCGTTCCATGGGTTCGGCTCGAGTCGGTTATCCGATGCATCTCACAGACGGTACGCTCCACGAGTCAGGATTTGGTCAATAATAAAGGGACCTTCCCATTTGGGCTTGAGTTTGTCCTTTTTCTTGTCCGGCAGGCGTAGAACTAACTCGCCAACATTGTAAGTTTTGGCCCGTACTTCTCTGCTTTGATATGTTCGGGCCTGCTGTTGATAGAATGGGGAACGAGCTTTTGCCACGTCACGCTACTCCTCCAGGGCGTCCAAACTGTCCTGCCGGTCGAGTTCGGCTTCTCTTTCTTCGTACATGCGCACGCGAGGTGAGTCATGAATTATGTCACAGGGCAGAACTGCCTCTGCACCGTATACCATAAAGAATGGCGTGAATCCGGTAGTGCGATTCGGCGTGGTCCACAGCCCCCAGAGTACAGAGTCGAGCTCCTCCGCCCAGTGCGTGTTGGATTCCTTGAGGGACCGCACTAATCTGGGTTTGATGCCGCTCATGATTAGACCATTTGCTCGCTCGACTTGACCGTTAGTTTGTGGGTGATAGACTGAAGCATAGTCGACCTTGATGCCCATGTTTTTGCACCAGAGTTGGACCTCATTGGCGGTAAAGTTCGTGTCGTTATCAGTGATGATGCTGTGGGGGACGCCGTAACGGTGTACGACCCCTAATATGAAGTCTATCACCGGTCCGGATTTGGCCGTCTTAACAGGCTTGGCCTCTATCCATTTGGTGAATTTATCCACCATGACCAGTAGGTACTTTTTCTTGTGGGTTCCTCCTTTAAGGGGTCCAACCATGTCAAGCCCCCAGACCGCGAAGGGCCAGGTGATGGGTATAGTTTGGAGGGCGGTGGGTGGCATATGGCTTTGGTTAGCAAAGAGCTGGCAACCGATGCATTGTTGGACTAAGTCCTGAGCATCTGCCTGGGCCGTCGGCCAATGAAATCCTGTACAGAAGGCCTTTCTTACAAGGTCCCGGGCTGCGGCGTGGTGCCCGCCGAGTCCGGCATGAATTTCAGCCAGAAGATTCCGCCCTTCCTCTTCGGAGATACACCTTTGAAGGACTCTGGTGGTGCTTTTCTTATAAAGCTCTCCCTCATGGACTTTATAGGCTTTAGATTGCCGCCCTATGCAGCGTGCCTCGTTTTGGTCCTCGAAAAGTTCCTGCCTGGTTAGGTAGGCTAGGAATGGTTCTGACCACGGGGCAAACTGCCATTATTACATGGGCTGAGGATGTTACTTCGTTGGCAGAGCCTCCCGTTGTGTCATAAGGTTCGGTGTCGGGCAGTGCGGTTGGGTCCGGGCCGTTATTTTTGGATTCCCCTTCCCATAATATAGATGGCTTGAATAGCCTCTCCAAGAAAATGTTGGGGGGACTGCATCGTGCTTTGCGCCAATGTGTGCCAAGACGTCCGCTGCCTGATTGTTTTCCCTGGCTATATGGTGAAATTCGAGCCCTTCGAACCGAGCTGACATTTTTAGGACGGCGTTGCGATAAGTTGTCATTTTCGGATCCTTGGCATGAAAGTCTCCATTTATTTGGGATATCGCGAGGTTCGAATCCCCGCGCACCTCTAGGCGTTGGATGCCCATGGAGACTGCCATCCGGAGACCATGTAGAAGGGCCTCGTATTTGGCTGCGTTGTTGGAGTCCGTATACATTATATGGACTACGTATTGAACTGTATCTCCTGTTGGGGACATCAGAACGACGCTAGCCCCCAGACCAGCTAACATTTTGGAGCCGTTGAAGTGCATGATCCAGTTGGAATATGTGCCGTACACTTTAGGGAGTTCGGCTTCAGTCCATTCGGTGACGAAATCAGCCAAAACTTGCGACTTAATAGCTCACCGTGGCTTATAGGTTATGTCGAACGGGAGGAGCTCAATGGCCCATTTGGACATCCGGCCCGTCGCGTCGCGGTTGTTTATAATATCGTTAAGAGGTACTTTAGAGGCTACTATTATCGAACACTCTTGAAAGTAGTGTCGCAGCTTCCGGGATGCCATGAACACCGTGTACACTATCTTTTGATAATGAGGGTACCGTGACTTGCATGGAGTGAGGACAGTGGACACATAGTAAACTGGGTTTTGAAGGGGGAATTTGTGTCCGTCCGTTTCTCATTCGACGACGAGCACTGTGCTTACAACTTGATAAGTTGCCGCAATGTATAATAGCATTGGTTCGCCGATGTTAGGCGCGGCCAGGACCGGGTTTGTTTCCAATATGGCTTTTATTTCTTCGAGTCCGGCCGTGGCGGCATCCGTCCACTCGAAGTGTTCGGTGCGCCGGAGGAGGCGATAAAGGGGTAATGCCTTTTCTCCCAAGCGGGAGATAAAGCGGCTTAGAGCCGCCATGCATCCAGTCAATTTTTGTATTTGTTTGAGGTTCTTTGGAATATCCAATTGTGACAGAGCTCGGATCTTGGCTGGGTTTGCTTCAATTCCTCTACCGGATACAATGAAGCCCAAGAGCTTTCCGGCTGGTACACCGAAAACGCATTTTTCCGGGTTAATCTTGATGTCATATGTTCGGAGGTTATCGAGTTGACGTGGTGATTGCTTTTGATGACCCGAGAAGTCATCGTCGGCGCGGTGACCGAACAGGCAGTCATAAGAAAACCGCCTAGCCGGAGAGTTTGGCCGATAGCCAAAGCTCCTTTAGCGACAGTGTCGTCTTTAAAGACGGGACGAGGCATCCTTCCTGATGGCGACGGCACAGCGGAACTCTCAATGAAAGCACCAATGTCGGTGTCAAAACCGGTGGATCTCGGGTAGGGGGTCCCGAACTGTGCGTCTAGGCGGATGGTAACAGGAGACAAGGGACACGATGTTTTTACCCAGGTTCGGGCCCTCTCGATGGAGGTAAAACCCTACTCCTACTTGATTGATATTGATGATATGGGTAGTACAAGAGTAGATCTACCACGAGATCAGAGAGGCTAAACCCTATAAGCTAGCCTATGGTATGATTGTTGTTCGTCCTACGGACTAAAACCCTCCGGTTTATATAGACACTGGAGATGGCTAGGGTTACACAGAGTCGGTTACAATGGGAGGAGATCTACATATCCGTATCACCCATCTTGCCTTCCACGCCAAGGAAAGTCCCATTCGGACACGGGTCGAAGTCTTCAATCTTGTATCTTCATAGTCCAGGAGTCCAGCTATCCGGACACCCCCTAATCCGGGGCTCCCTCAGAGACCCTTTGAGAAAACTGTGTGTGATGCAATAATCGCAAACGATGGTGTAAAAAAACCGTCAAAAAGGTGCAAAATGTTTGCGATGACGGATGCATCAAACATGGTTCAGATTTTAGTTGCATGTGCGATGCACGACATACGGTTCAGTTCAATGAACTATTTGCGATGAGGAAGAAGAACAGAAACGGGCAGCCAGATGAAGGCGCATGCGATATACGGCATAAAGTTCAGTCAGATTAACTGTTTGTGATGAGGCGGAACAACAGAAACGGACAGCTAGATACAGGTGTGTGCGATTGAGGGCATACACTTCAGAAGGATTAACTGTTTGCGATTAGGCAACAAAACAGAAATGGTCAGCCAGATCAAAGGTGTGTGCGAATGATGGCTGAGGGAGTCCTGGATTAGGGGGTGTCCGGATGGCCGGACTGAGACCTTTCGCCGGACTCCCGGACTATGAATATACATTGAAGACTCCGTCCCGTGTCCGGATGGGACTTTCCTTGGCGTGGAAGGCAAGCTTGGCGATACGATATGAAGATCTCCTCCCATTGTAACCGACTCTGTGTAACCCTAGCCCTCTCCGGTGTCTATATAAACCGGAGAGTTTTTGTCCATAGGACGAACAACAATCATACCATAGGCTAGCTTCTAGGGTTTAGCCACTCCGATCTCGTGGTAGATCTACTCTTGTACTACCCATATCATCAATATTAATCAAGCAGGAGTAGGGTTTTACCTCCATCGAGAGGGCCCGAACCTGGATAAAAACATCGTGTCCCTTGTCTCCTGTTACCATCCGCCTAGACGCACAGTTCGGGACCCCCTACCCGAGATCCGCCGGTTTTGACACCGACATTGGTGCTTTCATTGAGAGTTCCTCTGTGTCGTCGCCTTTAGGCCCGATGGCTTCTTCGCTCGTCAATCGCGATGCGGTCCGGGATGAGACCTTTCTCCTCGGACAGATCTTCGTATTCGGCGACTTTGCACTGCGGGCCGAATCATTTGGCCATCTGGAGCAGATCGAAAGTTACGCCCCTGGCCATCAGGTCAGGTTTGAAAGTTTAAACTACACGGCCGACATCCGCGGGGACTTGATCTTCGACGGATTCGGGCCACGACCGGGTGCGCCGCACTGTCTCGATGGGCATGATCTAGCTCTGCCGCCGGACAGCGACCAGAGCGCCGCTCAGGTGTTCACTCCGACCATTAGTTCGGAGCCGACTGCGCTAGCCAGGGACGGACGGTTGGACGCCCGCCCCAGGAGCCGCAATCTCTGCGGTGATAGAGCCGAATACCAGCCAAGTCCTTTGCAAGGCCGGTAACTCCAAGGTGCCGGACTCCTTTCCGGACTCTGAATATTCCGCACCCCTTTCGATCGAACCCGATCGGGCTCCGATCATGGAGTTCACCGCCACGGACGTCTTTCAGCACTCGCCCTTTGGCGATATCCTAAATTCGCTAAAGTCCCTCTCTTTGTCGAAAGAACCCCGGCCGGACTACGGTCGAGGTGGTTGGGATGCGGACGACGAAGTTCGAACCGCACCCACCACCCACTTGATAGCCACTGTCGACGATCTAACCGACATGCTCGATTTCGACTCCGAAGATATCGACGGTATGGATGCCGATAAAGGAGACGATCAAGAACCAGCACCTATAGGGCGCTGGAAAGCCACCTCATCATACGATGTATGCATGGTGGACACATACAACAGAAACGACAACGAGGACCAAAAGGATGTGGCGAGGGATCGCTCCCCCGAAAAACAATCAAAGCGGCGGTGTAAGCGCAAGGCCAAGCCCCACCTCGACAAAGACCCAACCATAAAGCAGGGTGACTCAACGGACGATGAACATGCCGTCGAGCATCCGTCCAAACAGGGCGGACAATCTGAATAACCAATCCCCGGAAAAGATAATAGCCCGGACGTCCTCACACCAGACAAATTGCTAGGACATCAGAACCTCCACCAAAGGCTCGTCGCCACTGCACGTAGCCTGAGCAAGCAGAAGCAGAGGCTCAAGACAGCGGAAGATGCACTCAGGATCAGATGGGGCAAAGTACTCAATACCGCACACAAGTACGGTAGTAGTCGCCACACAAAGAGCTACCCGAAGCGGAAACTACTACCGGAATTTGACGAAGAGGCCATAAAGCCCCCACAGTCAAAAAATAAGGAAGCCACAAGGTCGGATAGACGACCCTACGATCAATCTCACGCATCAAAGGACGCCGCACTCAATATGGCGCGCGATCCGTCCAAGAACTAGCAGCAGAAAGCTGGCCCAACCGGATCCATCTATAGGCCAAGAAAGCAAGCTCCAATGAGTGACGCAACGCAAAAAATACCCGAACATCGCGGCACGCCTAAATACAGGGGCGCCGCACCCCACCTATGTTTTACTGATGAGGTGCTGGACCATGAATTCCCAGCCGGATTCAAGCTAGTGAACATAGAAGCATACGACAGAACAACAGACCCTGGAGTCTGGATCGAGGACTACATCCTCCACATACACATGGCCAGAGGAGACGACCTCCACGCCATAAAATACTTACCCCTTAAGCTCAAAGTGCCAGCCCGGCATTGGCTTAAAAGCCTTCCCGAAAACACCATGGGAAGTTGGGAAGTGCTTGAGGATGCTTTTCGGGCAAATTTTCAAGGGACCTATGTCCGGGCCCCGGATGCAGATGATCTGAGTCACATAACTCAGCAGCCCGGAGAGTCAGCCCAGAAGCTCTGGAACAGATTCCTTATAAAAAGGAATCAGATAGTCGACTGTCCGGACGCAGAGGCCCTAGCAGCTTTCAAACATAGCGTCCGAGATGAATGGCTCGCCAGACACCTCGGCCAAGAAAAGCTGCGAACAATGGCCACGTTAACAAGCCTCATGAACCGCTTCTGTGCAGGAGAGGATAGCTGGTTGGCAAGAAGCAGCACCAGCGACCCGAATACGTCCGAACCCAGAGATGGGAACGAGAAGTCGCGCCGTAACAAAGAATCGCGCCGGATAAAGGACTACAGCCCGATGAGCACGATAGTAAATGCCGGATTCAAAAGCTCTCGGCAAAATAAGAAAAAGCCGCCCCCCAAAGACGATAGGGACGAGCTATCCAACCTCAACAAAATTTTGGACAAAATATGTCAAATCCACAGCACTCCGGGGAGACCTGCAAACCATACCCACAGAGATTGTTGGGTCTTTAAGCAGTCCGGCAAGCTCAACGCCGAACACAAGGGGCTCAACACACCAAGCGAAGATGACGATGCACCCCACGAGCAGAACACCGGAGAACAAAAGAAGTTCCCACAAGAAGTCAAGACAGTAAATCTACTTCATGTGATGAAAGGGAAGAGCAGAACGGCACCTACAAAGACACGCGCCATACAGCCAGCCCCGGAGGAGCAACCCCACTGGTTGTTACAACCAATCACCTTCGATCATCAGGATTACTCTAGAGGAGACCAGAACGCAGGCTGGACTGCCTTGGTCTTAAATCCAATTATTAACGGACTCCAATTTACAAACGCCCTTATGGACGGCGGCAGCGACTTGAACCTGTTATATCAGGACACAGTCCGCAAACTCGGGGTAAACCCAGTTGTAATCCACCTCGGCAACACTTCCTTTCAAGGAGTAACGCCAGGTTCGGATACCCAAGTATGGGTTCCCTTACGTTAGAAGTCACGTTCGGATCACCCGACAACTTCCGGAGTGAAAAGCTAACATTCCACATCGCCCCATTCGTAAGTCGCTATCAAGCGCTACTAGGACGTGAAGCTTTCACCCGCTTTCACGCAATACCGCACTACGCATCCCTTACAATTAAAATGCCCGGTCCAAAGGGCATCATTTCATTACAAGGGAACATAAATTAACCCCCAAAGCACGGGCAGGGGTGCGGCTGCCTAGACAGCCGCCCACAAATCCATCCCTACTATCCCGGACACGGCTCGACGAGTCCGGCGTCAACATGCTTAAATAGCCGCATACCCTCATGCAAGGGGCTCCGTGTGCTCACTCCCGGAGACAATACGGCCCAACTCTTGCTCCAACTATATTTTATTTATTTTGATATAGATTTCTCGCACGCTTAATTTTTACTAAGTTCCTCTCTTTCGCAGATGAACATCGTGCTACGCCCGTCCAGGATACGACACAACGGAGACACAGGCGCAGACGTGCAGCAGGGACCCGTTCCAAGGATTCTTTTCAGATTAAGACCCTGCGTAAACCTTTTTTACTGTCTCTTGTTGATAACATCCCCCGGTTTTCTCTATAGCCGAGGAGGAGGCTGGCGTCTTGGCATGTGGCCACGCCAGAATTTTTGCACATACCTGGACACTAGGGGCTTTTTTACCAAGGGCTCTATTTCGGCCCGTCTTCATAAAGACTGAATACCTTAGGGAGTGTTCGGCGTCGCGAGTTTGGCCCTATATGCATCAGCTCCGAATCATGTCTTTGGTCAAATGTTGGGTTTGCCCGGCTCCTGTGTTTTGCTGCCTTACGTTCCGTAATATCGGCTAACGCGGCACCAGGAGAACTACTGCGATTGTGCCCCGGTTCGGCCAGGTGAGCACCTCAGTAGAGAAAGCCGAAAACTGACTGTCATGATATAGCGAGAGACTGGTCAACCACTCGATGACTTTCGGAATCTTTCGGATTCCCCCGCATTAACGAAGGGCCGCTTCCCGGTCAGGCACACTCGCGCCCCGAATTCGGGCGAGTGTGGTGCCCCTAGGGGCTATTTAGTAGCCCCACTGTCAAACTCCTATGGCTAAGTGAAAGTGATAAAGCATTATAGTCCGGTTGCCTAGTTCGCCGCGCCATCACCTCCTTTGTAGGACCAAGACGTTGGATTAAGTGTGAAAAGGCGCCTTTTTGTGAACACCCCCGCATTCTATGCGTGGCGGCTGAAGCCAACGACTGCCATCTTTCAGGTTATATACAAATATATACATTAAACGGCCGCACAGGAGGCATCATGATTCTTGCAAGCACAAGTATAAAAAAGCGTTTTTCATAAAAACACAATTCTTCTTACACATAGTATAAGCTATTCGAACACAACATCCTTCGAGCACTGCGACTCTATTATACGAGCGCCAGGAAGAACTTCCTCAAAATAGTGCTTGGCAGGTACTCGGCTTTCGTCCGAATCCTGGGACGCAACAATACTGGCCTTCATATCTGCCCAGTATGTTTTGACACGGGCAAGAGCCATCTGTGCGCCCTCTATGCACGCCGACCTCTTCATTGCATCAGCATGCGGAACCGAACCAAGGAACTGCTGCACCAAGCCAAAATAACTCTTCGGCTCCGGCTTCTCCGGCCATAGACGACTCGCAACATACTTCATGGCAAGTCCGGATTATCTGTTCAGCTCCGCCCAGGCGGCTAAACGGTCGGATACTGGTAGTGGGCGTTCTGGATTGTGGTACTGCGACCAAAAAAGCTCTTCCAATTCATGGTCCCCTCGGCTGAGGAAGTGTTCGGTCGTGTCCACCGCACTTGCGGCCAAATCCAGATAAGCGTTTTCCGAACTCCACTGCCGGTCTAATGGAGCATACTTGCGGTCTCCGAACTTCATCCGCAGCATATAAGGCTTTCCAGCGGTGATATCTCCGGCCTGACGCAGCTCCTCCTTCATCGCTCTCATGGCAGAGCAAGTATCCTTGGCTTCGGCAGTGATCTTTTCAAGATCCTTCTGAGCCGTCCTATCTTCTTGTTCAAGAAATCTACAGCGGTCGGTAGCATTCTTAAATTTTATGGCCATCTCGGCCATTTCCTTCTTGCTCTGGCAGTGAGCAGCCTGTTCGGCTTTTAGCTCTTCAGCCGCTTTAACGGCAGCCGCATCACTCGGGCAAGCTCCGCTCGAAGGTTCTCCACGGCAGCAACACCATCTACATAAAGCATATATAAGGCCCGAGCATCAAGCTCCTATTACTGGGTGTCTTTTGAACATACCTTGAGCCTCGTCTAGCCACTTATGTACAAGCGCGATTTCGGCATCTGCTACGTCAAGTTGCCGCTTTAGTTCGGCAGATTCATCAGTCCGGCTAGCCACCGAACGCCTCGCCACCTTCATGGAATAGGCGGCACATTATACCTGGGGTTATGATCCTCTGTGCGCCATCACTCGTGACGACACACAGAGTCTCAGGGGCTACTATTCATACAGGGCACATTTAATATGCGGCTCTACCAAAAGGTACACCTTTTTACATACCTCAAAGCATGTTAGTAAACTCCTGGCAGCCTCGTACAATCCGCTTTCCGCGGATGAAATCCTTCCAATCACCATATCCATCAACATACGGTGTTCTTCTGAGATGGACGCCCTACTAAGCAGATCCTTCAGCCCCTCCGCCGGCGCGCAAGAGGGTGCCAGACTCGTTTGACGACCTTTCCCAGGGTCCGGACTTGAAAAAACCCTCCGGGACGATACCTCGGGGTCGCCAGCCTCGTGAGACTATGGAACAAGGGGAGGCGTTTTGCTCTCTATCATCTCTGGACGAACATCCCCTGAAGATGACCTCTGCTGAGAAGGGTTGAGATCCGAACTGCAAGATAATGTTTCAGTTATTTTCCTCAGGAATAAAACATGAATGTGATTCATTATGGAACCCCTCCCTTCACTTACGCCCCGGGGGAGAGCGGGTCCCCTTTAGGGGGCGATTCGGCTGGGGCGTTCTCCGGTGCCGAACCCTCTGACGAAGATTTCTTTCCCCGTTTTGAGGTTATCACCTCCGGGTCTTCAGAGGCAGTCCTTTTCTTTCCCTGGACGGGAGAATTTTTGATTCTTCCCTTCCTAACGGCCTCCTTCATGGAGGCGGTAGCTCCTTGGTTCCCCCCTTCGCCTTCCGCCAACGGCGCGGCCTCCAGCATCCTGGTTAGCATGGGATTCGGCATGGTCTCGGGCAGGGGGGCTGGACACCTGATAAGCTTTGCCTTCGCTATCTACTCCTGTTCAAAGGGCAACTCTGCTAAAGGGTAGATTTGATAAAAATATGGATGGTGTGTTCAAATACGGGGCTACTTACTTTAGCATCCGGGCAGTTGCAGCTCAGACCTGCGTCCTCGGACAAATCCAGACACCTTGCTTGTGATTCGAAGAACAATTTTTACATCTCCATGGGTGTCATTCCCATGAAATGTTATAGGACCCGTGGTCCCTCAGGATTGAACTCCCACAGGCGGAGAGGTCGACGTTTGCAGGGCAGTGTGCGGCGAATCACCATGACTTGCGCCACCACGGTCAGATTGATATCTCTTTCTAGGAGATCTCGAATACGGCCCTGCAGCAAGGGCACGTCTTTTGGCGGCCCCCAGATAAGTCCTTCATTAATCCATGACGCCAGCCGTGGTGGGGGACCCGAGCGAAAAGTAGGCGGTGCCACCCATGTGGTGCCCCTAGGGGCTGTGATGTAAAACCAGTCCCATTGCCATAAACCGAGCTCCTCTTGAAAAGAGCCTTCGGGCCATGGAGCATCGTCCATCTTGCTTATTATAGCCCCTCCGCACTCAGCGTGCTGTCCCTCGATCATTTTCGGTTCCACTTTGAAAGTTTTTAGCCACAATCCGAAGTGAGGGGTGATATGGAGGAAGGCTTCGCACACGACAATGAATGATGAGATCTGGAGGATGGACTCCGGAGCTAGGTCGTGGAACTCCAGCCCGTAGTAAAACATAAGCCCCCTCACAAAGGGATCGATCGGGAAGCCTAGTCCCCAAAGGAAGTGAGATGCGAACACCACGCTTTCACCAGGCTGGGGAGCGGGAACAACTTTCCCTTGAGTAGGTAGTCTATGCGAGATTTCACCGGTTAGATACCTGGCATCTCTTAGCTTTCGCACATCTTCTTCCGTAATGGAGGAAGGCATCCACCGGCCTTGAGGTTCGGAGCCGGACATCTTCGAAGGTCCGAAGCGCCTAAAACTAGAGCTTTGGGTGTTGGAACTCGAAGCGAGGGGCGGATTTGATTGGTTTAAGAGCAAGGGAGCCGGGCCTTGGTTCCTTTATAAAGGAGGTGAATACCAAGAGCCCTCCCCGTAACCGTTTGAGACTCGCTTTCAATTAGGGAGTCATACCTAAGTCACGGTTGGGTTACCCACGCCCGTATTGATGAGAATCCCGGAATAAGGGGACACGATCTCTGCTTTGACAAGACGTGCCAAGAAAACCGCCTCGCTAAACACGCTGAGGTGGAACAATAAAATGAATAAAAGCCTGGCCGTGGCATGATGTCACGCCGCGGAATACGTCAACAGATCCGATTGATACAAATATTATTCTCTCTACGATGGAATGTGGAACTTATTTTGCAGAGCCGGACACTACCCTGGTGTTCAACATCTTCTATGGAATATTCGGAGGAGGAACCCGCCTTGCAATGCCGAAGACAACTTGCACCCCGGACTCGTCGTCATTGAAGCCTGGTTCAGGGGCTACTGAGGGAGTCCTGGATTAGGGGGTGTCCGGATGGCCGGAATGAGACCTTTGGCCGGACTCCCAGACTATGAAGATACATTGAAGACTCCGCCCCGTGTCCGGATGGGACTTTCCTTGGCGTAGAAGGCAAGCTTGGCGATATGATATGAAGATCTCCTCCCATTGTAACCGACTCTGTGTAACCCTAGCCCTATCCGGTGTCTATATAAACTGGAGAGTTTTAGTCCGTAGGATGAACAACAATCATACCATAGGCTAGCTTCTAGGGTTTAGCCACTCCGATCTCATGGTAGATCTACTCTTGTACTACCCATATCATCAATATTAATCAAGCAGGAGTAGGGTTTTACCTCCACCGAGAGGGCCCGAACCTGGGTAAAAACATCGTGTCCCTTGTCTCCTGTTACCATCCGCCTAGACGCACAGTTCGGGACCCCCTACCCGAGATCCGCTGGTTTTGACACCGACAATGGCATACACTTCACATGGATGAACTATTTACGATTAGCCACAACAAACAGAAACAATTATACAGATCAATGTGTGTGCGGTAGACGGGCACACATTCTAATTAAAAAAAGCGTGCGCGATGGTAATAATGAGCATTCACAGTTCTTGGAACAAGACATGTGCTGACATTTCCTATTGTGGTGCACCAAATGCCACGTACGCGGCCAAGAAAGCGTGGCCACGTTACGCCGTCCGGGAATAGTGCCGCACTTAGAAATTATAGAACCGTCAATAAATTTCGAGCATGCCTCCCATCACCTTACAAATTGCAAACCTGTTCATACCAATCAAAACCTAAAAGGTTTCCCACTTAGGAGCGTATTAGTACTCGGTTATAAATACTACTGCTCCAAGATGACTGCACATTCCTCCTCAACTCTAGCAGCACAGAGGTCCTACCGCGCCGCCGAAGCAGCACGGAGGTCCCGTCGCACCATCGATGCAGTGGACTGATTCGGCCACGCCGCGGAAGCAGTAGAGATGTCTGGCCGCACCGCGGAAGCAGTAGAGATGTCTGGCCGCACCGCGGAAGCAGTAGAGATGTCTGGCCGCACCGCGGAAGCAGTAGAGATGTCTGGCCGCACCGCGGAAGCATGCGATCGTCCATAGCCAGATGGATCAGATCTCTAGCTGGGCAAGGTTGCAGGACGGCATGAAAGCCTCATTTGAACAGGCTACCAACGTCATCCGACAACTAAGGGAGAGCAATGAGAAGCTCCAGGCCGAGCGCGACTTGCCAAGGGCAAAGATCGTCGGTGCAGAGCAGCAGGAGGAGACCAGTGCCTTGTTGAAGAGGACCAGCGTCATCGTCGAGAAACTTATGGATGAGAATGATGTGTTGCGCATGTAGAGCAAAAGGCTGGTGGAGGAATCCGTGGATGCTCTCAAGCAGCATATTGAGGACAGGAAAGAGCCCATCCCCGCTCGCGTGGAGACTAGTTCCCGCGGCCTGCAGCAATGTATCAAGAAAGTAGAGATCAGCGAGCCAGATCTTGTCTTCCTTCTTCTTTTGCTCTTGTGTATTTCGGGCGTTGCCGCATGTGCCTTTTTTTAATTATGTTCCTAAATATGCAAGACAATTATTATCTACTGTCATCATCCTATATTCATCATGCTTGCTATAAGTCGCAGTCGATGCTATATAGGTCCGTCAGATCTTACATCAAGATCGGTGCAAAACTTTCTTTTTAGATTTTTATTTTTCTCTCTTAAATCTCAGTCCAGTGAGACATGGCCATGCAGTGAAACAGGGGCTCGGGCGCCATTAATGGAGACGTGGGGAGGGAGGTGCGTGGCGGATAGAGGTCAGAGGGCTCTCCTCCCGATGAGCACATGCAGGGGTCTGGTCGCACACCTCCCGTACTCAAATAGCTACCCCGCACGGCACCTCCTAGCCAATAAAAAGGGACGTGTGGCGACACGTAATTGGTAAGTAGAATGCCCACGGTTTCAATAATAGTTGTGTTTCCTATTTGTAATGTGACAACACTTGTTCCAAAATGACTGTCGATTTTTAACGTGTGTGCCTTCGCAAATCAGACAGAAAAATTACCACAACATGTTGGTGCCATGTCATGACACCATGCCAAGTTTCATGATTTTCAGGCGTGTTTTGGATTTACAGGAATTAAAAAATGAAGTTTCTCAATCTTTTTGGCCGAGCCATGACGCCCAGATGTTTGAATTTCATTCTCATTTCTTGCATGGGACCTAGAAATTTACCCAAGGACACACATGCGAGTTTTCAACCAACTTTGGTGCACTGGAGCATGTGCTTGTAGTTCAAATTTTAATTATGCACATTAAATGCCCGAAAATTCAATTAATGTATAAAAAGTCCAAACGAACCCGGAATAATTCCAAAATTTAGCATGATACTTCTATTTGGTCTAATCTGCATGTGTAAAAATATTAAGGCAGGAGAAGGCAGTGTATGTATATGGTTTCGCACACGAAGGTGACACGTTCCCTCTCGGAACCACGAGCCTTCTTGAGAGAAGCTCCGGTTTGCAAGAAGCTTATACCAAAGCTTGTCCCAATTCGGCCAAAAAAATTACTGCAACATGTTGGTGCCATGTCATGACACCATGCAAAGTTCCATGATTTTCAGGTGTGTTTTGGATTTACATGAATTAAAAAACCAAGTTTCTCAATCTTTCTGGCCGAGCCACAACGCTCAGATGTTTGAATTTCATTCGCATTTCTTGCATGGGACCTAGAAATTCACCCAAGGATGCACATGTGATTTTTCAGCCAACTTTGGTCCATTAGAGCATGTGCTTGTAGTTCAAATTTTAATTATGCACCTTAAATGACCAGAAATTCAATTAATGTATAGAAAAGGCCAAATGAACCTAGAATAATTCCAAAATTTAGCATGATACTTCTATTTCGTCTAATCTGCCTGTGTAAAAAAATTAAGGTGGGAGAAGGCAGTGTACATATGTCATTTCGCACACAAAGGTGACACGTTCCTCTCGGAAACACGAGCCTTCTTGAGAGAAGCTCCGGTTTGCAAGAAGCTTATAGCAAAGCTTGTCCAAATTCAGCTAAAAAATTTACCGCAGCATGTTGGTGCCATGTCATGACACCATGCCAAGTTTCATGATTTTCAGGTGTGTTTTGGATTTACATCAATTAAAAAACCAAGTTTCTCAATCTTTCCAGCCGAGCCACGATGCCCAGATGTTTGAATTTCATTCTCATTTCTTGCATGGGACCTAGAAATTTACCCAAGGACACACATGCGAGTTTTCAACCAACTTTGGTGCACTGGAGCATGTGCTTGTAGTTCAAATTTTAATTATGCACATTAAATGCCCGGAAATTCAATTAATGTATAAAAAGTCCAAACGAACCCGGAATAATTCCAAAATTCAGCATGATACTTCTATTTGGTCTAATCTGCATGTGTAAAAATATTAAGGCATGAGAAGGCAGTGTATGTATATGGTTTCGCACACGAAGGTGACACGTTCCCTCTCGGAACCACGTGCCTTCTTGAGAGAAGCTCCGGTTTGCAAGAAGCTTATACCAAAGCTTGTCCCAATTCGGCCAAAAAAATTACTGCAACATGTTGGTGCCATGTCATGACACCATGCAAAGTTCCATGATTTTCAGGTGTGTTTTGGATTTACATGAATTAAAAAACCAAGTTTCTCAATCTTTCTGGCCGAGCCACAACGCTCAGATGTTTGAATTTCATTCGCATTTCTTGCATGGGACCTAGAAATTCACCCAAGGATGCACATGTGATTTTTCAGCCAACTTTGGTCCATTAGAGCATGTGCTTGTAGTTCAAATTTTAATTATGCACATTAAATGACCAGAAATTCAATTAATGTATAGAAAAGGCCAAATGAACCTAGAATAATTCCAAAATTTAGCATGATACTTCTATTTGGTCTAATCTGCCTGTGTAAAAAAATTAAGGTGGGAGAAGGCAGTGTACATATGTCATTTCGCACACAAAGGTGACACGTTCCTCTCGGAAATACGAGCCTTCTTGAGAGAAGCTCCGGTTTGCAAGAAGCTTATACCAAAGCTTGTCCAAATTCAGCTAAAAAATTTACCGCAGCATGTTGGTGCCATGTCATGACACCATGCCAAGTTTCATGATTTTCAGGTGTGTTTTGGATTTACATCAATTAAAAAACCAAGTTTCTCAATCTTTCCAGCCGAGCCACGACGCCCAGATGTTTGAATTTCATTCTCATTTCTTGCATGGGACCTAGAAATTCACCCAAGGACACACATGTGATTTTTCAACCAACTTTGGTGCATTGGAGCATGTGCTTGTAGTTCAAATTTGAATTATGCCTATTAAATGACCAGAAATTCAATTAATGTATAAGAAAGTCCAAACGAACCCGAAATAATTCCAAATTTTAACACGGCACTCCAATAGTTCTATGTTGCCTCTGTAAAAAAATAAGGGGGGGAGGCAGCGTATATCATTTTGAACACAAAGGTGACACGTCCCCCCTCGGGAACCACGAGTCTTCTCGAGAGAAGCTCCGGTTCACAAGAAGCTTATACCAAAAACTTGTCCAAATGCGGCCAATTTTTTTACCACAACATGTTGGTGGCATGAAACGATACCATGCCAAGTTTCATGATTTCCAGGCGAGTTTTGAATTTCCAGGAATTTAAAAACCAAGTTTCTTAATGTTCCCGACCGAGCCACGATGCCCAGATGTTTGAATTTCATTCCCAGTTTTTGCATGGGACCCATAAATTCACCCAAAGACACACATGTGATTTTTCAACAAACTTTAGGGCACTGGAGGATGTGCTTGTAGTTCAAATTTGAATTATGCACATTAAATGCCGAGAAACTCAATTAATCCATAAAAATGCCAAACGAACCCGAAATAATTCCAAATTTAAACACGACACTCATGCAGTTGCATGTTCACTTACATAAATGTTCTAGCAATTCAAACACCATCGTTTCCCTCCATAACACCATTTTGTCTTTCAAAACATAATGAAAAAATCAGGTATACCACAAACAATTTACAAGAAAGAATCGTGTGGGATGCGATATGAAATATCTTGGTGCACCGTCTTGTCTAGCTTACGCAGGAAGCTTCATCGTCTAGAGTCCACCGCCCCCGCTTGAACACACTTGCACACCAGTTTCTCACGGCACCGAGGGAATTTTTTTTTGCCACCGCGGAAATATCTATCTCCCCGCCCCTCCCTCCCACCAAAAGCCACATATCCACTGTTCCTCCTTGCTTTCCAAGTTCAAACCTTCACTACTGCTTACTGGCAGCCCAGCCTCCATGCCAGCGAACCTTCTTCTTGCAGCGCTGCCTCCTTGCCAGCGACCCTTCTTCTTGCTGTGCGGCCTCCTTGCCGCCGACCCTTCTTCTTGCTGCGCGGCCTCGTCGATATGGTCAGGTAATCCACACCCCACCCACACCATCCTCCTCCTTTCCCGTCCTACATGCCCCGACCGATGGCGTGACACCTTCCGCCGAAATCACTGTCCGCCTCCTCCAATTAAGCGCCACCCACAACCATTTTGCACGCAGTATAACATGGAGCTCAGTAGCATCTGGCAGCGGAGAACCAAATCGTGGCCGCACACACGCACGAGGTTTCTATGGCTGTCGTGCGTGCCGATCTTGGAGGAGCACCTCGTCTTCGAGACCACCATTGACACCGCCACGCGGTTGTCTACTTTAAAATACAGTTCGTGTTGTTTTCTCGAGGCCACCACCAATTCCTTCTAGTGATTTGTCCTATGTAATGTCAATATGCAATCTGATGTTTAGTTTACAGTTTGGTCCTCTGAAATGTAATGTTCAGTTAACACTTTGGTCCTCTGAAATGTAATGTTCAGTTAACAGTTTGGTCCAACAATTGCTACATTTCGTAGTAGTGTTCTCAAGCATTCTTTGTTTTGTTAACTGTCTTATCTTCTAGTACATGTTTCTATTCTGCAATGTCATGCTTAGTTAACTATTTTGGTTCATTTGGTCTGCTGTCCATTTAACTATTTGGTTCAGTTCTGCAATTTGATTTTCATTTGTTGTGGGTACAATTTTGTATTGTTACGTATGTGAAATAAATTGAATTTGGCTGTACTCAATACATATTGTACTGATAGTATGACAACTCTCAGTTAACCTGATCAAGATCTTCCTTATGTGTGTTGCAGGGAAACAATGGGAGACACTGCGGTTTATCATCGAGGTTTGTTCAAGCATGGTCCTTTGGCTAATAGCACATTATTCTGCAGCTACAGGAATCATTCTAATATTTAGGTTTCTTACAATTTGGTCTTGCACATGTAGGTCCTGCTATCAGAGGCTTAGACGCGTTGTTCGACCCATTTTGCATATGGGGAAATTAGATGTCCATGAATGTCAGTCAAGTTAAGAAACTCAGAAAGATTTTAGGATGAAGAAACTTGCGAAGAATAACAACAAGAGCTTTGTTTGCACAATGAAGAAGACATCACTCAACTATTGGATGGTACTAACTCTTTTACCTTGTTTTTACTCCTTGCGCCATCAGTCAACTATAGGATGATACTAACTCTTTTACCTTGTTTTCATATCTTTGTTTTCAGTACTTTCCAAAGCAGTTCATTGATGATTACCTCTCAAACCACCTGCATGGTCAAGAGGCGAGGAAGGTATTCATTCAACACACGTGGTACAATATTGAAGTCTTGCTAAAGAGGACGAAGGTTGGGCGGGCAATTATCCATAGCCATTGTCCTAAAGTTGCAAGGACATTCAACATCACTGAAGGCTCAACATTTGCCTTCCGCTTCTGCAGTTTCTCAGATGAGATTCATCTGTCTATGTACCGTATATGATGCTACTTTCCAAAGGTTTTTGATGTTGCATGTGAAACTTGGTGCTGTTGTGTAATGGAAGAACTGAGTGCCGAAGCTATCTGTTGTAATTCGATTATGAAATCCTGGTTGCTGTTATACGTATATGAAACATCTGGTGTGTTTTTATAAGAAATATCAATTTGATTAGTACATGGATTATCAATAATAGGCTAATTACCCTCCTTATTGGGGTTTTCTATTGCAGACGGTTACTCTGACAACACCATGGGCGATGAACTCAAACAACACACATGGTTTCTAGAAAGTAGGCATGTTTGATCAGCTAACAATCTCACACGGCTTCCGGCAGAGAACTGTTTGCATTAGGCCACCTTGCACAAACGTATACACACAAAAAACTATGTGTGATATACATACAAGCGGAAATGTTTTGCTGGGATTCACCGTGTGGGATGTACAAGAACAGAAACAGTTGGGTTTTGATGCCCCGCCAGATCGCACATGAACTCATTTTGCCCCAGCTAGTGTGCCAGAAGGGCCTATCCCCGACAGTTTTTGGGTCGTGTGGGAAGGACCCCCCCTATCGCCCACACTCACTTGGTGACGGTTCCAAACACTGTTGTAGAAAGGGGTTAAAAACAATTTGTATAGCACGTCACTATACGAGTGCCATAGGTTTATTAATGGGAAAAAATTATACCCATTGGGTAAGCCGAGTATGGGTACAGGAAGGCAATACCCATTCCCACGTACTCGCATACCCGCGTACAAAAATGCAACCGCTAGCCTCCACCCAAAATCCTCTCCCCTTATCCTTGTCCATGATCTTGTTTAAATGTGTTGACCTTGTTTTGTAAACTCATTATTTTGTCTCTAATTTTATTGATCTTATTATAGTATTCTTCATTTGATCATTTGAAAGTAGAGGATGCATAAGTAACTTCAGTAAAAGAAAACTATAGAAAATTGTGTCCCTCTAGTTTTTCTTGTAATTGGAAAAAAGAACAAAGAACATATGTGAATGTTTCCCTAAGTTCACTTATAGGCTACTCATCCATGAATGTAATTCGACATTGCTTGGTGCCATCTAGTTCATGCTTATCACTATCCAATTTTATAAATTAATACCATTTTTTATTTCATCGCACAACAAATCGTGATATGTATGTGCTCAAATGCTAAAATGTGGTATATATGTGTTGAAAATTTGAAGTATACATGCTGAAACTTTGTGTATAGCTAAAAATACATGGTGAAATGTGAATTATGAATGGTGGCAGAGATGGTTATTTTTACCCGTGGGTATTACCCGCACTCGGCCGGGTACTGGTATGGGAACAATTTAAGACCCGAGGTGCGGGTACGAGTACAGGTTTGGGCGAAAAGTTTGAGACGGGTAAGGGTGTGGGCGACCATTACCCGCACCCGAACCCGGCGGGTGCCATGTTGACGCCACCACCTCCTGTTCTTCACCAAGAGGCCAGATCTGGAGCCCGTTCAGGGCTCCGGAGAGGGGGGGGGGTCTTCGGTCTTCGTCATCGCGAACCATCCTCCATCACCAATTTCATGATGCTCCCCACCGGGAGTGAGTAATTCCTTCATAGGCTTGCTGGTCAGTGAGGAGTTGGATGAGATTCATCATGTAATCGAGTTAGTTTTGTGAGCGCTTGATCCCTAATATCCACTACGTTCTGAGATTGATGTTGCTATGACTTTGCTATGCCTAATGCTTGTCACTAGGGCCCAAGTGCCATGATTTCAGAATTGAACCGTTTATGTTTTCACCATTATATCTATGTTCTTGATCTGATCTTGCAAGTTATATGCACCTATTATGTGTTATGATTCATAAACCCATAGGTGACAACAATTGGGATACTTTCCGGTGATGACCGTAGTTTGACCGTAGTTTGTGGAGTTCATGTATTCACTATGTGTTAATGCTTTTTTCTGGTTCTCTATGAAAAGTAGGCCTCAATATCCCTTAGTTTCCTTATGGACCCCGCTGCCACGGGAGGGTAGGACAAAGATGTCATACAAGTTCTTTTCCATAAGCACGTATGACTATTTACGGAATACATGCCTACATTATATTTATGAACTGGAGCTAGTTCCGTGTTGCCCTAGGTTATGACTAATATATGACGAATATCATCCAACAATTCACTGATCCAATGACTATGAGTTTTTCCACATATTATTCTTGCTAAGTTACTATTGTTATGGCTACTGTTACAACTGCTACAAAATTATTGCTATCACTGCTACAACTATTATCAAAACTACCATACTACTGTGCTACTGATCACTTTGCTGCAGATATTTAATGTCTAGATGTGGTTGAATTGACTCAACTGCTAATACTTACAAATATTCTTTGGCTCCCCTTATATCGAATCTATAAATTTGGTTGAATACTCTACCCTCGAAAATAGATGCGATTCCCTATACTTGTGGGTTATCAAGACCGTTTTCTGGCACCGTTGTTGGGGAGCATAGCTATATTTGTTGAGTCACTTGGGATTTATATCTATTTATCATTATGAAGAATCTAAAAGATACAAGAACCATGATCGTTCCCTCTAAGATGAGGGGAGGTAAGCAATTGCCATCACACTCTGCACTTGATTCACCTTCTATTTGAATAGACTTGCAACCCCACCACATGCTATAAATCCTGATATGTCGAAAATTATTGATGATGCTACTTCTGCTATGAATGATGCTTATGATTATGCTAGTACCTTGCTTGATGATAATGCGCCACTAGGTGAATTTCTTGATGAACAACTTGCTAGAGCTAAAGATATTGAGAATGCTGAAACTGATGAAGTCCTTGAAAGTGAGAATTTTGAAACACCTATTAGATCTAACTCTCCTAGATTTGAATTGCCTAAGATACCTGAGGGTTATGTTATGGATGGAGAGGTAGCTAGAGACTTTCCTCCTTGCAAGGATAGAGATGATCTTAATAAATTATTATGCAAGTTGAAAGAAAAATCCTTGAATGCTATAATCAAATGTGATCCTAAATTTGCTACTTCACCTATCTTTGCTACCGATAAGGTAAATTATCTGTCGACCCAGAGTTAATTACTTTGGTTGAATCTGATCCTTTCCATGGCTATGAAACTGAAACTGTTGTGGCACATCTTGTTAAACTAAATGATATAGCCACCCTTTTTGCTCAAGATGAAAAAATTCGCTACTACTATATTCTGAAGTTATTTTCGTTCTCATTAAAGGGTGATGCTAAGATATGGTACAATACTCTTGCTCCTGGTTGTGTGCGTAGTCCCCAAGATATGATTTACTACCTCTTTGAAAAATAATTTCCTGCTCATGAGAAACATGCTGTCTTACAGGAAATATTTAACTTTGTGCAAATTGAAGAAGAGTGTCTCCCACAAGCTTGGGGGAGACTTCTCCAATTACTTAATGCTTTTCCTGATCATCCTCTTAAGAATAATGAAATAGTTGATATCTTCTATAATGGACTAACCGATGCTTCTAGGGACTTCCTAGACAGTTGTGCTGGTTGTGTTTTCAGGGAATGAAGTGTTGAACAAGCTGAGGAATTATTGAATAAGATTGAAGAATTATGATGATTGAACTCTTCCCGAACCACCACCTAAACCCACTCTGAAGAAGATGGGTATCTTATTTCTCAGTCCCGGAGATATGCCAGAGGCAAAGAAATGTATGAAGGAAAAAGGTATTAAAGTTGAAGACGTTAAGACCTATTGAAGAAATACATGGTCTTGACACACCACCACCACATGTGGTAGAGATAAATTCTTTATTAAAGTTTGATGAAGGTGACATCCCTTACAATAAACATCCTAGTCAATTCTTATATGAATTTGACAATTATGTTTTGAAACAAGATCATTTCAATGCGAATGTTATGAAACAATTGAAACAAAATTATAATATGATAGCTCACTTGAGTGACTTGTTATTTAGAACCACTAATGATGTTAGAGGTGTAGGAAAACATGCCTCTATGTTTCAAACTCAGTTAGAACAAGTTGCTAAATCTCAAAGAGAACTACTTAGTGAAATGAACAATAATATGAAAGATTATGTTGTTAGAGTAGCAACTAGAGGAGGCAAAATGACTCAGGAACAACTTTATCCCGAGGGACACCCTAAAAGAATTGAACAAGACTCTCAAAGAATTAATACCGATGCACCTAGTCCTTCTAAAAATAAAAAGAAAAACAAAAAGAAAAATGATAGGACTTTGCATACATCTAGTGAAGATGAAATAGAAAAACCTTCTGAAGATAACAATGATGTCTCTATCTCAAATGCCGAAACTCAATGTGATAATGAACATTCATCTGTTGATAACGAAAATGTTAATGATGATGTTCATGAATATACCCAATGAGACAATGAAAAAGAACTAGATAATGATGTTGAGATAGAACCTTCTGCTGATCTTTATAACCCACAACCTAAAAATAAACGTTATGATAAGAGAGACTTTGTTTCTAGAAAACATGGTAAAGAAAGAGAGACATGCGTTCAGAAACCCATGCCATTTCCACACAAACCATCTAAGAAAAACGATGATGAAGAATTTAAACGCTATTCTGAAATACTTAGGCCAGTCTTTTAGCGCACTTGTTTGACTGATATTTTATAGATGACCCCTTATGCTAAATACATGAAAGAAATTGTTACTAGTAAAAGAAAAAATACCTGAAGCTGAAATCTCCATCATGCTTGCTAATTATTCTTTTAAGGATGGAGTACCTAAAAAACTAGGAGATCCAGGAATACCAACTATACCATGCTCTATTAAAAGAAATTACGTCAAAACCGCTTTATGTGATTTAGGACTTGGTGTTAGTGTCATGCCCTTCTCTTTATGTAAACGACTTAATTTGAATAAATCCACACCTACTGTAATATCTTTGCAAATGGCTGACAAACCAACTGGCATACCTATCGGTATTTGTGAGGATGTGCCCGTTGTTGTTGCAAATGTTACTATCTTAACAGACTTTGTTATACTTGAGATGCCCGAGAATGACAACATGTCGATTATCCTTGGTAGAACCTTTTTGAATATTGTAGGAGCTGTTATTGATTGCAATAAAAGCAAATCACTTTTCATATCAATGGTAATGAGCATACGGTGCACTTTCCGAAGAAACAATTTCAAGTGAATGGTATTAATGTTATTGAAAAGTCTACGACAATTACTATTGGAAGTTTTCAACTCCCTTTACCTATGGCCAAGAAGAAATATGAAATGATTATTCTTGGGTATATGCATATCGTTGTTGAGGTAACTTAGTGTTTTACGATGGTTCTCCGGTTTCATGTTAATTGAAGGTGATTATTAATAAGACTTGATCAACCTTATTAATGGATTATTTTTAGAGACACGTGGTCGATGAATTTAGAAAGCACAACATTCTATCCCTACTTTTTGTTTTCTGTTATTCTTAGTTAAATAAAATAAAATGCCATTTTTATCCTGTTTTCTGAATTTTTCCGTGCAATAAAAAAGTGGTCAAAAATAAAAGTGCTTAGAATGACCTGAAATTTTAACATGATTTTTTATGAATATTTAAGAATTTTTGGTACAAATAACATCACGAGAAGGTGCACCTGGCGCCCACAAGGCACCAGGGCGCACCAGCTACCCCGGGCGCACCACATGTGCCCCCCCCCCCGCACTTATCCCTTTAGCCCATGTCATCACCTACCTCCAAAAAAATCACTATTGCTATCTCTCTCATGTTCTTGCTCTCAAACCCACGGATTTCGATCTCTTTACTCAAAGCTCCATTTCCAAAACTGTTTTGGGGGATTGCTACTTGATATGTGACTCCTCCATTGCTCCAATTAGTTTTTGTTCTAGTAGTTTATATTTCAAGTAATTAGCTACTCTTTGTGCTGTTGTAGATGAGTTTGCATGTTAAATTTTTGGAGTTCCAAGTAATTTGAATGATTGATTTGGCCTCTAGGCATCCATATGAGTAGTTGTTATCAATCTTGTGAAGCTTTCTTAACTAATTTGTGACCCCAAAAATTTCAGAAAATTGTTCACGAATAAAATGAACCTCTTTAGGAGTTATTTGAGGAGGTCCTCGGAGGCATCATCGAGTGAAAGCTCGATACGATAGTCCTATGTTGAGCCAAGTGCAAGCTTAATGCGGGACGACGATATCAAATTGTGCCTATGGTCGTGTAACGAGTTCATGGTTGGTGTAGGTATCTCTATCTCTATCTCTATGTTCCTATTAAAAAAGCGAGTTGGTGGTGATGGTGTGTCTGCCTTCAGGCCATATGTATCATTCGATGTTGAATCTGTGAGACAGAGATAGGTTACCGAGCCAATGACCAATCTCTACTCCTAATAGAGCAGTTGGTGAATAGTCCGCCGGTTATTTTTCGCTGGTATTCTTTCGTCTCACCACTTTTGTTGGTTTTATTTCGCTGGTTTTATTTCGTCTCCCTCCCACCAGCATTTTCGCTTCACCACCCACATAAACCCATCAGATTAGTTACCATATATTCGTGCTTGATCTAGAAGGTGTCGATTCAATTTAATCATGTAAATATTTGACAATTAAGAATTCAAAAATAATACCATATACAGAAGATCACCTTCCAAACAAATCACCTCCCTCTCCGATTTATTTCTCCCGCCGATCTCTTTCCATACTAATAAAGTACACATTACATTCCTAACGAAGAGAGAAAATAAGAAAAGAACCCCCACCCGCACGACCCCTCCCACGCCTCCAGTGCGCCGCCACCCGCCACCACGTTGCTGCGTGCCGCCCCTCACCTCCAGTGCGCCGCCTCCAGTGCCCCACCACCCACCGCCACGCTGCTGCGCGCCGCCGAGCGCGGTGACGG
Organism: Triticum dicoccoides; assembly: GCF_002162155.2. Lineage (NCBI taxonomy): Eukaryota > Viridiplantae > Streptophyta > Magnoliopsida > Poales > Poaceae > Triticum > Triticum dicoccoides. The sequence continues at coordinate 464,902,725 of NC_041387.1, read as the reverse complement.
CGGTCTCCGGCCAGATCTGGCTGAGGAGGCGAGTAGGAGTCGGATCCTGTTCCGGGGACGGTGTGGAGATGATCTAGGAGGCGCGGGAGGAGGTCCAGCGGCATGGCTTGAACTCCAAGTTCTTGGCGGCGGCGTTCCTCACCGGTTCCGAGCGAGCGAGCTTCGACAGATTCTGCGTCTTGCGGCGATGGTCGTGTTAAATCTGCAGCGGTAGTGGCGAGTCGGCGACACACAACTGGTGCCGCGCTCCGTAGGTCAGATTCTCTCATCCCTCACCCTGGGATACCCTGATCTCTCTCTCTCTCTCTCTCTCTCTCTGTGTGTGTGTGTGTGTGTGTGTCTATGTGTGTGCAAGGGATCTTAATTAATTGTTTGCTTGGAGTTTAGGATCCAAGTACGCCCCTCTCTGTGGTGTTCACTGATTTCTTGGAGCAACAACGTGTTGTTGGAGTTGCCGAAGCATTAGGTCGAAGGAAAGATGATGATGAAGGACACACAGAGGAGTATGAGCGGTGATGGAAGCAGGTTACCGGCAGGTATGCATGCATTAACTGACTGTACAGTGTTCGTGTGTGATGCTACTGATTTTAACGTTTGTACTGTGATGCCACTGGCAGTTTAAATAAATCTGCTACCATTTGGGATGTGAGTTGTCACAACTTGCTGTGCTCTGGTGTTCGGCTCAAAATTGCTTTTGGGAATGATTCCTCTGAATAGACTACTTATGCTTGACATTTTACTTTTGTTATTTCTATTTGTAACTCAATTTTGGTATCCTGTCAAATTAACAATACTTTTTTTGGATATGGTAGTTGAGAATAGTTATGGTATATGGTGGAGTTAGCCCATCCTCACCAATGACTCTTCCTGAGGGATTTGCTGAACTAGAGTTAGTAATGGGGGTATTGCAGACTGTTTTGAATTATGGGGCTATTGCAGACTTTAGAAGCTGAATTAAATTTTTGTGCAATTGGAAAAGGTGTATACAACTTGAATTTCTTAGGTAGTATAGGAGAGATATGAAATTTTAAAAGTGTTAGTCAGATTTGTGTGTTGTTTTGGGTAGTATTCAGTTTTGTTCCATCTTAGAGGCCAATAATGCACATGTGATATTATCTACATTATTCAGTTTATACGGCTTCCCATATTCCAATGGTTGTATTTTGCTAAATTGCCCATCTACTTACTGGAATTCTCACAAATAGAAGTGCAGTCAGAAGGTAAAAAGGATGGTATGGTATGTCTCCATTCACATGGTACTGAACTGTTAGTGATGCTTTGTGTTATTCTGCAGACCTGAATTTAGTTTCTATGGTTTTCTTTTTCTATTCATAGACGAGAGTATAGTCTGAAGGGAGAAAATGATATGCTCTCAAGTCTCAAGGGTGTGCAAGAACAGTGAGATTTATATTACTGAACATATTGTTAACAATTTGTTATTTTGCAGACTTGCTCTCAGTTTTTATTCTTGGCAGGTGATTCTTCATGATAATTTTTCATAGAGGAACAGTTTTGGTAAGCGTATTGAAATATTGACTCCCACGTTTTTATTTACATGTAACTTATTTTAAATTTTAAATGTACATTTAACTTATTTTGTGAAATAACGTCATGTCGTTCAGATAATTTGATTTCCCTCTATGATATTCTTTGGCTTTAGTATATCTTAGGACAAAGTTGTCAGAAGTTCTATGCTTCATAACCAAAACATAATCTCCTTTTTTTATTTGATTTGCATCATGATGTGTGCCCATATGTTCCCCTGTTGCTTAAAAAAATGCCCGATGCAATGCACGTGCATATACCTATCATGACAAATAAACCTCATCATGAAAGCATGTATGTACCTATTTAATTTGCGATGGCAGGGTGGCGCCGGGAATGGGGATCGGTGGTGCTGGTGTTGGTGTTGTGGTACAAGGCAGGATGCGGGACAGGACGGCCATCCGTGTGATGCAGTCGGCGGCGAGGGTTTGTGGCATCAGGAGGAGCGCCCGCGACACCTCCAGATTCAAGGTGTTGGCCCGAGACCACCGAAGAGGGAGGAGATGTGGTTAGTATTTCCAGAGGGAAAAAAGAGAAGAAGAACAAGAACGACGACCATCTCGGGTTCCAGGTACGATGGAGCCGGCAGCGAAGCGCATGGCGCTTGCAAACATGGTACTGTGATAGTGGATGACGCCGATACCCTCAACTGCGGCATCTGCTACCTCCCTCTCAAGCCACCAGTCTTCCAAGTGTGTACGCTCGTCGTCCATGCTAGGCCGATCCATCACAATTGTGTACCAATAACACTGGAACGTCATTTCTGCTCGGGTGCAGTGTGGCTTCGGTCATACCATATGCTTGTGGTGCCGCGACAAGATGACGGCTGCAAGGAGGTGCCATGTGTGTCACATCCGGTTGACCAGCGGCTTTCACTGGAACATCGCACTGGAGAGGCTAATGGAGTCCATCCGGGTGCCGTGCGCCAACGCCGCCCACTGCTGCGCCGCCACGCCGGCCTACTACGACCACCCCCCCACCTCAAGGCGTCCCCTCATGATGTCGTGCTACTGCCCGCAGGCGGACTGCGGTTTCGCTCGCTCCACGGCGGCGCTCCTGGACCACTTTGCTGACGCGCACGGGTGGCCGTGCACGACTGAGCTTCGGGCCTGGGTGTGCGTCGAGGTCCAGCTCTGTGACGGCTTCAAAGCCTTCTCGACCCATGCCAAAGGCTGGCAGTACCTGTTCCTGCTGAACATGGTGTTGAACCCGTTTGACAGAGCGGTCTCCGTGCTCTCACTGCATCCTTGGGTGTTGTCGACGGCGCCATGTTCTTTGAATTTTGAAGCCAGACCCAGGTACTGCTGCAACATCAACCACCGTGGCGACATGTGCCTCGGCCATAACCACGAAACTACGTTTAAAGTAGGGTGCACTGATCTCTCCGGTGGGTTGTCGAGCTCTGAGTACTCTTCCTGGTTATTCCTGGACAAATACGTCCATCCACATGACATCCGTACTATCATGGCCAGTTTCGACGTAGTACGTAGTTTCGACGTAGTACGTGTTTCCATTATAATCTAGATCAATTGATCTTTGCCAAGCTTTTTTTGATAAGTATACTACAAATCTATTTTCCAATCTAAGTACACAAAGTTTTTTTTAAAGAGCTGAGTAAGTTATAAGAAAGAAGCAGGAGTTCGACTTCTCCTTTTGGTATTGAACATAATCACATGTGTTTTGATTGGACTCTTCCTTAGGGTCTTCTTTTTTTATTTGGATTGTTTTTTTAGTCTATCATAAGATGGTTACCGAAAACCTTGTGGTTGTCGTATTACGCAGCTAAGTTTTTTAAAAGAAAGGCATTGATCTATCTGTAATTTTTTCAGAATGATATGTGACATGTTAAACTATTTATACATGGTAATATTTATAAGTAACGCTACATTTTTAAATCTCATCTGTTAATATGTGAAATTTATGGTTCAGATATTTTAATCTATGTAGTCAAACGTGATGGCTTGTTTGCCTTTTGTTTGAAGTATTTAACACTCCAAATATATGACATGTTAAACTATTTGCTCCGTACGTAGTCCGCGTTAGAATCTCGAAAAAGACTTATATTTAGGAATGGAGGGAGTAGATAGCACCTGTATAAAAACGCTTTCAGGTGTTATCTATCATTTGTGATGCAGTGCAAAACTATTGTATATTTTTAGACCATCTTCTTTTATTTTGTGCATCAGATGAGTCAGTATAGGTCATTGAATTACATGTTTTTATCTAAATACATTGCAATTAAAGTGAAATTCAATTTTTCTACACATCTGAAATTTGACATGCATTATGTTTATATAAGCAATAAGTAAGTTTTTAAAAAGCCCGTGTCAATTGAGTAAGTCTTGTTGACGGGGAAAATAGGCTATGTGTGTGTGTTAGAGAGAGAGGGAGAGAGAGTGAGGAAGAGGGAGGAAGGAGAGTGTGTGTGAGGATTTGATGGTAAAAAAGGTCGCCAATGTCGTAATATTGAACTCTTAAAATTAATGTGACCCCGTTGCAACACACGGGCGTTCTTCTAGTAGAAGATAATCTGGAGGTTTCTACATCTCGTGAAGCAGATCTAGCGCCGCCACTCACCCCATCTTAGCCACCGGAGCCCATCCTCTCCTCCGCCAGCAGAGCGCTCCCCTAGCTCCGGCCATCCCTTCCCCCTCCCACCCCGCCCCCACACTGAAAGGAGAACACGGTCCCAAACTCAGCACCCAGAGGAGCACACCGACGTGAGAGGCTGGATCGAGCCCATCCCCGCTGCCATGGTCACCGGTCAGCCATCCATGATGGCGCTGACGTTGCCCCAAACCTAGCACCAACGAATTCTTAACCCGCGCACACTCGCCTTTGTTGCATCCCGCATGCCACATCGCGCGAGGCGGCGCCATTGGGTCGATGGCGCGTGCTATATGCGCGTGCGCCTTGACACTGGGCGGCATGCATGAGTTCCCACTTCTCCTCCCTTTTAGCATGTGCGGTGGAGCTTGAGCTGGGCGGGACGCTGAGCGGGAATTCTTGGGGGCGAAGGAAGAAGACGGTTAGGTAGAAGGCATGGACGTCGGGGAGTGGCTGCGTACGAGGAGGGCGTGAACGCCGGGATAGGTGCTGGCTGGCCGACGAGTGCATCAAGGTTGCTCTAATGTTGTTAATTTTGCTGATCTGCCCTAATGTACTGCTTTTGCGTATATAAAGGGATCATAGAGGAGAGCAACAGTACTAAGCCTACTACTGCGATTTTGTTCATGCTGCTACTGGTTTTGTTCAATAGGCGAAGGAGCCGGTAGGGCGAGGTCAGGCGGCCGCCCTACCTTGATTTTGTGCGATATACAATAGTACATGTATGCATCGCTGGAAATCTAGCTGGCTGCTTCCTGTAGTTGCCTTGTTGGGGAAAAGAAAAAGATAAAGGGGGATTGGCCCGGCTAGTGAACTCCCTCTGTCCATCGATCGATAAGCACGACTAGGCCTATTCCAGCAGCACCGCCCCAATTACCTCCCCTCCCCTCTCTATTGGGGGACTGGAGGAGGCTCCCCGAACCATGATCCATGGCCGTGCGTGGAGGCAGGTCGTGCTGGAAAAGAGTGGGGCGCGGAGGCCAGATCCCGGAAGTGGCCATGTGGGCGCCTTGGTGCAACCATGGGAAGCGGCCGGTTGCGTGCTGCTGCTATAGTGACAGAGTGGGAGAATGACACAGAGAGAGATATAGACAAAGATTATGAGATTGGAAGGCGGACGGATGCATGATTTGTACTGATTAGCTATTTCTTTTTATGGGAGACAATAGAGGGGTGTTGATTGCTGTAATTTGTGTTGCTGTTGTTTATACTGAATGCTTCTATTGTTGCTAACCGCAACAGATTGTGTGATGGCTGGCCTATGGAGGGTGGCGGCTTTGCACAGGGCCATTGCTTTTGGCGGACGGCATTGCCAGTACATTAGAAAGATAGAAGTCTAGAAGATGGGCAGGAAAAGCAATGCAACAAAGGCAAGGAGTAAAGGTCTAAATTAGTAAAAAATATTTTACTACATTTGTGCTTTGTGTTAAAAAAAATATCTTGAGAATGTAGAATTTATTGATCTTAGTGGTATTTCATATTGTGAATATGGTTTTGCATCATAATTTATTTTACGCTTTAGAGTTCGCCCCACCTCAAAAAAATTCCATCCTCTGCCATCATGTTGTTACTTGCTTACTGATTACAGTTGCTGCTACTAGGTACTCGCTTCATGATATGTTGATATGTATGCTGCTGCTAGGTACTTGTGAACATGGTGACAAGTGATTGGTAGTGCAGCAGTAGGTGTCTGGTGGCCATGCAGTGGCAGCCTCTACTTAGATGTGTAATCTAGCCGACAATGGTGAGAAGACTTTGACCTTGATATATTAGATTTAAGCCCCATACGCCATAGGAGGTCCTCCTTTTAGTGATATCAGCCAGTGAGCTTTCTCCATCTCCACTCTCTAACATAGATTGGTTCTGCATTATGCATATGTGGCTTAGATGAGAAATCAATGTTTCTATCTGAATATTATCCAGTTATTCTTTCTTTTTCCAAATTGATTTAGGAGAAGAGATAGAGATAAGGACAAGTTACTGGTGTGGTTCATTTGGGAAATTCAGTACTTTCTTTATACTGCTTTGTTTTAGGGGATGAAATAAAGAGAAGAAGAAATTCCTGTCATGGATCTCTATGCAAGTTGTTATGTTAAGTATTTTATCTGGGAACGTCTACTTTGAATACCTCTTGTGTTGGGTTTGGTCTTCATCCAATCTCCAAATTATATGGTTTGCTAAGATTTTTCTTTTCACAAATTATATGTACATATTACCGTGACGAGGCCGCGCCGTCTCAATTCTCGACTTCTACCGTAATCACATTGGCACAGTGCTGTTGTGTTCTACCTCCACGCTTTGCCGCTATTATTCCATCTGCCAGGAGGTGTGCCCACATATATTTCATCTCAAATACTGCTCATCTGATTTGCTTATTTGATCAACTTGGGGTCTGCAATAGTTGATACGATGCCATCCCCAATATTGTTTATTTGATCAGCTCTTTTTAGAGATATATAGACTAATCATTAGCTTAATAATTATAATCACTTGGGTCAATTACCTGATGGGATAGAAGAATCCCTAGCGAAGATGTGCCGAGAGCGAGAAAACTTGTCTTCCCCGAGATTATTTATTCCTCTTATTTCTTATATGAATAACTGAAATCAATCCTCACTTGTATTAACTTCATGAGTGAAGAGATAGAGAAACCCTCAATACCGGCACTGCTCCTATTAAAATCAAATAATTGGATTTGTTTCCCCACTTCCTCCACGGGATTCGTACATCGGATGAGGATTCCTACAGGATAACTATTGTTGAAGAGGCTTGGGCAGTCTGCTCTCAGAATTTTGCATGGGCTAGAATATGGGAAACACACGATAAGTTGCATGTACATAAAGTTCCCAATAATAGAAGTGCAAAAGTTGGAAGCTTGTATGCTCCACATGCTTGACCATGTTAGAGCTCATGCATGAGTAATTATATCCTCGTGTTATTCTCATTATCTAGAAGGTGAGCTTTAGAATTTTGTAAATTAGCATTTCAACAGTTTAGAGATGTTGCTTTTCTGTACTGTCAGTATTTAGGTGGTTGGTCTCTATTTTAAATCCTAATACAAGTAATGCACTTCGGCAAGTTCTATTTGTCTGTGTCTTTGCTGCCAATAGCTGATATAATTTTATCACGAGGACACAAGTACAACAACTATATTGCCGTTCACAGGTATTGGCCTATGACCTACAGAGAGAATAATTAGTATTTGCCTCTGTTAGAGACTGTAGTTGTGTCATATGTCTATTGTATCATTTTCATCATTAACAGATGCAGGTAGCAAATTATCATTGTAAAATGTTGTGGCTGCAGTGTTTGTCTTGTTAATTTTGCATTCATTCCGTTCTGATAAAGTGTTATTTCTGCGTTAGTTATGCCTTATTTTTTCTCTATTTTCATTGCTTTTGTTGACTTCAAATTGTGCATATGTGTAGAAACATCCAATTTTTCAAGCCACATCCCGAATATTTGTTTCATGGTTGTCTGTTATCAAAATTTTCTTTGCGGAAACCTGGTTGATATAAGAAACTTACAAGTAGTCCAATACTAATATTTTTGTATGTACGTACATGTGCACTCACCCCTTCTATATACATACTGTATGATTTAAGAGTATCTTTTAGTTTACATTTTGTTTCTTTGTTCCATACAAAATGTACTCAAATTGTTGTCCATTATCTTTTTTCGTTTGCCTAAATATCATATAGACCCTCTAAAGGTTAATTTTTTTTTCCATTGTGTAAATATTCTAGTGACTGTTATATATATTACATACCATTTTTAGGTGGGAAGGTAAATGAAGCAGAGCTTGAGGGTTAATATTGTTGGCACACATGTTTTTTCAGCAAACTAAAAGAAGAGATACTATGCTTGGCGAATGATTCCATGGCCTCATAGATGCCTAAAATATTGCTTCTCTTAATGGTGGCGGTGTATGCAATTTCTTGTAGTGGTTAATGGGGTGCAGACTGGAGGTGGATCATGTGTTAACCAAAAGCTGGTTGGGGTCGTTGCAATTGCTAAATGTGTGTTGACGGACTTTCTATTTGCCGCATATGCTCTGCCACCCTCAGTATGGGACAACAAGGATAAAGCTGGGTAGGGAGAACAACAAGTCTTCTGCAAGGTAAAAGATTGACAAGAAAATGTTTGGCTTGGATGAGGAGGTTCATTGGTCGGAAACTATATGTTTGATTTCCTCGATGAGTACTTGTCAAGAATATGGCATCGCTATTATTGATGTCTTGGTACATCTTTTATTGTGCAGTAGCCTCTTGACACTTGAGTGAACAATTTCCATCCGATCTTTTGTGATTATGTAGCATAGCACGGGCATCTTACAAGTCAAGGAAGAATTTGAGCAATATGTTCACAACACCGAGCTCACTCCCTTCATTGCAGATAAGTGCATCCAACATCTCAACCTCACAGAGACATTCGCTAAGAAATTTAAATATCATCCCCGTGAGTCTAGAGGTTCATTTAGCCTTTATGATAATGATTTTACCATGCCTCTAGAAGCGTTATATGTTGCATGTAAAATTCCATATTGGGGTTCGCTGGATGAACCACCAAGATCCGAGTATGAGTCGTTTTTGGCTAGTCCCTGCTATGGTGATGATAGAGGAGTGACACAAGCCAGAATAAAAAGTTTACATTTTCCATCAATTCATTACTTTGAACTCTTTAATGGCAAATGCATTGTGGGCAAACAAGATAGCAGCACACTGTGTGCCTCATACACACTTCTCTGACAGGAATTAAATGTTATAATCTTGGAGCAATTGTTGCACGAAGGTTGCAACGCAATGCTGATAGTGGCCACTTTTATGATGGGATTTATGCCTCCCGTGTAGCCTTGGCCTAATGATCCCATTCTACCTATTCAGTACTTAGACTTTGAGGCCATGAAGCGCAATAACTTCATTAAGGCCACAACCATTAACTATAATTACAACTTGATGTTCAATAAAATCTCATTGTGCATGTTATTTTGCCTGCACCTGTTCTCTTTGATTATCACGATAAAAGAACATATTACATTCTTGAGAGCGAGGCCCGTGAGTACAATGTGTTGTTCGAGGCTGCCCGACGAACTGAGGAGGCTGCACCAAGAGCCTCCATGAGTTATCACTTTGACTATAATCCAGGCCGCGAACGGTGACTACGAGCTAGGCCAAAAGCATAAGCTTGGGGGAGTACGTATTTCCATCGTCATTATGTTCATGTTCACACACTTCATTCCAGTTGTCGGTGTCCACACTTTTTTATTGTATTATCCATGCTAGATTTATTTTCTTGCTTTCTTCTTGTGTGTTTGAAAAACTTTGAGAAAATCCAAAAATATTTCTTGCTTCTTTTCAGTTTTTTTAGTTTAATTTAGTTGCAGTATCAAAAGAAAACCCAAAAAGATTTCTCATTTCTTCTTTTGTTTGTTGGGAGCTTTCCCGTGTAAATAGTTTTTCTTGTGTTCGACTTTCTTTCTTTAAATTTGCTTTCTTCAAGAAAAGAAATCGAAAACTCCAAAAATATTTCAGTGTGTTTCTCTGAAATTCTTTACCTTTTCTTTTGTCGAGTCGTACCAAGGAGAAGACCACAATGAAAATGTTGAGTGGCTCTCATGTGCATTATTGTTGATCTAACAAGAGAGCCTGTATTATTTTGTCTTATCCTCTGAATAAAATGTTTGCAGAATCCAGCTTAGTCCACGGCACTCTTGCAGTATTATTCTTTCTTATCATCCGCTCGTGCAAGTGAAAAGCAACAATGACGATATTTAATGAAGTGACAGTGGTAGGGAAAAGCGGGTATGAACTCAACTTGTTTTTGTTTTCAACATGTTATGATTAAACCTTCTTGTAATGAAAATTAGAGATTATAGTTGCTCATGCCATGCTTAAGTAGCTAGGAGTGGATAATGATTTATCTTGAGTGTCAACATGCATCAAAATGACTGTGATGTAGTATGATGATATGGTATCCTCCTCTGAATGTTTCAAGTGGCTTGACTTGGCACATGTTCACGCATGTAGTTGAATCCAAACCAGCATAGCCTTCATGATATTTATGTTCATGGTGTTTATGCCCTACTCATGCTAGTATTCAATGTTGATTATTCATAATGCATGTTCATGACCATTTTCGCTCTCCAGCTAGCCGTCATCTGTACTAAGCGGGATTACTGCTTGTGCATCAAAATCCTTAAACCAAAGTTATTCCAGATGAGTCCATTATATCTACCTATATGCGGTATTACCCTGTCGTTCCAAGTAAATTTGCATGTGCCACCTCTAAAATTTCAAATGAACATCTTTTTTGTGTGCCTGGACCACTCATGGAGCAACAGGGGGAGGTCAGTATCTTTCATGCTAAGCGGGTTATTCTCATGACGAGTGTTTATTCATTCGTTCTTGCACGAGAGGGGCTGGTAATAGGGATACCAGTCTCGAAATCAAAAATTGCAAATAATTAAAAAAAACTCCCCCGAGACTGTTGTTGGTATGGAAGGCACCCATGGATTTGGTTAGCCATGGCTTGTGTTTGTTGGTGGAGAGGAGTAAACTTTATTTTTATTGCTTGGGAACCGCCGCTTATGTGTTTAGCATGGAAGATATTGATAACTCTTAGTCGTGATGTTGACAGGAAAGGTGCACCTCCCAAAGTTATATTTATCTATGATTTAAGCTTTGAGCTCTGGCCCTCGGCAAATCCCTGCTTTCCTCTGTGAAGGGAATATCTCTTTACTTATAGGTTATTTTTTATATTGAGTCATCACCTTCTCAAACAAACACTATCCTGAGAGCACTATTGTCATCCTCATGCATTGTGTATAGTTAATGTTGAATGCATCATGACTGGATCTCTTCTATCATGAATTAAAATGTTTAGTCGCTGCTTGAACTTTGGTGGCGCTCTGCATTTATGTTTTGCGGTCTCAGAAAGGGTTAGCGAGATACCATTATTGTCATGTTATATCATGATTGTTTTGACAAAGTGTTGGCATTTGAGATATCTTATTATTGCTCGCTAGTTGATTATGCCATTGATATGAGTTAATACATTTTGTAAGAGTTATTGTTGGCATGGTTAGTCATGATCTTTGCTGAAAAAATGGGTCTATTTAAGCATATATATGTAAACAAGAACAAAAGAGTTCGTAAAAGTTTTTCTTTATCACTTTCAGTTTGTCAACTGAATTGCTTGGGGACAAACAATGGGTTAAGCTTGGGGGAGTTGATATGTCTACATCGTATCTACTTTTCCTAACACTTTTGCTTTTGTTTTGGACTCTATTTTGTGTGATTTGAATGAAACTAACCCAGACTGACGCTGTTTTCAGCAGAACTACCATGGTGTTGTTTTTGAAACTTTTTGAAGAATTATTTTGAAATAAATAAAAAATACTAGAACCAAGACCCACTGGAGGGGGGAGCTTCCCACAAGGCACCAGGGCACGCCACTCCCCTCTGGCCTGCCCTGGTGGGTAGTGAGGCCCACAAGGCTCCGATGACCCTAATTCGGACGCTATAAAATCCTATTTTTCCAGAAAAATAGGAGAGGAAGTTTCATTGTGTTTTACTATATGGAGCCGCCACCACCTCTTGTTCTTGAGTTCTTCATCGGGAGGCTAGATCCGGAGCTCGTTCGGAGCTCCGAAGAGGGGGATCTTCGGTCCTCGTCATCACTAACCATCCTCTGTCACCAATTTCATGATACTCCCCATCGGGACTGAGTAATTCCTTTGTAGGCTCGCTGGTCGGTGAGGAGTTGGATGAGATTCATCATGTAATCGAGTTAGTTTTGTTAGGGTTTGATCCCTAGTATCCACTATGTTCTAAGATTGATGTTGATATGACTTTGCTATGCTTAATGCTTGTCACTAGGGCCTGGGTGCCATGATTTCAGATATGAATTGTTTATGTTTTCACCATTATATCAATGTTCTTAATCCGATATTGCAAGTTATATGCACCTATTATGTGTTATGATTCGTAAACCCCAAGTGGACAACAATTAGGATACCTTCCGGTGATGACCGTAGTTTGAGGGGTTCATGTATTCACTATGTGTTAATGCTTTGTTCCAGTTCTCTATTAGTAGGAGGCATTAATATTCCTTAGTTTTCTTATGGACCCCGCTGCCACGGGAGTGTAGGGCAAAAGATGTCATGCAAGTTTTTTTCCATAACCACGTATGACTATTTACGGAATACATGCCTACATTATATTTATGAACTGGAGCTAGTTCTTTGTCGCCCTAGGTTATGACTGATATATGATGAATATCATCCAACGAATTCATAGGTCCAATGCTTACGAGTTTTTCCACATATTGTTCTTGCTAAGTAACTATTGCTATTGCTACTGTTACAACTGCTACAAAATTATTGCTACCACTATTACCGTTACTACTACTGTTACCACTACTATCAAAACTATTATACTACTGTGCTACTGATCACTTTGCCGCATATATTTAATCTCTGGGTGTGGTTGAATTGACAACTCAATTGCTAATACTTACAAATATTCTTTGGCTCCCCTTGTGTCGAAGACCCTTGGCGCATGGTGCTTCAGCACCACGGATCAAGATAGGCATGTCAGCGTCAAGAGGTTGTAGCTTGCAGCACAACATGATCGATGGTGCGCCGCGGGGCAAGCTAGGCGCGTCCGCGCCATTAGGCTGCGCACAGCGAGACCGTTGGAGCACCGCAGAGCGAGAGACGCGGCGTGCCGCATAGCAAGAGCAGATCCATCGACGCTTGCCTGTTACAGATAGGGCATCGCAGCTGGGGTACACGACCCGTGAGTAGCCTTATTCATTGCCAGCAGTGGGTAGAGGCTGTCTGCGCCATACTTGCACCAGAGGCCGGCTGCGCCGTACTTCGCCGGACGCCCATCGCTCCGTTCGCATGGGTCGTGCCATTCACCTTGTCCGCGTCCCGCTTGATGTGAACGAGCAGGCCGCTAGGCTCGACCGCCTCCTTGGCCCAGGTGTCCACCTAGGCGTAGTAGAGGAACATGGTCGTCACATCCTCGAGCCGGTGATCTCTGATGAAATAACCAACTTGGAGCTCTAGATCGTGGTCCAGATGCACCATGAGCATGTTGACCGCTTGGACGAACACTTGCACGAGTTCAAGCAGAGCCAAGAGCTATCATAGGCAAGGCTGCTGGTCATGGACGCGTTTTATTTGGTTGAGGCGTTTTGACGTGGATCGCTGTGTATTCACAACAATCATAATATTGCTCTGTTTATTGCTCTCTTTCAATGTGTGTACTCTGTTTTTTGTTCTTATATATTGATTTGTTTCAATGTGTGTATATATAAGCTTTCCATTCTGTATATGTGGATGATAACAGGTAGATACAAATTAGTATACAAAACAGATAGAAAAATGGAATTCATAATATATATATATATATATATATATATATATATATATATATATATATATATATATATATCAATTGTTCATTAGTTCATCACAGAATATATGTAATATCATCACATATACGTGATGGTACTTAACTACTATATACAATGCATAAAATTGAAAAGGGACAATACTAAAAATAGTAATCCCTTCTTAGGGGGGCAGTATTCCGGCAGCCCCTCGCCAGCAGCTCCCTGGTGCACGGCGTCTTCCCAGCGCGGAGGCAGCACTCTGCCTCCTCTGCCTTCTAGCGTTTGATGTATCGATATGCCTCTTGCTGGCGGACGAGCACAAACGACCTTGCCATTTGTAACATCCCAATTTTCAATTGGTTGTTATACATAGATCATTCATATGCATTTCCTATTTTATTGCATTTTGGTTTTTATTTGGTTGAGATCCAAGAAATATTAAGCAACTCAAGTACCCAAGGAGAGAGTTGGAGGTTTCATATAATTTTCATTTTTAAATTTATTTCAAATTTGAAAAAGTGGATCAATTTGATTTCAACAAATTCTTTCCAATTATTTCAAACTAATAAAAATAATGAGAGACGACAAAATGATTTCTTCAAAATAGAGGAAAAATATTGGAAAAAGAAATTTGGAAGTCAAATTATTTTATTTGAATTTTATTTGCAATTTTATTCGTTAATTAGATAAAAACATGCATATTTAAAAATTACATTAGTCCAGAAAAATGTTCACTTTGTCCCAAACATTAGATAGGGATGGTGAAAATTGTTTCTGGAATTTTAGATATTTTAATTTATTTTATTAGGATTTTTGTCGCCACACTATTTAAAAAAAGTCAACTGGGCCGGCCCAGCCGAGCCAGGCCAGGTCCAGCTCGCGTTGCCCCGCCGCTGACTCGGGAGGAGTCCCGAGCGGACTCTCTCCGCCACTGCTGCCGGACTCCACTAGGAGTCCGACTCCGTCCCGTCGCCGTAGCCCCTTCCCCAAGTCGGTTTCGCCTCCCCTGACCCCCTCTAGATACTTCCCACTCCCCCCTCTCCTCCCCACTAAGCCGCCACCACCCGCGCAAGCCGCCGCCACCGCTGCTAGCTACTGCCGCTGCCGTCGCCGCCTCGCCGCACGCTGCCGGAGTCGCCGCTGAGCCGCTGCCGCCACGCCTCGCCTCACCGTTGACCACCGCCGACCGAATCTGTTTAACCAGTAAAAACCGCCCCGGTTCACAGGTTAATCTATGTTTTATTAGTTTTAATTTAGTTCGATTTAGATCGATTTTATTTTTATTAGATTTGTTAAATAGCGAGCGTTCACTCGTTAGAATCTGTTAACGAACGAATTCGTTCGTTAGTTTCTGTTAGCGGACGTTCGTCTGATAGATTTTTTTTCTTTTTCTGTTTATTTTCAGCCAGGGACCGATCCGCGAGTACTTTTATCGCGATTTAGCCCCTCATCTTCAAACTAGCGTAACTTTTAGCTCGTTAACCGAAATTAGGTGAAACCAACGCCTAATTCTTCCTAACGTTCCCCTAGTTCCAGTAAACCAACTTGAACATGATTTTTACAATTTAGAATTTGAGTTTAGTTCAGATTAGTATTCGATCTTGTTTTGTCTGTATCTTGAGTTTCGTAGCTCCGTTTGAGTTGATTCTTTTGCAAATCGTAGCTAATCACATATACCTACTATTAAGATCTAATCCACATGAAAATAATACTGTTAGGTTTCGTTTTTTGTTTAGATTAGTTATTTTCTTGTTTCGAGTTTTATTTGGATCTTTTCTCGATTTCTTCTTGCCTTGTTTGGTTGATTGCTTATGTATGCTATTGTTTGTTTATGCTAGATTTTCCGGAGTGCGAAGCTTGTTACTACGAATCTCTAGAGTTTTCCGATCGTCAGCAAGGCAAGTTACACTTTGATCATACTCTTCTATACCTAGGTTTTACTATGCATTAGTTTTTCCCCTCAAATATTTGCATGAGTAGGATTGGGAACATGTGGTTTGGTTGTAGTACTTGAGGTAGGAACCTAATACCTTTGATCACCCGGGTATATACGTTATATTCTTTTATTGCTTATCCATGCTCGTAAACAGGGATTGGATGTGATACACATGGAAGTTGTGAGAGATATTAATCTTGGATAACATTAAGGTGGTAACTTTAATACACATCTGGGTGGATTGGTTGAGGCACCTGGAGAATCCAGTGCTTGCCCATTTGGGAAATCCCAGAGTACCTGTGTGATTTTTCCTTGGTCTACCACCCAGGCTCAAAGGGATCATATGCTATTTCATGCCTAGAAACTTCCGTGTGCAGCCACAAGCCATTATGGGCTCTGGCATTGTTGAGTAAGTTGTGTGAGCTCTTGAAGAGGTGGACTAGCAGATGTAGGGGAAAGTAGGTGTACCAGTCTACCCAGAGTAGAGAGTTAATTCTTCAGAAAGACTATGTCTCGATCTTCCGATCTGTCACACCATGCATTTTGTAACATTTCATTTTCATTATTAAAGCATGAAAATTTGGACCAACAAAAACTTTTTGCATTTTTTTTGGCTTTTATTTGGAGTTGGTTTTCTCTCTGTGTTTCTTTCAAGTGCTTCTTGAAGTCAACTACTCTGCCCTCTATATTCCACCTCCTTACCCCAAGCTCCTGACCAATGACCATGCCATGTGAATAGTGCTATATGGAGTTTTCTTACAAAAATAATTTGGCCAGAAAGTATTTTCTAAAATTAGTTTTCCAAAAACCCCTGAATTGAGGTTTGCACTACAAGTACTTGATTAAGGGCAGTAAAAATCTTTCCAAAAATATATTAGACTCCTATTAGATATAGGATGCCCAGGAACCACAAAAATATAATTTTAAAAGTTACTGTTCTATTTTATTTAAAGGCTTTTTCTTAAGGCCAGAAATGGTCTTTAATAGGAAAAAAATTACTTTACTGTTTCAAAAATATTTGACAAAATTTAGGGAAACTCATAGGACATATATTGTCCATATATAAGAGTTTCAACATCTGGTCATGCTCAAAATATTGGTCAAATCCCTCTAAAACCCTTTCTGGATATTTCAAGCTTTTGAAATATTTACAAAGGAAATATTCTCCAGAAATTCCAGGAAAATTCCATCATGTCACATATGACATATTAGATGATCTTGCCAAGTCTCATGACTTGGAGAACAAGATAACACCATCAAAACCCCTCAAAACTATCTCTGTCCATTCTGAAGTTTGATCAACTTTACATTGCCAAGTATGTCCAAATGTGCTCAAACTTGGTGGACATGCTTCATTGGTCTAATGATGCATCTGGACCAAATGGCACAGGTTGGAGAATAGGAAGTCTTGGTCAAAGTGCCTCAAAACCCTCTCTGACCAGAATCAAGTTTGAACTACTTTGCACTACCAACTTTTTCTCCAGGACCCCAACTTTGGTGAGCCTGATCATGTGACCAAATAAGGCTACCACACCAAGTGGCACATCAAGGAGAAATTATTTACTCCACTGGATCTACACAAATCCATTTCTGCCCATTTTTAGGGTTTGCAAAAGTTGCATTGGCAACTTTGTCCAAATAAGCTCAAAATGGGTGGAAGGCCCTAAATATATGTGACATTTCACCCCTTGGAGTATCTTGGCCAGTGGGAGTCATTAGCTTACCCAAAACTCCATCAAACACCTTCTGGCAAAATACTAAAAAGCCTATTTTTGCCACTTTCACTAATCTCCTTGAGTTCATCTTTTTGCCACAACCCCTCCTCACTCCCCTCTGTCACTTAGACACTTTTCTACCCGAGGAAGCAATGTGGAGGAAGGAGGGAATCACGTTTGTCCTCTCTGGACAACAGCTTCCCTTCTCTCTCCCAGCCTCTCTCTCTCCCCTCTGCACCCCAGAGCATCCCAGGCTCTTTCCAGGTTTTGCCCCCTTCCACTGTAGCCTCCAGACAGAAAAGGACGTGCGCGCGACGCGGAAAACCCGCGGATGCCGGCCAAAGTCGCGCTCTGGAGCGCCTGCCAGAGCGCCGACCGTTGACACCGCGCCTCCCGACCGCCTCGTGCCTTCCCATCGCGCCAGTTGATGTGTCTTGACGTCTGCGACACGCCGCCGTGCCGTCCCCATTGTCTCTCCCTCTCTCTCCCCTCCTGCAGCGCGTGCTCGACGCCGTCCGGCTCGGCCAATGGCCGGCCTCACACGCGCGGGCGCCAGAACACTCCCCCGCTCTCTCTCCTCCTCCCTGGCGCCCTACTCCATCCCCACGAGCGCCATGGACAGCTCCAACCTCTCTCCAACGGCTTCCAGAGCCGATCCCGCGGGCGCCCGTAGGCCACGCCCACGGTGAACCGCGGCCAGCCTATATAAGGCGCTCCCGAGCCCTCCTCTTCCTCCCTGTCGCCCCTCCACACACCCAATCCACCCCCGGAACCACCCACTTCTCTCCAGAGCCGCCCGAGCTCGAGATCGAGCTCGAGCTCCGCCGCCTCGGGTCGCCGTCGATCTGCGGGTACAGGCCTCCTCCGCTCCTTTTCTCTCTCGAACTGGACTCCCCTCGCCTCACTGATGCTTTCCCCTCTCTTTCCCCCTCGTTTTGCAGCCGGAAACGGCCGGAACCACCGGCGCCCGAAGCACCTCCGCCGCGGGACCTCGTCGCCGGCGAAGCAGGCCACCCCGGCGACCGTCTCCACCACCACCAGAACCGCGACTCGCTCCTGAGTCCAACGGTAGCCTCCGCGCCCCTTCCCGTGCCCTGTATCGCCGCCGGCGAACTCGCCGTCGCCTCTGGCCGGAGGTAGACGACGGCCGCCGTGGGGCCGGCCCGTCAGCCACACGCCCTGACGGGTGGGATCCACCCGTCAGGTTTAAAACGTGCGCGCACGCGCGCACCGATCCGCCGTCGGCTGAAGGCGTATTCAGCCTTTACGCCTTCGATGTGGCGGCCGCGTGGGCTGGGTTCCCCCCCCCCTGGGCCTGCTGCTGCTGTGGCCTCTCTGGCCCAGTGGCACAGCGCCGTTTCTCTTTTTCCTTTTCTGTATTATTTCCAAAAATTCCACAGGACAGAATATTAATCCAAATGCATTGATTCCAATTTCTAAATTCCTAGAATATTGCAACCTATTTAATGGTGCAACTTTCATTCAAATCCAACCACCTTTTATTCTCTGTAAATATTTAAATGTGGTTTTTAGCATTTAAATAGGCCTTTGAAAATCCATAACTCCTATTTTGCTGCTCCAAAACCAAAACCAAAAGTTGTCCCCTTCCTAGCTTTCCTCTTAGTATTTTACAAAAATAAGTTGACATTTTTGTGAGCACTTTGACTTTTCTGTTTTTATTATTGTCTTATTTTTCCCGTTGTTTTCTTGCGACGTTAGATCCCGTGTTTGACGAGGTAGCTGAGGAAGAAGGAGGAGCAGAGCCTGAAGACTTTGAAGATCAAGCCAACCAAGGCAAGCAGCCCTTTGACCATGACTATGATACCCCTTTTATATGCATGTCATTTTTAGCTCTTTATTATCGATGCATCGGAATCATGATGAGATGGTGAACCATGTGGGTTGGTTACCACGATTACTTCCTCGTTGATACTTGCAGTGTGCCTGGCCCTACCTTCTTATGAGGGTTATGCCGGTGGGAGTAGATAGGATGCAAATGTAGATGCTACGCAAATGGGGTGGGTTTGTGCATGGTGAAGGAGGCAATGTGATTTCAAAAGTCTTTTCGAAAACCCCGTCGGGTGCCACCTATGCCCGAGGGAGATGATGAGATGGGTGACCACTTGATGACGAAGTGGTGTGCCAAGGAAGGTGTGTGTTGTTTTCAAAACGGATTGGTCGGAGTTGCGACCGTTATTCCAACCTTACATGCGCGACCACTCTACCCTTATATGGGAAAGGGCATTATTGAGTACCTAGACCGATACTAGCTTGGAGCCCGCATTACTAGTGACGGGGGAGAGTTGGTGCTCTCTCTTGGGACGGGGTCGTGCCAGGTAGGGCGGCCATGACTGTTTTCACAGGGCACCGGACACACCGTTGGTACCCCGTGCTTGTGGTATGTGATGAAAATGGGAGCGAGGCTCCACAACTCTATGATGTGAAATGTTCGGCACGGGGGTTACTACCAATCGAGTGGACTCCATGTTAGTGTCGTCTAGGGAAAGGTAGTGATCGGGTGCTTACCCCGGGTACTTGAGGTACCGCGGGTCGTGGATGACACGGAAGTTCCCCGGATCTAGTGGGTAAAGTGTGCAACCTCTGCAGAGTGTAAAACTATTCGAATAGCCGTGTCCACGGTCAAGGACAGTTGGGTAACCGCTCTTGGGCTACGTCCACTTGTTTTCAAACCCGGTGTGTGTGTGAGATGATGGTGTTGTCTTGGATCAAGTCAGAGGACTTGACACGATTGAGATGGGTTGGTGCCCTCTCTGTTTATGATAAATGGGTTGGTGCCCCTTTCTATTTATGTTGATATCTGTGACCAGACCTTATGGTTACTTGAATTCTCTTGATGCATGCTTTATAGGATGTTGAACATGTCCTACACTCAAAACTAGCTTTATGCAAAACTTTACCTATGTCATGCATTACTGTACCTTGAACCAAATCATGGGTTGCTTGCGAGTACATTCAAAGTACTCATTGGCTTGCCACTGGTTATTTAATTGACCAGGCATGGGAGAACCGGAGTTCGAAGAAGAGTTCTTTGGAGACGATCATGCGAACTAGGACGTTCCCAGTCAAATTGCCTGTAGGGTTAAGGCAGATGGCATGGGTTCTACTTATCGACGACGATTTCCGCTGCTATGTTTCATTTGATGTTCAGCCCTTAAGGCTTTATCGATGTAAGACTTGACCATGTTGGTCACTATTTGTGTAAGACGGTATGTATGGATGTAAGACTCTTGTTATTCAGCTTCTGTGTGTTCAGTGAGCATTGATCTCTGGGATCACTGTACACGTGCATTCGGTGATCACGACTTGCGAGTCGGGGTCCCCACAGAGCTGGTATCAGAGCCATCCTGACTGTAGGAAGCCTTAGTTAGCATGGACGTTAGTTAGAGCGAGACTATCCACCAGGTTACCCATATACCTATGTTTATGTTAGTATCCCAAACATAGGTCACATTCCTTTATTGACCCTTTCCCTTCCACTTTTTGTAGATGGCCGCCGTACCCGAGGACTTCCTGACCACTGGGTTTCCTGTGCTTCTTGAGGATAGCCTCAGGAAGTGCCAGTTCACTCGAGTCCCCACCATCTCCTACCACGAGCACTGGGTCGACAGCACCAAGAGGGAGTATCACGTGGAGGTAGTCGTGAGGGCGAATGACGCCCCGACGAGCTGGTTCTTTGAGGGACCCCAGATGGCGACACTGCTTCTCGCCGTGGAGACTGCTGCCCTCAAGGCGCTGACTCGCCTCCGGGATCTCCTGCCAGAGATGGCGAGAGAGCCAGCCACTCGTTACCTGCCTTATCGTAAGGAAGGTGATGACGAGAGCAGCGCACCAGCACCACCCTTGGACGAGGGACTTTCTCTCCGCTTCCAGACCTACTTCAGCTTGTGTGCCGACAGTCTGGCACAACACCTGGCCTCGGAGTCGACGGAGCTTCGGAAGGAACTCCGCGAGACCAAGGAGCTCCTCCGCATAGTTCAGATGAAGGCAGACAGGATCAAGAAGGATGGAGCGCCCCCTGGACAGCCCGCAGTAGCGTATCGAGGCGGACGACCCCCACAGGTCGCACATGCCGAGGGACCACCTCAGCCACGCCGTATGACAGCAAAGGAGTACCGCAACCTCTTCAAGACGCCACCAGCAAAGCAGCGCCGTGTTCTGCTCCTTCACTCCCCCGCTTCCTCGAGCGATGAGGAGACCAAGACAGATGAAGATGAGGAGGAAGATCCAGAGGAGCCAGAATACCCGACCGAGCATTCCACCACTTAGACTCCGTTCAGGACTAGGATAGGCTAGCTCGTAGCCTATGGTAGGATAGGTCGTGTACCCCTTTTGCGAAGTCGAGTCCTTGTAATGGTTCTTGTGAAACCATGTTATGTTGCGTTTGCGTTCAGCTTGCTTTCATGAAGTCGTACTTTCCCTTCGGGAACTTGTAAACGACTACATTCCTCATTTGGTTTTAATGCATGAGTTTGGCCCTTCTGGCCTTTGTTTAACTTAAATTGTGTCACACCACCCCCTTACTAGGCATTCCATCTATACTGCTTTCCCTCATTGTTGTTCCCAATCATGAGACCTTGACCGCTCCAACAGGATGCCTGTTGTAACACGTACCGGTACCTCTACCCAGCCGCAAGAAGCCGGAGGTTCTGCTGAGGCCGGAGCCAGCCAGGACCAAGCCCAAGGACAGACTCCACCACCACCACCTCCTCCAAGCATGGATATGGCTCAGCTTCTCCAAGCCTTTCGAGAGGAGCGCCAAGCCAACACTGCAGCCCTCCAGATGATTGCTCAGGCTGTCAACCGCCAGCCGGCGCGGCACGGCCATGGACGTTCCACACTGGTGGAATTCAAGAAGCATGCACCACCCACTTTCATCGAGACTGCTGAACCCCTGGATGCAGACGACTGGGTCCGCACCATTGAGGATCTGCTGGCACTAGTCGGATGCACTGAGGACCGTGATAAAGTGGCGTATGCTGCCCACTGTCTCGGGGGGACTGCCAGAGCTTGGTGGGATGGATTCAAGGCTATGCATGTTGAGCAAGACATCACTTGGGACACCTTCAAGACGGAATTCTGCAAGGCCCACATCCCTTCTGGAATCATGGCCATCAAGAAGCGTGAGTTCCGAGCCCTGAAGCAAGGTAGTAGCACTGTCAAGGAGTACATGCAGAAGTTCAGTGTTCTCTCAAGGTATGCCCCTGAGGATGTCAGCTCTGATGCTGCCAAAAGGGAGCGCTTCATGGAAGGCCTTAACCAGACTCTGCAGTACTCGCTTGTTGTGTGTGACTGCCCAACCTTTCCTGATCTGGTGAACAAGGCACTCATGCTTGAGGACAAGCGACGTGCCTTGGATGACACTCGTAAGCGCAAGATGATCAGCAAGGGTAGCTCCAGCAACCAGAAGCCTCGCCCGTGGCAGCCAGCCCCGGTCAAGCCAACCTATCAGCAGCCAAGAGCTCCTGCACCTCGCACCAACTATCCACCTCAGCAGTATGCCAACCCCAGGCCAGCTTACAACAACCCCAATAACAATGCTGGCAAGGGCGTCGTCCCCAATCAAGTCACTTGTTTCGGATGTGGACAGCCAGGGCATTACTCCAAGAATTGCCCCAACAAGAAACCTGATGCCCCGCGCCCCAATGCGCAGAACCCGGGACAAGGCCGTGGAATGCCACCAAGGAACCAAGCTCCCCGCAACTTGCCCAACAATGGCAGGGGTCGTGTGAATCATGTCACCGCGGAAGAAGCCCAGGAAGACCCAGACGTCGTGCTGGGTACGTTCCTTGTCAATTCAGCACCCGC
The DNA here is from genome assembly GCF_002162155.2 of Triticum dicoccoides. Classification (NCBI taxonomy): domain Eukaryota; kingdom Viridiplantae; phylum Streptophyta; class Magnoliopsida; order Poales; family Poaceae; genus Triticum; species Triticum dicoccoides. The sequence goes on along the minus strand of NC_041387.1, from coordinate 464,879,694 downwards.
AACTGTTTTGTTTGATTCTGGAGCCACGCATTCTTTTGTCACCCAAAGTTTTGCATTAAAAAGTGGCATGACCCCTACACCCCTGAATAACCCTATGGTGGTACAAACCCCTGGAGCAGAGATGAGAGCCAAGATAGGATGTAAAGGAGTCGGGATTACCATTAACGGGGTAGACTTCCTAGCAGACCTTATCATCCTAAAATCACAAGGCTTGGATGTGATCTTGGGAATGGATTGGCTCAGCAAGCACCAAGGCTTGATTGATTGCGCCAACCGGACGGTCACTATGACCAATGACCGAGGAGTCAAAGTCAAATTTGCCTCCAACCCCTCTTCTGCTCAAGCCAACCAAGCCAACTGTCTGACTGAAGTTGGATTGGAACAAGTGCCGGTAGTATGCGAGTATCCCGATGTTTTTCCTGATGAGCTACCAGGAATGCCTCCTGACCGAGACATTGAGTTCATCATCGAGCTCATACCCGGAGCAGGACCCATCTATAAGAAGCCTTATAGGATAGGATCGGAGGAGTTAGCAGAATTGAAGAAGCAGTTGGAAGAGCAGTTGAGGAAGGGATTTATCCGCCCTAGTGCCTCCCCTTGGGGATCACCTGTTCTGTTTGTGGCAAAGAAGGACGGTACCATCCGCTTATGCATTGACTACCGCTCCCTCAACGAGGTTACAATCAAGAACAAGTACCCACTTCCCAAGATTGAAGATCTGTTTGATCAACTCAATGGGGCCAAGGTGTTCTCCAAGATCGACCTCAGATCTGGGTACTACCAACTGAAGATCAGACCCCAAGATATTCCGAAGACGGCATTCGTAACCAGATATGGCCTGTATGAATGCACGGTCATGTCCTTTGGGTTGACCAATGCCCCAGCTTACTTCATGTATCTCATGAATAAGGTCTTCATGGAATATTTGGACAAGTTCGTCATCGTCTTCATTGATGACATTCTTGTCTTCTCGAAGTCGGAAGAAGAGCACGAGCAACACTTGAGGATGGTCCTAGACAAGCTTCGAGAGCACCAACTGTATGCCAAGTTCAGCAAGTGTGAATTCTGGCTGCGTGAAGTTGGATTTCTGGGACATGTTCTAACAGAAGAGGGATTGTCAGTCGACCCTGCCAAGATAGAAGCCGTGACTGGATGGCAATCCCCGAGCAATGTGAAGGAAGTCAGAAGCTTCCTCGGACTCGCGGGATATTACCGCAAGTTCGTTGAAGGATTCTCAAGCATTGCCCGACCCATGACTCAGCTCTTAAAGAAGGACAAGAAGTTCGAATGGACGCCGAAGTGCGAAGAAAGCTTCCAGGAGCTGAAGAAGAGGCTAACCACCGCTCCAGTTCTGGCCACACCAGATATACACAAGGAGTTTGTGATATATTGTGATGCGTCAAGAATCGGACTGGGGGGTGTTCTGATGCAAGAAGGCAGAGTCGTGGCCTACCTTTCAAGGCAGCTACGACCTCACGAAGAGAACTATGCTACTCATGACCTTGAGCTAGCAGCACTGGTTCATGCCCTGAAGACTTGGCGACATTACCTCTTGGGGAAGCGATGTGAGGTATACACGGATCCCAAAAGTCTGAAGTATATTTTCACTCAGAGGGAATTGAACATGAGGCAGAGAAGATGGCTAGAGTTGATAAAGGATTATGACCTCAATGTTCAATACCACCCTGGAAAGGCTAATGTGGTAGCAGACGCGTTGAGCAGGAAGGCTTGCTCCTTGAATGCTATGCTAAAGCACAAGCTACCCGCCTTGTATGAAGAACTTGAAAGCTTCGGGTTGGAACTGGTTGCACCAGGATTCTTGGCCAGCCTCGAAGTTAAGCCTACCTTGATGGATGATATCAAGAAAGCTCAGAAGGGGCATGAGAGTATTGAAGGCATCAAGAGGAAGATCAAGGCAGGCAAAGCCTCAGGATTCTCAGAAGATGAGGAAGGAATTGTGTGGTTTGGGAATCGCATCTGCGTGCCCAACAAGGTTGAGCTCAAGAACCTGATCTTGCAAGAAGCTCATGACAGCCCATATTCCATCCACCCTGGAGGCACCAAGATGTATCAAGACCTGAAGGAAAGATTTTGGTGGCACGGGATGAAAAGGGAGATTGCCACCTATGTTGCAAAATGCGACGTATGCCAGAGAGTCAAAGCTGAGCATCAGCGACCCGCTGGATTGTTGCAACCCCTTAAGGTGCCTGAATGGAAGTGGGACAGAGTCGGGATGGACTTCATCACCGGTTTACCCAGGTCAAGCAAGGGACATGACTCAATATGGGTCATCGTTGGCCATTTGACCAAGGTGGCCCACTTCATTCCTGTCAAGACGACCTACAAGGGGAACCAGTTAGCCAGTCTCTACATCAACCGAATCGTGAGCCTTCATGGTGTTCCCAAGGAGATTGTGTCAGATCGAGGAACCCAGTTCACCTCAAGGTTTTGGAAGAAATTCCAGGAGGCTATGGGGACCAAGTTGTCCTTCAGCACTGCTTTCCACCCACAGACCGGAGGTCAGACCGAGCGAGTGAATCAAATACTCGAAGACATGCTCCGAGCCTGTGTCTTAGCTTATGGAGCTAAGTGGGAAGATTGCCTCCCTTTCGCCGAGTTCTCTTACAACAACAGTTATCAGGCCAGCCTTCAGATGGCACCATTTGAAGTGTTATACGGGCGGAAGTGCCGTACACCTCTCAACTGGTCGGAGACCGGAGAAGGACTCGTCTTTGGGCCTGATATCCTTCGTGAAGCAGAAGAGCAAGTCCAGCTTGTC
>NC_041387.1:464850143-464876905 GCF_002162155.2 Triticum dicoccoides | reverse complement strand
AAGCTCAAAATGGGTGGAAGGCCCTAAATATATGTGACATTTCACCCCTTGGAGTATCTTGGCCAGTGGGAGTCATTAGCTTACCCAAAACTCCATCAAACACCTTCTGGCAAAATACTAAAAAGCCTATTTTTGCCACTTTCACTAATCTCCTTGAGTTCATCTTTTTGCCACAACCCCTCCTCACTCCCCTCTGTCACTTAGACACTTTTCTACCCGAGGAAGCAATGTGGAGGAAGGAGGGAATCACGTTTGTCCTCTCTGGACAACAGCTTCCCTTCTCTCTCCCAGCCTCTCTCTCTCCCCTCTGCACCCCAGAGCATCCCAGGCTCTTTCCAGGTTTTGCCCCCTTCCACTGTAGCCTCCAGACAGAAAAGGACGCGCGCGCGACGCGGAAAACCCGCGGATGCCGGCCAAAGTCGCGCTCTGGAGCGCCTGCCAGAGCCCCGACCGTTGACACCGCGCCTCCCGACCGCCTCGTGCCTTCCCATCGCGCCAGTTGATGTGTCTTGACGTCTGCGACACGCCGCCGTGCCGTCCCCATTGTCTCTCCCTCTCTCTCCCCTCCTGCAGCGCGTGCCCGACGCCGTCCGGCTCGGCCAATGGCCAGCCTCACACGCGCGGGCGGCAGAACACTCCCCCGCTCTCTCCTCCTCCTCCCTGGCGCCCTACTCCATCCCCACGAGCGCCGTGGACAGCTCCAACCTCTCTCCAACGGCTTCCAGAGCCGATCCCGCGGGCGCCCGTAGGCCACGCCCACGGTGAACCGCGGCCAGCCTATATAAGGCGCTCCCGAGCCCTCCTCTTCCTCCCTGTCGCCCCTCCACACACCCAATCCACCCCCGGAACCACCCACTTCTCTCCAGAGCCGCCCGAGCTCGAGATCGAGCTCGAGCTCCGCCGCCTCGGGTCGCCGTCGATCTGCGGGTACAGGCCTCCTCCGCTCCTTTTCTCTCTCGAACTGGACTCCCCTCGCCTCACTGATGCTTTCCCCTCTCTTTCCCCCTCGTTTTGCAGCCGGAAACGGCCGGAACCACCGGCGCCCGAAGCACCTCCGCCGCGGGACCTCGTCACCGGCGAAGCAGGCCACCCCGGCGACCGTCTCCACCACCACCAGAACCGCGACTCGCTCCTGAGTCCAACGGTAGCCTCCGCGCCCCTTCCCGTGCCCTGTATCGCCGCCGGCGAGCTCGCCGTCGCCTCTGGCCGGAGGTAGACGACGGCCGCCGTGGGGCCGGCCCGTCAGCCACACGCCCTGACGGGTGGGATCCACCCGTCAGGTTTAAAACGTGCGCGCACGCGCGCACCGATCCGCCGTCGGCTGAAGGCGTATTCAGCCTTTACGCCTTCGATGTGGCGGCCGCGTGGGCTGGGTTTCCCCCCCCCCCTGGGCCTGCTGCTGCTGTGGCCTCTCTGGCCCAGTGGCACAACGCCGTTTCTCTTTTTCCTTTTCTGTATTATTTCCAAAAATTCCACAGGACAGAATATTAATCCAAATGCATTGATTCCAATTTCTAAATTCCTAGAATATTGCAACCTATTTAATGGTGCAACTTTCATTCAAATCCAACCACCTTTTATTCTCTGTAAATATTTAAATGTTGTTTTTAGCATTTAAATAGGCCTTTGAAAATCCATAACTCCTATTTTGCTGCTCCAAAACCAAAACCAAAAGTTGTCCCCTTCCTAGCTTTCCTCTTAGTATTTTACAAAAATAAGTTGACATTTTTGTGAGCACTTTGACTTTTCTGTTTTTATTATTGTCTTATTTTTCCCGTTGTTTTCTTGCGACGTTAGATCCCGTGTTTGACGAGGTAGCTGAGGAAGAAGGAGGAGCAGAGCCTGAAGACTTTGAAGATCAAGCCAACCAAGGCAAGCAGCCCTTTGACCATGACTATGATACCCCTTTTATATGCATGTCATTTTTAGCTCTTTATTATCGATGCATCGGAATCATGATGAGATGGTGAACCACGTGGGTTGGTTACCACGATTACTTCCTCGTTGATACTTGCAGTGTGCCTGGCCCTACCTTCTTATGAGGGTTATGCCGGTGGGAGTAGATAGGATGCAAATGTAGATGCTACGCAAATGGGGTGGGTTTGTGCATGGTGAAGGAGGCAATGTGATTTCAAAAGTCTTTTCAAAAACCCCGTCGGGTGCCACCTATGCCCGAGGGAGATGATGAGATGGGTGACCACTTGATGACGAAGTGGTGTGCCAAGGAAGGTGTGTGTTGTTTTCAAAACGGATTGGTCGGAGTTGCGACCGTTATTCCAACCTTACATGCGCGACCACTCTACCCTTATATGGGAAAGGGCATTATTGAGTACCTAGACCGATACTAGCTTGGAGCCCGCATTACTAGTGACGGGGGAGAGTTGGTGCTCTCTCTTGGGACGGGGTCGTGCCAGGTAGGGCGGCCATGACTGTTTTCACAGGGCACCGGACACACCGTTGGTACCCCGTGCTTGTGGTATGTGATGAAAATGGGAGCGAGGCTCCACAACTTTATGATGTGAAATGTTCGGCACGGGGGTTACTACCAATCGAGTGGACTCCATGTTAGTGTCGTCTAGGGAAAGGTAGTGATCGGGTGCTTACCCCGGGTACTTGAGGTACCGCAGGTCGTGGATGACACGGAAGTTCCCCGGATCTAGTGGGTAAAGTGTGCAACCTCTGCAGAGTGTAAAACTATTCGAATAGCCGTGTCCACGGTCAAGGACAGTTGGGTAACCGCTCTTGGGCTACGTCCACTTGTTTTCAAACCCGGTGTGTGTGTGAGATGATGGTGTTGTCTTGGATCAAGTCAGAGGACTTGACACGATTGAGATGGGTTGGTGCCCTCTCTGTTTATGATAAATGGGTTGGTGCCCCTTTCTATTTATGTTGATATCTGTGACCAGACCTTATGGTTACTTGAATTCTCTTGATGCATGCTTTATAGGATGTTGAACATGTCCTGCACTCAAAACTAGCTTTATGCAAAACTTTAGCTATGTCATGCATTACTGTACCTTGAACCAAATCATGGGTTGCTTGCGAGTACATTCAAAGTACTCATTGGCTTGCCACTGGTTATTTAATTGACCAGGCATGGGAGAACCGGAGTTCGAAGAAGAGTTCTTTGGAGACGATCATGCGAACTAGGACGTTCCCAGTCAGATTGCCTGTAGGGTTAAGGCAGATGGCATGGGTTCTACTTATCGACGACGATTTCCGCTGCTATGTTTCATTTGATGTTCAGCCCTTAAGGCTTTATCGATGTAAGACTTGACCATGTTGGTCACTATTTGTGTAAGACGGTATGTATGGATGTAAGACTCTTGTTATTCAGCTTCTGTGTGTTCAGTGAGCATTGATCTCTGGGATCACTGTACACGTGCATTCGGTGATCACGACTTGCGAGTCGGGGTCCCCACACGATCATGGATGCGGTCGAGTCTTGTGGGGGAAAATGCGCAACCTCTGCAGAGTGTATAAACTAATTATGGTTAGCCATGTGCCCGGTTATGGACATCTTGAGTATCTAGAAGTAGATATTATTGTTGATCTCATCACTCTTTAATTAATTGAATTGGGTTAAATGATGATACTTGTTTAATGTTGGGATTTGAGTTGGAGGAACCTTCTCAAACATTGGTTTACATTTGTAGTAAATAAAATTTATTCTTTTTTGTAGGAAAAAATTATCATTACGCAAAATATTAAACTTAGAGCCTCCACCAGCTAAATATGCATGTAGATATAGTTGTTGCATTCATTGCTTTACAGTGTAACTCTGCCAGCATATTCAATGTGCTGACCTACACGGCTGCAACGTCTCATGTTGCAGACTTTTCTAATGACGAATAAGGTGCGATAGGTCGTTGTCATGCACTCAGCTATGCCATTGGATTTGATGGACTCATTTACCTTTGAAGCTTTCGCAGTTATTTAGTTTAGATGGCCTCCATCCATTTTATTTGTGTAACAAATACTCTTTATGAGGACCTCAAGGTAATAAGTGTGTGATTGAACTCTGTTATAATTCCTTGAGGATTGTGTGTGTCAGCATACTGATCCAGGGATGACACTTAAGCACAGAGACTTCGGTCCATTAGGATCATGGGTGCTACAAGATGGTATCTGAGCACACGCTGACTGTAGGACGCGATCACTAGGAAAAGCCACAAGATTACTCTTCTTTGCTCATTTCTAATTCTCCTCCTTTTCTACTCTATAGATGGCGGATCCCAGGAACAAGTTCACTCAGCCAGATGATGACACCGCTTTTAGACGACACTTGAAGGAAGTCACTAAGTATCTGAACATCGGACTACCAAGCTTCACTAGAACTTTCTCTACAACTTTACCGGAAGAGGAGCGCTGGAGGATCAAAGTTTGTGTACCTGGGAGGACGTTTGCGCCAACAACGGAGCCAATTGATTTTACCTTGGATGCACCAAGTTAGAACTTTGGAAAGAGCATGGCAGCCCACATCACTTTTGGACGCATATGTGAGGTGTACCGCAAGGAGCTTGAAGACGTCGTCTATCAGATATGTGGACGTCGAGACGAGGAATGGGAGATTATTCATAGCAGGAAGGATGGATCAATTGCAGCTTACATTCAGGAGAAGGATCGGCACATTCGTCGATATGAGAACCAGATGTGCTCTATCATGAAGAAGATCAAGAAGATGATGAAGAGGAATATCGAGCTATAAGATGAACTTATGTCAACACGCGATGGATACGAGGAAGAAATTGTTGTACTACGGGAGAAGCATGAAGACCTGAAGAAGAAGCTAGGAATACCCGTGATGAACCAGAAGCAAGAGCCTGAAGTAGAGATTCGTTCGGAGGACTACATCATCCTGGATGACACTGACACGTACAGTGATGCAAATTATGACAGTGATGACAACTACGTAGACGAAGCTGGAGCAGATATTATGGAGTCTTCCACCGATCAAAATTTCTAGATGACCACCATGTTACTAGTAGTATTCTTCCAAGTAGTTAGCATCGATCGATTTGTAATCGTAGTTTAGATCATTTGTGTGAACCTTGTTTGATATTGAATGAAGTGAATTGATTGTGTTTGCCTCATATGCATATGGGTAGTGAAATCTCTCTTAGACCTTATTCTATTCTGTTTTCTCACCCCCTCTAACCCATCAGATGCTTCCGAGATGTGACACCGGATTCGTGTTCCCACCGGAGCTCACCCAGTTGATTCAGCAGCAGAATGCCTTGATGGAAATGTTAGTCCAGAATCAGAATCAGAACCAAGGCAAAAACAACAACAACCCACCGCTACCACCCCCTGTTGCCAACCGTAGCTCTTAAGTCACCTATGTTAGTGAGTTCCCCCAGGAGCAGAGTATATGGCTAGTAGGGGATGTTATCAGTTGCCAGTAACCAAAGGTAGACATGTTTTCCCCACCGACCTCATTGTCCTAGAGTCACAAGGATTGGATGTGGTACTAGGCATGGATTGGCTATCCATGTTTGAGGGAAACATTGATTGCACCAGTAAATTAATTCTACTTACCACCTCGGAAGGACAGAGGATCAAGTATGTGTCTAGGCATGCGCCGAGGAGGACTCGGGTGAATGCCCTGTCAGGAGTTGTTAAGGAGGAAGTACCAGTGGTGAAGGATTACCGCGATGTATTTCCGGAAGAGTTATCAGGCATCCTGCCAGATCGAGATATTGAATTTTTGATTGAGTTATTGCCAGGAACTGGACCAATATCAAAGAGACCGTATCGGATGCCTGCAAATGATCTAGAGGAAATTAAGAAGAAGATTAAGGAGTTGCTAGAGAAAGGTTATATTCAACCAAGCTCATCACCGTGGGGAACCCAAGTGCGTCTTGTGGAGAAAAAGGATGGATCTTTGAGGATGGTTGTTGATTATCGTGCGTTGAATGAGGTGACGATCAAGAACAAATACCCTCTGCCGATCATCAATGATTTGTTTGACCAACTTCAAGGAGCTAAGTTTTTCTCCAAAATTGATCTTTGATCAGGTTATCACCATCTAAAGATCCGAGAGCAGTATATATCTAAGACAGCTTTTACTACAAGGTATGGGCTATATGAGTATACAGTTATGTCATTTGGTTTGACTAATGCCCTTGCCTATTTCATGAGTATGATGAACAAGGTGTTCATGGAGTTTTTGGACAAATTTGTCATGGTGTTCATTGATGACATATTGGTCTACTCGAAGAATGAAGAAGAGCATAAGGAACATTTGCGCTTGGTTCTCGAGAAGCTCAGGGAACATCAGTTGTATGCCAAGTTCAGCAAATGTGAGTTTTGGTTGAAGGAAGTTGGATTTCTTGGACTTGTTATATCCGAAGAAGGAACAGCAGTAGACCCTACCAAGGTTGCATCTGTCACTAAATGGTTGGCACCCACCTCAGTGGGAGACATCAGGAGTTTTTTTGGACTCACAGGTTATTACCGGAGATTTATTGAGAATTTTTCCAAGATAGTGAAGCCCATGACGGAGTTATTAAAGAAGGACACCAAGTTTAAAAGGACTGAGGATTGTGAGGCCAGTTTTCAGGAATTGAAGAAACGTTTGGTTACAGCCCTAGTGCTGATTCTCCCAGACATATGCAAGGATTTCCAAGTATATTGCAACACTTCATGTCGAGGACTTGGAGGTGTGCTTATGCAGGACGGAAGAGTTGTTTCATATGCCTCACGACAGCTTCGACCTTATGTGTTGAATTATGCTACACATGATTTGGAGTTAGCAGCCATAGTGCATGCACTCAAGACTTGGAGGTAGCCTACAAAGTCGGAGACAGAGCATACCATTGTGTGTCCCCACTTCGAGGAGTTAAGTGATTTGGAGTCAAAGGGAAGCTAGCACCATGATTTGTGGGACCCTATAGAGTTTTGGAACGCATGGGAGAAGTTGCATACAAGTTGGAATTACCCGAAGGATTGTCAGGAGTTCATGATGTGTTTCACGTTTCCCCAGTTGAAGAAGTGACACGCAGAGATGGCCGACATTCCTCTGAGGGATACAGTGCCACTGGAAGCGATTCAGTTGGATAGTGATCTGACCTATGAAGAGAAGCCAATCAAGATTCTTGAGTTTTCTAGCCGAGTTACTCGCAGAAAAGTCATCAAGTTTTGCAAAGTTCAATGGAGCCACCATATCGAGGAGGAAGCCACCTAGGAGCGAGAAGACCTCCACAAGGACAACCCACACCTTTTTGCTGACCAACCCAAATCTCGAGGGCGATATTCATCTTAAGGGGGGTAGGTTTGTAACATCCCAATTTTCAATTGGATGTTATACGTAGGTCATTCATATGCATTTCATATTTTATTGCATTTTGGTTTTTTTGGTTCAGATCCAAGAAATCTTAAGCAACTCAAGGACCCAAGGAGAGAGTTGGAGGTTTCATATAATTTTCATTTTTGAATTTATTTCAAATTCGAAAAAAGTGGATCAATTTGATTTCAACAAATTCTTTCCAATTATTTCAAACCAATAAAAATAATGAGAGAAGATAAAATGACTTCTTGAAAACAAAGGAGAAATATTGGAAAAAGAAATTTGGAAGTCAAATTATTTTATTTGAATTTATTCGTTAATTAGAGAAAAACATGCATTTTTAAAAATTGCATTTACTCCAGAAAAATGTTCACTTTGTCCCAAGTATTAGGTAGGGATGGCGAAAATTGTTTCTAGAATTTTTAAGATTATTTATTTTATTTTATTAGGATTTTTGTCGTGGTACTATTTAAAAAAATGTCAATTGGGCGTGCATATGAAGAACCCCAGTGGTAAAGTGATTGATAGCAGGGCTCCAAAATCATAGGGCTTCTTCTATTTTTAGTGTGAACTCTCCTCGGTCGGAGTAGGAAGTTCCTTCCCTTAGAACCGTACTTGAGAGTTTCCTACCTCATACGGGTCAGAAAACTGTTCCCTAGGATTGGCTTTGGGCCTTTCCTGCGCAGCTTAGGTGAATTCAAGTTGGTAAAGAAGTGGACTTCGGAGCTTTCGCTACACCTCGACGTGACATGGGCGTGAAAGAGGTTCAAAAATCCGTTTTCTTTTTATAAGGGCTAAAATCACTTATTTTTTTGGCTTTTTGACGCCATATTGTAGGGTGGATCTCGAAAGATAGAAAAGATCTCCCTCCAAGCCGTACATACGACTTTCATCGAATACGGCTTTCCACAGAATTCTATAGGGGGCTGGCTTCAGGCCAACCCTACTGCTGAAGGCCGTCATCCTTAGTACAGACAGACTGATTGGGTGCTAAGATCCAAAGTCGAGAGGGAAACAGCCTAGATCATACGCTAAGGTCCCTAAGCAATCACCTAGTGGAAAAGGAAGTGATCGAGCGATGACAACCAGGAGGTGGGCTGCCGGTGTGCACTTTTCTTTTCTCAAACTGTGGTTGATCCTCTCTAAATCAAAGGTCAACATTTCTTTGCAATGAACGTTTATTAGGTCTGGAAAACCTTGTTAGCTGCACTCGTAGGTGAGCTCAAAGCGAGGATTCATGCGTTCTTTCTTCTCAAGAAGGCCTTCCTTCCTACAACTGATAGGGAAAAAATCGTTGTTTTCACGATCCCTATGTAGAAAGCCCTTTTTTCTAGTATTTACTAGAAAATTTGATCCTCTTTTTTTTCTTTCTATAGTGGAGATAATCGCACGTAATGACAGATCACGGCCATATTATTAAAAGCTTGCGGTAAGAAGGGGTTTCGTTCTAGTGCCCGGAAATAATATTCCAAAGCCTTTGTATGCTCTCTATTGCTTGTGTGTATAAGGCCTATGTTATAGAGTATATAACTTCGATCATAGGGATCGATTTCTAGTCGCGTAGCTCCGAGCCAGGCCAGGCCCAGCTTGCGTCGCCCCACCTTCGACTCGGGAGGAGTCCCGAGCGGACTCGCTCCGCCGCCGCCGCCGGACTCCACCAGGAGTCCAACTCCGCCCCGCCGCCGTAGCCCCTTCCCCAAGCCAGTTTCACCTCCCCAGACCCCCTATATATACTCCCACTCTACCCCCTCTCATCCCCACTAAGCCGCCGCCGCCTGCCCTTGCCATGCCACCGCCGCCTCCTGTCGCGCCGCCGCTGTTGCTGCTAGCTGTTGCCGCTGTCGTCACCGCCTCGCCGCACGCCGCCGGAGTCGCCGCCGAGCTGCTGCCACCGCGCCTTGCCTCACTGTTTAGCGCCGCCGACTGAATCCGTTTAACCAGTAAAAACCGCCCCGGTTCTCCGGTTAATCTTTGTTTTTTTAGTTTTGGTCTAGTTCGATTTAGATTAGTTTTATTTTTATTAGATCTGTTAAATAGCGAGCGTTCACTCGTTAGAATCTATTAATGAACGAATTTGTTTGTTAGTTTCTGTTAGCGGACGTTCGTCCGATAGATTTTTTCTTTTTCTGTTTATATTCGGCTAGGGACCTATCCGCGAATACTTTTATCGCAATTGAGCCCCTGAACTTCAAACTAGCGTAACTTTTAGCTCGTTTGTCCAAATTAGGCGAAACCAACTCCTAATTCTTTGTAACGTTCGCCTCGTTCCAGTAAACCAACTTGAACATGATTTTGACAATTTAAAATTTGAATTTAGTTCGGATTAGTATTCGATCTTGTTTCATTTGTATCTTGAGTTTCGTAGCTCCGTTTGAGTTGATTCTTTTTGCAAATCATAGCTAATCACATATACATACTGTTAAGATCTAATCAACAAGAAAATAATACTGTTAGGTTTCGCTTTCTATTTATATTAGTTATTTGCTTGTTTCGAGTTTTATTTGGATCTTTTCTTGATTTCTTTTTGCGTCGCTGATCAATTGCTTATGTTTGCTACTGTTTGTCCACGCTAGATTTTCCGGAGTGCGAATCTTGTTACTATGAATCTCTAGAGTTTTTCGATCGTCAGCAAGGCAAGTTACACTTTGATCATACTCTTTTATACCCAGTTTTTACTATGCATTAGTTTTGCCCCTTAAATATTTGCATGAGTAGGATTGGGAACATGTGGTTTGGTTGTAGTACTTGAGGTAGGAACCTAATACCTTTGATCACCCCGGGAATATACGTTATGATCTTTTATTGCTTAGCCATGCTCGTAGACGGGGATTGGATCGTGATACACATGGAAGTTGTGAGAGATATTAATCTTGGATAACATTAAGGTGGCAACTTTAATACACATCTGGGTGGATTGGTTGGGGCACCTAGAGAATCCAGTGCTTGCCCATTCGGGAAATCTCGGAGTACCCGTGTGATTTTTCCTTGGACCGCCACCCAGGCTCAAAGGGATCATATGCTATTTCATGCCTAGAAACTTCCGTGTGCAGCCACAAGCCATTATGGGCTTTGGCATAGTTGAGTAAGTTGTGTGAGATCTTGAAGAGGTGGACTAGCAGATGTAGGGGAAAGTAGGTGTACCGGTCTACTGAGTAGAGAGTTAATGCTTCAGAAAGACCATGTCTCAACCTTCCAATCATGGATGCGATCGCGTCTTGTGGGGAAAAGTGTGCAACCTCTGCAGAGTGTATAAACTAATCATGGTTAGTTGTGTCCCCGGTTATGGACATCTTGAGTATCTAGAAGTGGATATTATTGTTGATCTCATCACTCTTTAATTAATTGAATTGGGTTAAATGATGATACTTGTTTAATGTTTGGATTTGAGTCGGAGGAACCTTCTCAAACATTGGTTTACATTTGTAGTAAATAAAATTTATTCCTTCGTTGTAGGAAAAAAATCAGCTTTATGCAAAATATTAAACTTAGAGCCTCCACCAGCCAAATATGCATGTAGATATAGTTGTTGCATTCATTGCATTAAAGTGTAACTCTGCCAGCATATTCAATGTGCTGACCTATACAGCTGCAACGTCTCATGTTGCAGACTTTTCCGATGACGACTAAGGTGCGATATGTCATTGTCATGCACTCAGCTATGCCGTTGGAGTTGATGGACTCATTTACCTTTGAAGCTTCCATAGTTATTTAGTTTAGATGGCCTCCATTCATTTTATTTGTGTAATAGATACTCTTTACGAGGACCTCGAGGTAATAATTGTGTGATTTAACTCTATTATAATTCCTCGAGTACTGTGTGTGTCAGCATACCAATCCAGGGATGACACTTAAGCACAGAGACTTTGGTCCATTGGGATCGTGGTCGCTACACCATTTCGTTGGGCACCCACCGGAGCTCCTCGTCGGTGGCACGCTGGAGCTTGTCGGCCCACCTCCACACACTGATGAGGAGCCTACCGCCTTTGGCCTTCATGGCAAAGTACCCGTCTTCTTACAGCTCCTCCGCACGTCGACGCGCCCGCCCCCAAAGCTCCACCGCCTCCTTTTCCAGGCGGCCTCATGGGTTTCACAGGTTGCCTGGTACATGGCTTCCTCCACCATCTCCTTTTTGAACGCCGCTTGCCTAGCTTTCTCAGTCGGCGGCAGCGACTTCCACAGACAAAGATTGTACTAGCCCCAAAACCACTCCAAAGTCGAGGGGTCCGGCGCAACCTCGAACGGCGGCGCATAGGGGCCCTCCTCGTCGCTGCTGTTCGACTGAACATCCTCGCGGGGCGGCGCCTCCTCGTCGGCGTGTTGGTAGATTGACAACGCCATCAGAGATTTGTGTGTGTGAGAGAGAGGGATGAGGGGTGATGAGAGGATGTAGATGAGAATGCAGGCGGGACAATGTGAGCAAGGTAGTATTTATTGGCGGCCGAAATCTAGATCAACGTGAACAGTACAAACGCCGTTCATCGGAATTTATGACTACTATAGTTTGAATTGCACAAGATTCCCGCAACAAAAGCCTTGTGTGAATTTATACGCTGACGGTTTTCAATACAGAACCGTGTCTGATTAATAACCCGCTCTACTCACCTTCCAAATCTTGAGGTGCAAAATAGAGTGCCAATCATGTGGGGCCCAGTTGTCTTGCCAGATATTTACATTTTGTTTACTCATATAAGTCATGAATGCTTATTTTGTGTTACCATGGCACTCGATGCTTGTGTCCAAGCCATGACACCAATATGTTTGAAAATTCCTTCCAATTTACTTCACATGGAATTAACTTGCGCACAAGTACACAAATATGATTTTTCAACCCATTATAGCCAGGTGTTGCATGTACATTTCAAATTTGAATTACGGTCATTAAATGGCTAGAAATCACTTATATGTCTTAAAGAGGTCAAAAAATAGAAAATTTCCAAATTTTAGCATGACAGCTGTATTAGTGCATGTTAACGGTAGAAAACATTTGAAGGCCATAAGAGGGAGCTATCACCGGTTCGTCATCTAACATGCATTGTTCCCTCTCGGAACCACGAACCTTCTAGTGAGTTTGCCCCAGTTTGTGAGGGGTGTGTGTCCAAACTTTTGCCAAAGAGGCCAATTTTTTACCACAACATCTTGGTGCCATGCCATTACGTCAAGCAAGGTTTCATGTATTTCTGATCATTTTTGATTTTTTTGGAAATTTAAATGCCATGGCACTCGATGCTTGTGTCCAAGCCGTGACACCAATATGTTTGAAAATTCCTTCCAATTTACTGCACATGGAATTAACTCACACACAAGTACACAAATATGATTTTCCAAACCATTATGGTTAGTTATTTCATGTACATGTAGTTCAAATTTGAATTACGATTATCAAATGGTTAGAAAATTACTTAAATGTCATAAAAAGGTCAAATGAACCCTTATAATTTCCAAATTTGAACATGACGGTTGTATTAGTGCATGTTAATGGTAGAAAAAGTTTGAAGGCCATAAGAGGAAGCTATCGCTGGTTCGTCATCAAACATGCATTGTTCCCTCTCGAAACCATGAGCCTTCTATTGAGTTTGCTCTGGTTTGTGAGGGGTGTGTGTCCAAACTTTCACCAAACAGGCAATTTTTTTACCACATCACCTTGGTGCCATGCCATTACATCAAGCAAGGTTTCATGTATTTCTGATCATTATTGAATTTTTTGGAATTTAAATGCCATGACACTCGATGTTTGTGTCCAAGCCGTGACACCAATATGTTTGAAAATTCCTTCCAATTTATGGCACATGAAATTAACTCGCACACAAGTACACAAATATGATTTTCCAAAGCGTTATGGTTAGCTGTTGCGTGTACATGTAGCACAAATTTGAATTACGGTCATTAAATGGCTAGAAAATCACTTAAATGTATTAAAAAGGTAAATGAACCCTTATAATTTCCAAATTTTAACATGAAAATTGTATTAGTGCATGTTAACGGTAAAAAAAGTTTGAAGGCCATAAGAGGAAGCTATCATCGGTTCGACATAAAAATGCATTGATCTCTCTCGAAACCACGAGCCTTCTAGTGAGTTTGCTCCGGTTTGTGAGGGGTGTGTGTGTCCTAACTTTCGGCAAATAGGCCAATGTTTTTACCACAACATCTTGGTGCCATGCCATTATGTCAAGCAAGGTTTAATGTATTTCTGGTCATTTTTCACTTTTTTGGAAATTAAATTCCATGTCACTCGGTGCTTTGTGTGCAAGTCTTGACAGCAATATGTTTAAAAATTTCTTCCAATTTACTGCACATAGATCTAACTCGCACACAAGTACACAAATATGGTTTTTCAAACCATTATGGTTAGCTGTTGCATGTACATGTAGTTCAAATTTGAATTACGGTCATTAAATGGCTAGAAAATTGCTTAAATGTCTTAAAAAGTCAAATGAACCTTGAAAATTTCCAAATTTTAACATGACAGTATTATTAATGCACGTTAACGGTAGAAAAAGTTTGAAGGCCATAAGAGGAAGCTACCGCCAGTTCGTCATCAAACATGCTTGTTCCCTCTCGGAACTACGAGCCTTTTAGTGAGTTTGCTCTGGTTTCTGAGGGGTGTGTGTGCAAACTTTTGTCAAATAGGCCAATTTTTTAACCACAACATCTTTGTTCCATGCCATTACCTCAAGAAAGGTTTCATGTATTTCTGGTCATTTTTGAATTTTTCAGAATTTAAGTGCCATGGCACTCGATGCTTCTGTCCGAGCCATCACACCAATATGTTTGAAAATTCCTTCCAATTTACCGCACATGGAATTAACTCGCACACAAGTACACAAATATGATTTTTCAAACCATTGTGGTTAGCTTTTTCATGTACATGTAGTTCAAATTTGAATTACGGTTATTAAATGGCTATAAAATCATTTAAATGTCTTTAAAAGGTCAAATGAACCCTTATAATTTCCAAATTTTAACATGACATTTGTATTAGTATATTTTAAGGGTACAAAAAATTCTTATACATTTAAAACACCATTCGTTGCCACTATACTCCAAAATCGTCTTTCATAGCTATTACAAAAAATCAATAACATCACACACAGTTTGTTGTGCGAACCGTTTGTGATGAAAAATTTGTGGGTCTATTTAAGTCTTACTCCATAAGTTTTGCCGTCTTTGTCTGCTCTAGTGCCGGTCACCCCCAAATCCATGAATCCTCGATCCCCATTCCCCAATCCCTTCTTGCAAAGAATGACACCGTGGAGACGCTTTGTGAGGGCTCGTACAGTGGCCACGTCCTCCCCAAGCGCCGCCGCCTATGTCGAGAGCACCGCCGCCTACGTCGAGAGTGTGGCCGCCTATGCCAAGAGCTCGACCGCCTACGCCAAGAGCGCGGCCACATCCGCATTGAGTGCGTCAGCATCCATCATGAGGGCATCTGTGACAGCCGACAAGGCAGCTGCAACAGACGAGATGGCTGCAGTACCTGCTACCAGGGTGGCTGCAAACGCCGAGAGCGCTCAAGTAGTCGTCCAGCTACCGATGTCGCCCTGGCCCGGGTCGAGGCCATCCACGCCAAGATCGAGGAATCCCACACCAAGATATTCCAGGCTTCCTTGGAATCCAACATGCAACCCACATCGAAAAAGGCGGCGAAGGCCATGGAGCACCTGGTTCCTCATGAGATCGCCGAGCGGGAGCCAGAGATGCAGGAGGCGACGGAGATCAAGGAGCGCCGCGAGGAGGAGTTGCCCATGGCTGAGGAGGAGGTTGAAAATAGCCTGTCCATCGAGGAATCAGGGGCGGAGTACCAACGCGAGCTCTGGCGCAGCCACTACTACGAGTACTACAACCTTAAGGGTGGCACCGAGGACGAGCGAGGTTGATGATGCAGTCGACTTCAGCCTGGGGGGCATGGAGTCTACCAATGGTGGCTTGTCACCAGGACAAGTCATCAGCATTTCATATTACACCGGCGAGGCATAGGGCGGCACGCCGGCGTCTTTGTTAAAATTATGCGTACTTAGCCTTTCTTTATAGTGCTGGTCTTTTGGTAGAGTAATGTTTAGGTCAACTGGCTCTCTTTAATTACTAAAATTGCTCGATTCAGTAAGTGTTTCCTGCATGCTGTAGGCTCTTTTGTGTACCCAAATTAGCAAGCGATGTTAAATTATGCAATGACGTGGATAAGCACAGTACCCAGAAAAATTTAACCAAAATTTGAATGATCAAACTCATCGCATGCGTGTAAAGCATAAGAATCGTTTGCGATGCACACATTTGTTCCAAGTGAATGGTGTCTAGCGGCAGCGCGCATAGAGTTTCCCGCCAAAATATCTAACTCTTCCCCCTCCCCACCCCATTTTCTCCCCGACCACAAGTCACATTTCCCCTGTTTCCTACCTCCTTCCTTCCCAAGCTATAGCCGCTTCCTCACTTGCTTCCTTTCTCTCGTTGTCTCGCATCTGACCGCCATGGTCGCCATGGTCTTCTTCAATGACCTCTCCAGCAGTTTCACCTCCTACGATGACTCTTTCACCACCCGGGTACGCCTCTCTCCTCTCTCCCAGGTTATGATTTGGAATTAAGAACTTTAACCCGGCGGCCGATTTGAGTCATTTTTCCTCTTGTACCCCCCTAGGACCATCACTTGCAACGAATGGAGCGAGGTGGCTAAAGATCTACCTGCTCGTTGTCACCATCAATATCCATGTGTGAAGCTAGTTGTATTTGAATCTGTGGACAATGGGAGGAAGTTTCTGGCATGTGCAGAGAAGGTTAGCCCCACTTTTGTTGTTACAAATCATTTGTTAGATGTGATTTAGACACTCTCACTATGCTATGTTATGCTGTATGTGATCAAGACAGTGTCACAGTTTCTACCTAGTATCTAAAAATGTTGCCATCTCATCAGCGGTGCCAATAGAAAATTATTTGGCACCACTTTAGCAGTTTGTGCAGCCAACTTTGCTCCACACATTCAAGCACCCAAGCGGTAAAATACTAAAACTTTATGGCACGAAGGACATGGGCATCAGAGCAACTAGGTGCTCCGGAGTCCGGTTCCCTGAATTTTTCCCTAGTATCGGCTCGGCAGTGCAGGGTACCGGTGCCAAATGTATCAACAATTGTCTTGACACCCGTTTTGGCATACCTAGTGGACGACCTTAGTGCTATTAGTTCTATGTTACTAAATTTGTGCATGTACACACCTATTAGTATCAATTTGATGACATCCAGACACTATCGCTATGTTGTTGCCATTATATTTAGCTTCCTCATAAAATGTTCAATTTGTTATTTATAGTACATGACTAAGAACTTGTAGTGTTGTTGCAGTTAATTATAGCTTGTGATGCTTCTGAATTTTGTTGTTGTCTCAGTAGAAATTAATTCATTTGCACATTGATATTTTTGAGAAGATATGTCATAATTAACATGTTCCTTAAGTTTTTCAAAATATGTATGTGGTGATTTTCTAAGTTGCTAGAAACCCATTTTTCCTACAATTGTTACTGATTTAGTTTTAAATATTATAGGATGAATAGAAGTGTTCTTACCTGGAGTGGGTTGATCAAGAGTGGCCACAATGTTTGAAGATGTGCCTAACAAAGCTCTGGAGCTTTTTTGAGGAAGAGAATGGAGATAGGCTTAGAGAAAGTGTTGTCAACGCTGAAGAATATTTCAAGATGCGGGAAAAAAGAGGAAGACAAAGAATGAGCTCAGATTTTTTTAATTAGACTTTGCTAAGATGGTGTTGGTGAAGGAGGAGGCACTTTCCTAGTTTGTCAGTGCAAAACAAGTTCTTACTGAACTAAAAGAAGAGGTGGAGAAGGCGAACTTGGCTGATCCTGCATCAGTCGATTAGGGAAATGAATATATTTTCTAATATTGTGCTTATGAAGGTGAACTAGCTATATGTTGTATCGTGCTGTTGTCATGTAGGTATCGTACTGTGATGTTAAAATATATTTATATGCCTGATATGAAATTGGCAAACAACTATTCGGTATGAAATGTGATTTTGCATAATACTGGAATTATTAATTGTAAACTAATAAACTTGCTAAATGGTTCATGGACTTTACAAACGGTTCTAGCAGTAAAAGCATGTGTAATGGATAGCCTAATGCCATATAGTTTTCTTCATCAAATCGTGTGCGATATAGTTGAATAATGCAAATGGTTAAACGAGGCAGAGCGTGTGTGATCGTTACACCTATCACACACGAGGCTATACATAAAATTGAAACGCTTGTCTGGGATTCACTGTGTGGGATGTGGAGGCAAACGGAAATGTTTGTCTGGGATTCACTGTGTGGGATGTGCAGACGAACGAAAGCGTTTGTCCGGATTCACTGTGTGGGATATACATACGAAGGGAAACATTTCTCTGGGATTCACTGTGTGGAATGTATTTACGAACGGAAACAATTGGGCATGTATAATTGTATGTGATGGCTAGCTCGATCGCACACAAGCTCATTTTGCACCGCGTGTGTGACCGGAGGGCCTATCCCCGACATTTTCTGGTTCATGTGGGAAGGACCCCCCTACCGCCCACACTGGCAAGGTGGTGGTTTAAAATGTCATCACGGAAAGGGGTTAAAAAATGTTTGTATATAGCAACTCGATGTACCAGTGATTGCATCAACTTTGGCCTTGTCTACTTCAATACCTCGTTTAGAAATTTTATGCACCAAGACAATACCTTCATTCACCATAAAGTGGCACCTCTCCCAATTCAAGACAACATTAGTTTGTTCACATCCCTGCAAAACTCAATCAAGGTTGCTTAAGAAATCATCAAAAGAAGTTCCATAAATGAAAAAATCACCCATGAAAACCTCAACAATCTTTTCACAAAAGACAGAGAACATAGCAGTCATACATCTTTGAAAGGTAGCAGGTGCATTTCATAAACCAAAAGGCATACGTCTATAAGCATAAGTTCCAAAATGACAAGTAAAGATGGTTTTCTCTTGGTCGGATTGTGATACATGTATTTGAGAGAAACCAGAATATCCATCAAGAAAGCAAAAGTGTGTGTGCTTAGATAATCTTTCTAACATCTAATCAATAAAAGGCAAGGGGTAATGATATTTTCTGGTAGCTTTGTTTATTTTTCTAAAATCAATTACCATCCAATAACCAGTTACAATTCTTTGTGTAATGAGCTCATTTTTATCATTAGGAACAACAGTTATGCCTCCTTTCTTAGGGACACAAGGAACATGACTCACCCATCTACTATTAGCTATGGGATAGATTATACCTGCTTCCAGAAGTTTTAATATTTCAGTTCTTACCACCTCCTTATCTTGGGATTTAATCGTTGTTGATGATCGACAACTGGTTTAGCATCAGACACCATATTAATTTTGTGCTGACATAGAGTGGGACTAATGCCCTAAGATCATCAAGAGTATATATGTTCATGCTCTCAAAGGTTAGCACTAATAATAACAGGATATATGTTCTTTTCATCAAGGTAAGCATATTTCAAAGTATCGGGCAATTGTTTCAATTCAAACACAGGATCACCCTTAGGTGGAGGAGGACCTCCAAGAGTTTCAACATGCAAATTGTGTTTCAGAATATGTGGTTGATCAAAGAACATCTTTCTATTTCAGTTCTTTCATTCATGCGCATATCATTTTCATGGTCTAGCAAATATTGTTCTGACGGATCAGTAGGAGGTACAACAATAGAAGCAAGACCAATAATTTCATCTTTACTAGACAATTCTTTATCATGAGGTTGTCTACAAAACTTAGAGAAAATTAAACTGATGAGATACATCACCAAAGTTAACACTGGCAGTTTCTCTATTGCAATCAGTCTTAGCATTAACAGTGTTGAAGAAAGGTCTACCAAACATAGTGGGACAAAAATCATCTTGTGGAGAACCAAGAACTAGAAAATCAGTAGGGTATTTTATTTTTCACACAAGACTTCAACATCTCTAATAATCCCAAGTCGTGAAATAGTAGCTCTATTGACAAACTTAGTAGTAACATAAATATATTCTATCTCAGCAAGTGCAATAGCATTCATAATTTCTTGATATAAGGTAAACGAGATAGCACTCACACTAGCACCCAAATCACATAAGCCATGATAAAATGATCTTCTATTTTAACTAAGATAACATGCATGCCAACAACATGCTTATTCTTATCTTTAGTATCGGGTTTGGCAATTCTAGTAGCTTTATTGATGAGGATACAGAGCTAGGGTAGGGTCATAGGCCTGACCTATACGTCTTACCCAAGGTCACTACCCAAGAAGACAAGAAGTTCAAGAGGCAGCATGAGACCCCCAGTCGAAGATGTCGAGTGCAATCCACTCGACATCATGTCACTCGGGAATCTTCTTACCTACTATCACTCGACCATCTAGAGAACCACTCGACCTTCCGAAGATTAGGAGTCACTCAGCATTACAACGAGTAGGCATTCACTCAGTAGTCTTTAAGGTCATTAACATCACTTAAGGCTGGCGTTACCAGTAACGCCACCACTTTATGTACATTAAGTCCCTTGTAATGGAGGGCGGAAAGGGTCCTGGCAAACTCTATATAAGCCACCCCCTCCTCTGGGACAATGGTTCGCACCCGCTGTAACATCACACATATAATCCAATCGACCACAAAGACGTAGGGCTATTACTTCCTCTGAGAAGGGCCTGAACTCGTAAAACCCGTGTGTACATCTTCACCGTAGCTGAGATCTTGCCTCTCCATACCTACCCCCTTTCTACTGTCAGCCTTAGAACCACGACAGTTGGCGCCCACCTTGGGGCAGCTGTCTTAGCGACTTGTTGGTGAAGTTGCAAGTTCCGGGCCTTGCTCCGACCAGCTGAGGGCCGCGAGATCCATCTCGGCGCGCTCATTTTCATCACCGATGACTCAGCGTGGCTTCAGGAAGCTCTGCTTGACGTTGAGGCACTCCCCGTCCGAGGGCCTACGCACTTTCGCGCGTGCGTTCATGGCATCCTTCTCCGGCAGCCGTCGACCCAGTATCAGTCGGCTCCAATGGTGTCTTCCCTCCCCGCTGTTCGCGGCCGCAAGCGATCCGGTCGATCGCGGCTTCAGCGGTGGGTGAAACACGTGGTTGCTCGGCGTTCTGCCACCCACCAAGTCGCGATAATCGAGCCCGACGAAACTCTCCATGGCTTGTTCGATCTGTCGACTGGCTCCGTGGAGACTGCGTCCGAGTGCGATAGCAGCGACCTGCGGCTGACGTCTTGATGGTCGATGGTCCGCATGGCCCACCTGGCTTTCGTCGCGAAGACGGCGAAGATGGTGGCGGCGATCTGTCGCGCGTCCATGAGGAATATCATCCCTATCCCCTTTCTTCGCAGCAGAGGGAAGAACTTTGTCGCCGCAACATGGATGCACTCCACACGCCCATCGTTGGAGAAACCCCCGATGCTCGGGCCTTGGAGGAGGCGCGCTTGGCTAATTTGGCTGAGCGCACTCGACTGGAGAACCTGCAGCGTGCTCTCAACGAGCGGGCTCAGGAATGGGTCCCTGAGTCCAGTCGATGGCAGCTTTTCCCGCCTCCACCTAAGGTATACCGTACTCCGATTCAGAACCTCACAGCTGCGGCCCGAATTGTAGAGTCGATCCAACCTTCCCAGTCGGAGGCTTGCAGAGGGTTGATGCAGATCTGGGCCTTGCTCCGGGCAGCAGGAGAGCAAAACACTGTAGTGTCTCAGTCGCGGAATAGGATTCACAGCAGATCTGTAGTAGCGGATACAGTTCAATCGGCCCATAGCCCAAGACCGCCACTGCGGCGTGAAGGCCGTGGATAGTATGATCGTCAGCTCGACCGCGACAATCATCATCGAGTGCCTATGCCTCCTCCGAGGAGTGCGTCATATGTGCCTCGGCTGAACGATGATAGACGTCGTCACAGTGACGAGCGTAGAGCTCCAGTCGACCCAAGAGAGCTAGGCTTCGATGCGAGATCCATTGTCGTTCAAGGCTTGGTCGACCGGAACAGAGCGCATAGAGAAGACCCTGGCAGAGATCATCCAAGTGGCAGCAAATTGCATGTTTCAGGTCCAGAGTGTTTCAGCAGAGCCATCAGGGTGGCAGTGATTCCTCCCAAATTCAGGTTGGCAACCGGAGTCAGTAAGTTCACTGGAGAATCCAAGCCTGAAACCTGGCTTGAGTATTACCCAGTGGTTGTGCAGATTGGAGGTGGAAACGATGAAATAGCGATGAAGCATCTCCCTCTTATGTTGGAAGGGTCGGCCCAAGCATGGTTGACTCAGTTGACTCCAGTTAGTATACACAGTTGGGAGGAGCTGGCTCGAGTGTTTGTTAGAACTTTTGAGGGCACGTGCAAGCGACGAGCTGGATTGCCCGAGTTGCAGCATTGTATACAGAAGCCGAATGAGACTTTGAGGGAATTCATTCAGAGATGGACCACTTTGCATCACACCGTTGAAAATGTATCAGAGCATCAAGCAGTGTGCGCTTTCAAGGAAGGCATAAAATACAGAGAGTTGGTCCTGAAATTCGGTCGGACTAGGGATATGACTCTGACTCGGATGATGGATATAGCCACCCGATACGCTAACGGAGAAGAAGAGGATCAACTCCGTAGTGGGAAGAGTAAACCAGTCAGCCAAGAGGCCGATGGAGGTAACTCCAGTCGGAAACAGAAGTGTAAGGCCGAGCCAGTGGCACCCGGTGAGATTGCAGCAGTGGCTCAAGGAAAGTTTAAGGAAAAACCTAAGGGGCCCTGGCCCCCTAAGAAGGTAAAGGATCGAGCAGGAAATGATGTGTTGAATTTGCCATGTCACATCCACATGAAGAGAGATGAAGAAGGTAATTTGATTTACCCAAAGCATACCACTCGAGAATGTCGACTCTTGATCCAGCAGTTCCGAGAGAAACAACCCAATGAGAAGGAGAAAGAGTCGGACAAAGATGAAGATGAAGAGGAAGACGATGGTTATCCCAAAGTCAATTCCACTCTCACGATTTTTGCTGATGTTGAGAGCAAGAGTCGGTTGAAGGTTATCAACAGAGAAGTGAATATGGTTGCTCCAGCGACAACGACCACATACCTGAAATGGTCTCAGACAACCATCACATTCGACCAGTCAGACCATCCTGCTCGTGTATCCACCCCCGGGAGGCAAGCACTGGTGGTCAATCTAGTGGTCGGAGGCACTCGACTGAATAAAGTGCTGATGGATGGAGGAAGAAATTTTTTTGGCGCCCAGCGGTCTGAATATCCTTTATGCTGAAACCTTGAAAGGGATGGGCATTCCGATGTCCAAACTTAGCGAGAGCAATATAAGCTTCCATGGTGTTATCCCCGAAAAGAAAGTCGAATCACTCGGCCAGATCGCTCTCGATGTGGTTTTCGGTGATTCCAAGCATTACCGTAAGGAAAAGTTGACGTTTGAAGTCGTGGATTTCCAAAGTGCTTATCATGCCATTCTGGGGAGGCCTGCATACGCAGGTTTCATGGCTTGACCATGTTACGTGTACCTCAAGTTGAAGATGCCTGGCCCCAAAGGTGTGATTACAGTTACTGGCAATCGGCAGAAGGCAGAAGAATGCTTCCAGAAAGGTTCCAAAATTGCCAATATGCAGATGGCAGCTGTTGAACTTCAAGAGTATCAAAAGAATGCAGACCCGAGTGATTTTCTCCGAGCCAAGAAGCCTACCACAGATTCTGCGTTTCAGTCGTCTGCTGAAACAAAGTCGATTCATATTCACCCGACCAACCCCAATGCTGCGTCGACTCATATATCAACGACACTCGACAGCAAATAGGAAGAAGCGCTCATCCAATTCCTCCGTGAGAACTAGAAAATCTTTGCATGGAAAACCCTCTGACATGTCGGGTGTACCCAGAGGACTGACTGAGCACCGTTTGCGTGTCGACCCCAAGGCAAAACCCGTCAAAGAGCACCTTCGGCGGTCCACCGTGCAGAAGAGGAAAGCGATTGGTGAACAGGTGGCTCGGCTGCTAGCCGGAGAGTTCATCCGAGAGATCTATCACTCTGAGTGGCTTGCCAATGTAGTCATGGTTCCTAAGAAGGACGATTCACTTCGTATGTGCATCGATTTCAAGCATATCAATCGGGCCTGCCCGAAAGATCACTTCTCTCTCCCCCGCATCGATCAGATTGTTGACTCGACTGCAGGGTGTGAGCGCTTGTCTTTTTTAGATGCATATTCCGGGTATCATCAGATCTGACTGTATGGTCCCGATGAAATAAAAACAGCCTTCATCACCCCGTTCGGGTGCTTTTGCTATGTCACCATGCCATTCGGTCTTAAAAATGCCGGATCCACATTCATGAGAGTAATTCAGAAGTGCCTGCTCACTCAAATCAGCCAGAATGTGGAAGCATACATGGATGACACTGTGGTCAAGTCTCGCAAAGGTTCCGACCTATTGACTGACCTCGCGGAGACCTTTGCCAACCTAAGGAGGTACGATATCAAGCTTAATCCATCAAAGTGCACTTTCAGAGTTCTAGGAGGAAAGTTACTCGGTTTTCTCGTTTCCGAATGAGGGATCGATGCTAATCCAGAAAAAGTTGATACCATCCTCCAAATGAAACGCCCTGTGCGAGTACATGACGTTCAGAAGTTGACTGGTTGTTTGGCTTCCTTGAGTCGATTCATTTCTCGTCTCGGTGAAAAGGCCTTGCCTCTTTACCAGCTGATGAAGAAATCTGATAAGTTCGAGTGGACTGAAGAAGCTGACGCAGCGTTTGCAGAACTCAAATCCCTGCTTTCCACCCAGCTGGTGCTCGCTGCGCCAATCAGCAAAGAGCCCTTACTGCTTTATATTGCAGCCACTGGACAAGTTGTCAGCACAATACTCACGGTCGAGCGAGTAGAGGATGGGAAAGCCTACAAGGTTCAACGCCCGGTTTATTATCTCTCCGAAGTTTTGACTCCATCCAAGCAACGATATCCTCATTATCAGAAGCTTGTCTATGGAATATACATGACCATGAAAAAGGTTGCACATTACTTCTATGATCACTCCATCACAATCGTCAGAGACGCACCATTATCTGAGATTCTGAATAACAGAGATGCAACTGGCCGAGTGGCAAAATGGGCGATTGAACTCCTTCCATTGGATATCAAGTTTGAGGCAAAGAAAGCTATCAAGTCCCAAGCAATCACAGATTTCCTTGCCGAGTGGATTAAGCAGCAACTGCCGACTCAAGTTCACTCGGAGCATTGGACTATGTTC
This sequence comes from Triticum dicoccoides, assembly GCF_002162155.2. NCBI lineage: Eukaryota > Viridiplantae > Streptophyta > Magnoliopsida > Poales > Poaceae > Triticum > Triticum dicoccoides. Next base: position 464,852,383 of record NC_041387.1, on the reverse strand, counting down.
TTTGATGGCTCCAAGATGTTGAACGGATCAGGTGCTGGGGTAGTATTGGTACCCCCCGTGGAGACAAGCTTAACTATGTTCTCCAGATTCATTTTAATTCCTCCAATAATGAAGCAGAATATGTAACACTTTTATACGGGTTGCATATGGCCATTTCACTCGGCGTCCATCGCCTTATGGTATATGGTGACTCAGATTTGGTGGTTAATCAAGTGATGAAGGAATGGGATGTCAGAAGTCCAGCCATGACTGGTTATTGCAATGCTGTTAGAAAGCTGGAAAAGAAGTTTGAAGGATTAGAGCTTCACCATATACCCCGATTGAAAAATCAAGCTGTGGATGAGTTGGCAAAGATAGGTTCAAAGAGAGAGGCCATTCCCCGCAATGTGTTTCTGGAACATATTCATTCACCTTCATTTCAGGAAGATCCTTTCACTGAAGACTCGCCACAGCCCAAGAGCGCCATAGATCCGACTGAAGTCGAAATCCCAGCCGTGGTCGACTTAGTCATGGAGGTTTTGGTCATCAATCCCGACTGGATGGTGCCATACATTGCATACATTCTTAGGAAAGAACTTCCAGAGGATGAAGAGGAGGCTCGACAGATCGTCCGACGATCTAAGGCCTTTACCGTGATAAAAGGACAGATGTTTAGAGAAAGTGTAACTGGGGTCTGCCAGAAGTGCATCACGCTAGAAGAAGGCCGAATGATCCTCAATGATATTCACCCGGGGACCTGTGGTCACCATGCGTCCTCTCGGACCATCATGGCCAAAGCATACCGAGCCAGATTTTACTGGGCACGGGCCAACGAGATGGCAAAAGAAATAGTGGACAAGTGTGAAGGCTGTCAGTTTTACTCCAACATGTCTCACAAACCCGCGTCAGCTCTGAAGACAATTCCACTCGTTTGGCCTTTTGCTGTCTGGGGATTGGACATGATTGGACCTCTGAGGACTGGCAGGAGCGGATTTACTCATGTGCTGGTGGCAGTCGACAAGTTCGCCAAATGGATCAAGGCCAAGCTCATTAAAAACCTTGAAGCAAGTACAGCTGTGAGTTTCATCAGGGAACTAATATTCAGATATGGTGTTCCGCACAACATCATCACAGATAAGGGCTCAAACTTTGACTCTGATGAGTTCAGAAACTTTTGTGCTTCCCAAGGCACGAGGGTCGACTATGCTTCGGTTGCTCATCCTCAGTCGAATGGGCAGGCTGAGCAAACAAATGGATTGATTCTCAAAGGATGGAAACTCCGGTTGATGCACGACCTCAAGCATGCACCACGAGCTTGGGTCAACAATCTCCCATCAGTACTTTGGGGACTAAGGACAACTCCTAATCGGTCGACTGGAAGGACTCCATTCTTCTTAGTCTACAAAGCCGAAGCCGTACTCCCAAGTTATTTGCTCCACAACGCGCCCCGAGTCGAACTCTTCTCAGAAGAAGAAGCGGAGCAGGCTCGGCAAGATGTAGTTGATCTCTTGGAAGAAGAAAGAGAGATGGCCTTGATCCGGTCGACCATTTATCAAAAAGATTTGCATCTATTCCATGCCATAAATGTAAGGGGTCGGGCATTTCAAGAAGGAGACTTGGTTCTTAGGGTGGACCAGCAGAAACCACACACGCTCGCTCCTACTTGGGAAGGCCCTTTCGTCGTCACCAAGGTGCTCCACAACGGAGCGTATCGTCTCTTCAACGTCGAACACAATAAAGATGAGCCATGCGCTTGGAATGCGGAACTGCTCCGCCCTTTTTACTCTTAAGTATTTAGACTGATGAGATGTAATAAGAAATACCTTTTAGTTTGAGTATCAAAAGACATGATTTTACAGTCTTCCGAATGATTGTGTTCATTTTTTGCATGTTCTAAAATCCCTCAGTAGGTGCCTTAGCTGCGAATCCGTTTTGCCTAAGTTAAAGAAAAATCTTACCGAGTGGTGAGCCTGCCTCTCACTCGGAGGCTTAGCTGTGAATCTGTTTCGCCTAAGTAATAAAAAATCTTACCGAGTGGTGAGCCTGCCTCTCACTCGAAGGCTTAGCTGCGAATCTGTTTCGCCTAAGTAATAAAAAATCCTACCGAGTGGTGAGTCTTCCTCTCACTCGGGAGCTTAGCTGCAGTCCAGTACTTGCCTAAGTAATAAAAAATCCTACCGAGTGGTGAGTCTGCCTCTCACTCGGGGGCTTAGCTGCAGTCCAGTACTCACCTAAGTAATAAAAATCCTACCGAGTGGTGG
>NC_041387.1:464804608-464849695 GCF_002162155.2 Triticum dicoccoides | reverse complement strand
CCAGTACTCGCCTAAGTTTGAAAAATCTTACCGAGTGGTGAGCAATCCTCCCACTCGGGGGCTTAAATGCAGTCCAGTACTCGCCTAAGTTTGAAAAATCCTACCGAGCGGTGAGCAATCCTCTCACTCGGGGGCTTAGCTGCAGTCCAGTACTCACCTATGTTTGAAAAATCCTACCGAGTGGTGAGCAATCCTCCCACTCGGGGGCTTAGCTATAGTCCAGTACTCGCCTAAGTTTGAAAAATCCTACCGAGTGGTGAGAAATCCTCTCACTCGGGGTCTTAGCTGCAGTCCAGTACTCACCTAAGTTTGAAAAATCCTACCGAGTGGTGAGCAATCCTCCCACTCGGAGGCTTAGCTGCAGTCCAGTACTCGCCTAAGTTTTGAAAATCCTCCCGAGTGAAAATTGATCTTCTCACTCGGGAACTTAGCAAAGTGCAGGCCAACCATGACCCCCACTTCAGACTTGTACCATCAAGAAGAAGGACGAGATTGAGCGTGTCACCAAGGAGAGCCACTCTCAGGAACGTCAATACCATGTTGGTGAGTTAACCAGCCCCGTCGAATGGTGCGGGTCGACCGCGACCCCCCTCCCCCCCCCCCGCCCTCGGGGGATGCACCGTCAAGAAGAAGGACGAGATTGTGCGCACTGACAAAGGCCCATCAAACGGCTGGCGCCAAAGCAGACGACTGACAAGAACGTCAAGACCATTGCTGAGTGCCTTGCTGATGAGCTGATCAAGGCTGCTCAAGGATCGTCCAACTGGTCGATTGCCAATTCTTCTTTAGGAGCTGCATCAAACAAACAGTAACCAATCCGGGAGAAGAACAAATTTCACTCGAAGGTAAACACAACGTATTCAAAGATAAATCCAAAGCTTCCTAACCGCAGATTAAAGTACTCGGACGTCAGGCCCGAAGGAGTTTTAATGATTACAAAATCACTCAGCATTCCTAGGCAAATAAAGGTGAAGCATAATGTTTTTCAATCACTCAGTGGGAGAAGGACTGGCCGGGTCGCAGAAGCTGTCGAGGTCGATGCTGTCGGCAATACGAGTGGCTGCCTCGAGGAAGGTGTCCATGAAGGACTAGAAAGAGTGCTTCTTAGTATTCGCTACCTTGAGAGCAGCCAGCTTGTCTTCCTTAGCCTCCTTGCAATGCACTCGGACCAATGACAAGGCGACGTCAGCACCACAGCGAGCAGAGGACTTCTTCCATTATTGCACTCGGCCTGGGATCTGATTAAGTCGAGTCATCAATGACTCGAGGTCTTGGGAAAGTTCCCCCTGAGGCCAGAGTTCAGAGTCCACTCGGGTGATTGCCGCCTTCAGTCGAGCCAGATAAGCGACTGCACCATCCAAGCATGACTCCAATCGTAGCAGATTCATCGCAACAACATCTTTCACGGGACAATTGATGGGGTCGAGACCTGTCTCGACCCGCCCAGTTTCAGCTTCAAAGTCCGAACACAGTTCTGTCCCATCGCGAAAAATGATGAGTCGACAATATAACAACAAACTTCAATCAACGACGAATTGACTAGTCGAATGATCATACCTTCAAGCTTCGGAACAAGGTTCACAGCAAGTTGTTCCAGATAAGACTCTAGCTTGTCTGTCTTGGCTCTGAGGCCGCCGACTTCTGTGGTCAGGTTCTCCTTGCCCTTCCTCAGCTGGTCGACTTCCTGATTAGCTTCCGAGATGGTGGCCTTCAATTTCGCGTTCTCCTCCTCCAATTTACCAGCTGAAGCCAACTTCTGGTCCGCAAGCTTCGTCTTCTCACGTGCTTCCTTCTGAGCAGTGGCAAGGTCCATGTCCTTCTTCTCCAAAGCCTCCTTCATCCTCTCTAAAGAAACAACACTCTTCAGATGAGCCTGAAGTTGGCGATTTTCACTATGCACATCTGCTTGTGTGAAGTAACTTGGTTCAAAGAGACTGAAAGAAAAACCAGTGCGAAGTGCGAGCTACAAAGCAGACAAAACGGTCGAATGATTACCTCCCATGATGGTCGTCTCTTCTTGAGCAGTCTTGAGATTCTTCTTTGCGAGTTCAAGGTCAAGTTCAACGCTGATATGCTTCTTCTTTAACTTGGAGAGCCGAGCTCCAAGATCACAAGAGCTCTGCAGTCAGCAAGAGAGATATGTCAGTCGACAGAAATAAGAGACAGTGACTGAGAAATATTACTCTAAGACTACTGCCGAATCAAATATTCAACATTAGTCTCGGGGACTACACCCAGTGGGTGCACTTAGCGTGCCCCCACTGGATCAGATCAATACTCAACAGGGCCTGCCCAGCGTGAGTTCAGAAAAAAGAACAACAAGAGGATACATCATTAGACCTCAGTCGACTGCCAGCAGTCGACCGTGGTCTCGGGGACTACACCCAGTGGGTGCACTCGACGTGCCCCCATTGACTCGAACAGTTTACTGGGACTGATCTCGAGGCGAGCGGAGTTGAAGATTTCCTAAATTCTAAACAAAGGAACACCCTAGTGGGTGATCAGATATAAAGCAACACTCAAAAGTTCAGTCGGAGTTTTGCTGACCTGAACATTGGTTTGAAGGGCAGTGCTGGTGTTGTAAGCTACCTGGATAGCTTCATGCATCACCTTCACCTGCTCCATGACAAGGTTCACCTGACGAAGAGCTACCCTAGCGGTGCCCGGCGAGTCGTATGGAGTTTGATACGTGGCAAAGAGTGATGGCTCCAAGGTGGTCGAAGCAGTTACCAGATGCGAGTGGAGTTGCATTGGAGCGGCAGGAGTCTGTGCAGTCGATCCCAACAGACGATCAGTCGTCAGTGGGTTGGCGAATGTGACGTTGGTCCGAACCGGCCCTACGGAACGTTCTACCACCGCCTCAAGCACCGGCGTCGACTGAGGGACTTGGATTTCAAGCCTCCTCCTGCTTGAGCCTCCACTCTTCTTCCTCCTCTCCTGTAGAGGCGCTTCTTCTTCCTCGTCATCAGGAAGCACAACAATCTCTTGCGGAGCTACAGACAGAGAGGAGTATCAAATATTCAACCGATTGACTACCCACTCGACTAAATGAAACTTGGTCGAACGAACTTACCAGCTCGGGAGGTGGCCTCCTCGTCTCCTGGTGCCTTATTGACATCCATGTCAGTAGCAGCAGAGGTGGGTCTGGAAAGATGCGTAATCCGATCGGTCAGAACAGAAATTTCAATCGGTCTGTATAAGCACAAGTGTGTTACTCACCCCGAAGCCACTGGTACGTCCATCTTGATCCGCGGCAAAGTCTTCCGAGTCTTGGGAGGGGCAACCTTGGGCTGCTTGGTGGTCTTCTCTGTCGGTTCCGGAGTCGACGTCCGAGTGCGCTTCTGAGCATGAGTACTCGGAGCCACATTCTTCCCACGCCCGCCCGCCGGGTCGTGTTGCTGCTTGGATCGGCGCTCGGAACTCGGCGGCGAGTCGACCTCTTCCTCGTCGTCCGACTCCTCGCTCTCCTCCTCCTCCACTCCATCCAAAGACTCCCAGTCGCTGCTCTCGTCTGCGCTGGCCTCTTCCTCCTGGCCCTGCTCCAGAGCTTGTTCACCATTGGGCATAGCGTACATCTCGGTGAAGACCTACAAGATGAAAAGTCAAGCAAAAATCAGTCAACGTCAAATGCAGTCGGAACAGTCAGAACCAAGCAGTCAGAACAAAAGGGCATACTTTGTCAGTGGATTGTCGTCTCTGAAAGGGATAACTCGCCTGGATCCTCTGGGATTGTCCTAATTGCCTGTGATACTCCTCAACCACATGGCTACGGTCTCAGACGACACTTCCTCTGGATGGACCCGAGCGGTGTCTTCAGGTCCAGAATACAGCCACATAGGATGAGCACGGGCTTGGAGAGGCTGGATGCATCTACTGAGGAACACTTCGAGCAGGTCCAGGCTGGTAACACCCTCATTGATAAGCTGAACCACTTTCTCTACCAGCACCTTCGTCTCCATGTTCTCAGCAGCGGTCACTTTGAGTGGAGAAGGACTGACCTGGAGCTGCCTCGTCCTGGCAGTAGAACTAGGTCGACTGCCAGCCTCTAACTGATTTAGGGAGAGTCATAGCAGGGAAGGAGATCATATGCCTTTTCTGGATACCTAGACCCCCACACATCTAGATGACATTGGTCTTTGAGTCACTCGACTTTGATTTTTTGACCGACTGGGATCGGATGGTGAAGATATGTTTGAAAAGACCCCAGTGCGGTCGACACCCCAAGAAATTTTCACACATCGACACAAAAGTGGCCAGATACATGATGGTGTTAGGAGAATAATGGTGAAGTTGGGCGCCGAAAAAGTTCAAGAACCCCCGGAAGAAAGGATGTGGAGGAAGCGAAAAACCCCGATCGACATGGCTGGCGAGTAGTACGCACTCACCCGGTCGAGGCTAAGGATTCATCTCCCCCTCCGGCAACCTTGCTGCTCCCTTGGCGATTAGCCCGGACTCCGCCAGCTCATCCAGATCCTCCTACCGAATCGAAGACCGGATCCAATCGCCCTGGATTTAGCCCGACGGCAGCCCCGTGCGCGATGACAACCCGCGGTGCTGCTTTTCGCCCTTCGCCACCCCCTTCACCTTATTTGCGCGTTCTAGCGCTGCCGTCTTGTCCTTCACCATGGGGGCAGAGCAACGACATCGGTACAGAAGAGCTGGGCGCGGCAGAGAAGTGGAGGAAGAAGAAGGAGGAAAGGGCGTGCACATGGCAGACGCCTCGGCCCCGTCACCTTATAAAGGGTCGCTTCCGAGTGACTGACGCATGGGACCAGGCAATCCTGTCAAATCCCACAACAGTTGCATGCAGCGTACGTGGCGAAAAAGGTGGCACGGAAATCGAGGCATCACTGTTTATCCGCTCCACCCGCTTCGGCACTTCCCGTCCTGCGCGCTTCCCTGAAATTTTGTATCCCGCGAACTTCGGGATATGCAGCAGCCAATCGCGCCCAAGATCCTGCACTCTAATACAACACTCGGTAAACGACGCCACAAGTTCAGTGGACGACTCCCTGAATGGATCAAGGCGACTGAATCGACGCTGAAGCACCAATGCGAGTTTTCCTTCTTGCAGAAAACGCTCGCGAAGGCGCAAGACTCAAAACAAGTTCAACTCCAACCTACTTTCCACTTGGACCTTAATATATTCGGGGGCTACTAATGAGGATACAGACCTGGGGTAGGGTCATAGGCCTGACCTATACGTCCTACCCAAGGTCACTACCCAAGAAGACAAGAAGTTCAAGAGGCAGCATGAGACCCCCAGTCGAAGATGTCGAGTGCAATCCACTCGACATCATGTCACTCGGGAATCTTCTTACCTACTATCACTCGACCATCCAGAGAATCACTCGACCTTCCAAAGATTAGGAGTCACTTAGCATTACAACGAGCAGGCATTCACTCTGTAGTCTTTAAGTTTATTAACAGCACTTAAGGCTGGCGTTACCAGTAACACCACCACTTTATGTACATTAAGTCCCTTGTAATGGAGCGCGGAAAGGGTCCTAGCGAACTCTATATAAGCCACCCCCTCCTATGGGAGAAGGGTTCGCACCCCTGTAACATCACACATATAATCCAATCGACCACCAAGACGTAGGGCTATTACTTCCTCCGAGAAGGGCCTGAACTCGTAAAACCCGTGTGTACATCTTCACCATAGCTGAGATCTTGCCTCTCCATACCTACCCCCCTTTCTACTGCCAGCCTTAGAACCACGACATTTATCACAGAAGTAAATAACATGCCCATCTATATTGTCAACCAAGAGATCTTTAAGCATAGCAACATTAGGTTCAACTTTAATTTGTTTAGAGGGTCGAGGTGCTCTAATATTACTTTTGTTAACCACGATTGAAACCTTATCATGTTCCTTTATCCGAACAGGGAAAGGTGTTTTTTCAATACAAGCAGTAGGCACAACTTGATCAACATTGTAAATGATGGTTTCCTTTAACTATAACAGGCTCCTCAATCTTTTCTTTCACAGGGGGTGATATTTAAACCACTTCTCCTTAGGGAGATCAACATGAGTAGAAAATGATTCACAAAAAGAGGCTACTATCTCAGAGTCAAGTCCATATTTAATGCTAAACTTTTGAAAAGCATCGGTATCCATAAAGGATTTAACACAATCAAACTTAATTGTTATGCCTGACTCATTACCTTTGTCGAGTTCCCAATCTTCAGAGTTGCGTTTAATTCTTTCCAGAAGATCTTATTTGAATTCAATAGTTCTCTTCATAAAGGAAGCAGTTGAAGAAGAATCAAGAATGGTTTGATCATTATGAGAAAGCCGAGCATAAATTTTTTGTAAGATAATTTCTCTTGAGAGCTCATGATTGGGGCACGTGTACATCATATACTTAATCATACCCCAAGCTTGAGAGATGCTTTCTCCTTCACGAGGCCTAAAATTATATATATAATTCCGATCACGATGAACCATATGAATAGGATAAAACTTTTGACAAAATTTCAATTTCAATCGGTTCCAATCCTATGTTCCGATTGTTGGAAATATGCCCTACAGGCAATAATAAAGTGGTTATTATTATATTCCTTGTTCATGATAATCGTTTATTATCCATGTTATAATTGTATGACTGGAAACTCAAATACATGTGTGGATACATAGACAACAACATGTCCGTAGTGAGCCACTCCCGAACTAGCTTGTTGATCAAAGATGGCTATGGTTTCCTAGTCATAGACATGAGTTGTCACTTGATAATGGGATCACATCATTAGGAGAATGATGTGATGGACAAGACCCCAACTATAAATGTAGCATATGATCGTATCAAGTTTATTGTTATTGTTTTCTGCATTTCAAGTATTTGTTCCTATGACCATGAGATCATGCAACTCACTGACACAGGAGGAGTACCTTGTGTGTATCAAACATCACAACGCAACTAGGTAACAATAAAGATGTGCTACAGGTATCTCTAAGGGTGTCTGTTGAGTTGGCATGGATCAAGACTGGGATTTGTCACTCCATATGACGGAGAGGTATCGGGACCCACTCGTTAATACAGCATCACAATGAGCTTGCAAGCAATGTGACTACGGAGTTAGCCACGGGAGCTTGTATTACGAAATGAGTAAAGAGACTTGTCGGTAACAAGATTGAACTAGGTATGGAGATACCGACGATCAAATCTCAGGCAAGTAACATACCGATGGATAAAGGGAACTGCACACGGGATTAGCTATATCCTTGGCATCAAGGTGCAACCGATAAAGATCTTTGTAGAATATGTAGAACCAATATAGATATCCAGGTCCCACTATTGGTTATTGACCATAGAGGTGTCTCGGTCATGTCTGCATAGTTCTCGAACCCGTAGGGTCTACACACTTAACGTTTGGTGACGATCTAAGTATAGTTGAGTTATTATGTTAGTGACCGAAGGTTGTTCGAAGTCCCGTATGAGATCCATGATATGAAGAGGAACTTCGGAATGGCTTAGAGGTGAAGATTAATATATAGGATGGAGGGATTCTATTTTTGGAAGTGTTCCGGGAGGTACCGCGTTATCGTCAGAGGACTGCAAAGGGTTTCTGGGGCCCCGGCAAGTGTTGGGGGCCTCATGGGCCAAGGGAAGGGGCACAGAAGCCCACAAGGGGCTGGGCACCCCCCCTCATCTCAGCTCACTCGGCCACAAGGGAAAGGGGCGCCCCCCTAGGCACCCGCCCCCTTGACTTGGGAGGCAAGGCACCTAGGGGCGCCTCCTTAGGGGAGGCCACCGACCCTAGATGGGAAGCGCCTAGGGCATCCCCTCTTCCCCCTACCCCCTATATATATAGAGTTAGAGAGGAGGGTAGCCGCACCCATTCATGCCACGACGCTGCCCTTCCTCTCCCTTGTAGTTCCTCTCTCTTGGATTGCTTAGCGAAGCTCTGCTGATATTTCTCCACCACCACCACCACATCTCTTGCTGCTAGAGAATGATGACCCCCAAGTATAGGGGGTCTATCGTAGTCCTTTCGATAAGTAAGAGTCCTGAACCCAACGAGGAGCAGAAGGAAATGACAAGCGGTTTTCAGTAAGGTATTCTCTACAAGCACTGAAATTATCGGTAACAGATAGTTTTATGATAAGGTAATTCATAACGGGTAACAAGTAACATAAGTAAACAAGGTGCAACAAGGTGGCCCAATCCTTTTTGTAGCAAAGGACAATCCTGGATGAACTCTCATATAAATCAAAGTGCTCCCGAGGACACATGGGAATTATTGTCAAGCTAGTTTTCATCATGCTCATATGATTCACACTCGTTACTTTGATAATTTGATATGTCGGTGGACCTGTGCTTAGGTGATGTCCTTCCTTGGACGAGCCTCCCACTTATGATTAACCCCTCTTGCAAGCATCCACAACTACAAAAGAAGAATTAACGTAAACCTAACCATAGCATGAAACATATGGATCCAAATCAGCCCCTTACGAAGCAACGCGTAAACTAGGGTTTAAGCTTCTGTCACTCTAGCAACCCATCATCTACTTATTACTTCCCAATGCCTTCCTCTAGGACCAAATCATGATGAAGTGTCATGTAGTCGATGTTGACATAACACCACTAGAGGAGAGACAACATACATCTCATCAAAATATCGAACAAATACCAAATTCACATGATTACTTATAACAAGACTTCTCCCATGTCCTCAGGAACAAATGTAACTACTCACAAAGCATATTCATGTTCATAATCAGAGGAGTATTAATAAGTATTAAGGATATGAACATATGAACTTCCACCGAATAAACCAACTAGCATCAACTACAAGGAGTAATCAACACTACTATCAACCCACAGGTACCAATCAGAGGTTTCGGGACAAAGATCGGATACAAGAGATGAACTAGGGTTTGAGAGGAGATGGTGCTGGTGAAGATGTTGATGGAGATTGACACCCTCTCGATGAGAGGATCGATGGTGATGACGATGGCAACGACTTCCCCCTCCCGGAGGGATGTTTCCCCGGTAGAACAGCTCCACCGGAGCCATAGATTGGTCCTGCCCAGGTTCCGCCTCGAGACGGCGGTGCTTCGTCCCAAAAACTTCTTTCTTATTTTTTTCAGGGCAAAAGACACCATATAGAAGAAGATGGGAGTCGGAGGCCTGCCAGGGGGGCCACGAGGTAGGGGGCGCACCCTCCACCCACGTGGCTGACTGGTGGCCCCCTCTGGTGCTGTCTTTGCCCAATATTTTTTATATATTACATGAGGAATAGGTATGAGGAATAATTTTATATATTCCACGAGGAATACATTTAATTTGCCATTTTTTTAAATATTCCAAAATGGAGAAAAATTGCTATTAGAACAGTTTTGGAGTCGGTTTACTTACCGTACCTCATACCTATTCCTTTTCGGAGTCTGAAACATTCTGGAAAGTGTCCCTTATATACTCCTTCGGTGTTACGGTGTCAATTATATTGGTTTCAACGTTTATGGGATTACTTGAGATATAATGTTTGATTCTTTGACCGTTTACCACCTTCGGATTTGTTCCTTCGACGTTATTGATTTTGATGGCACCAGAACGGTAGACCTCCTCAATAATGTAAGGACCTTCCCATTTAGAGAGAAGTTTTCCTGCAAAAAATCTTAAACGAGAGTTGTATAGCAAAACATGATCGCCTACATTAAACTCACGCTTTTGTATCCTTTTGTCATGCCATTGTTTAACCTTTTCTTTAAACAACTTGGTATTCTCATAGGCTTGGGTTCTCCATTCATCAAGCGAGCTAATGTCAAATAATCTCTTCTCACCGGCAAGTTTGAAATCATAATTGAGCTCTTTAATAGCCCAATATGCCTTATGTTCTAGTTCGAGAGGTAAGTGACATGCATTTCCATAAACCATTTTATACGGAGACATACCCATAGGATTTTTATAAGCAGTTCTATAAGCCCATAATGCATCTTCAAGTTTCTTGGACCAATTCTTTCTAGATCTATTAACAGTCTTTTGCAAAGTCAATTTAATCTCTCTATTACTCAATTCTACTTGACCACTAGACTAAGGATGATATGGAGATGCAATTCTATGATTAACATCATACTTAGCAAGCATTTTACGAAAAACACCATGAATAAAATGTGAACTACCATCAGTCATTAAATATCTAGGGACTCCAAACCTCGGAAAAATAACTTATTTAAGCATCTTAATAGAAGTGTTATAATCAACACTTCTAGTTAGAATAGCTTCTATCCACTTAGTAACATAATCAACAACAACTAAAATATGTGTATACCCATTAGAGGAAGGAAAAGGTCCCATATAATCAAAGCCCCAAACAACAAATGGTTCAATAACAAGTTAATAGTTCATAGGCATTTCCTGACGTCTACTAATATTACTAATTCTTTCGCATTCATCACAGGACAAGACAAACTTACGAACATCTTTGAAAAGAGTAGGTCAATAAAAACTGGATTGCAATACCTTATGTGCAGTTCTATCTCCATCGTGGTGTCCTCCGTAAGCCTCGGAGTGACACTTGCATAGGATCTATTCCTGTTCATGCTCAGGTACACAAAGTATAATAACACCATCTACTCCTTCTTTATAAATGTGTGGGTCATCCCAAAAGTAATCATAGAAAAACATTTTCATTTGTTGGTATGTGAAACTAGGTGGTATAAATTTAGGAACAATGTAATTAGTGTAAGCAACATACCATGGAGCAGTTCGAGAAGCATTTATGACAGCTAATTGTTTGTTAGGAATGTCTTATATCAAGAACATTTTCTAACCTAGACAAGTTGTCTGCAACGGGGTTCTCAGCTCCCTTTCTATCAATAATATGCAAATCAAATTCTTGCAGCAAGAGAACCCATCTAATAAGTCTAGGTTTAGCATTTTTCTTTTCCATAAGATATTTAATAGTAGCATGATCAGTGTGAACAGTTACTTTGGAATCAGCAATATAAGGTCTGAACTTATCTCAAGCAAATACAACAGCTAAAAATTCTTATTCAGTAGTAGCATAATTTCTCTGGGGCACTGTCTAGAGTTTTACTAGCATATTGGATAACATTTAATTTCTTATAAACTCGTTGTCCTATAACAACACCAACAACATAATCGCTAGCATCACACATAATTTAAAAGGGTAAATTCCAATCAGGTGGCTGAATAATAGGTGCAGAAATCAAGGCTTTATTAAGTATTTCAAATGATTCTACACAATCATCATCAAAAACGAAAGGAACATCTTTTTGCAAGCAATTAGTGAGAGGCCTAGAAATTTTAGAGAAGTCTTTAATAAACCTCCTATAGAAACCAGCATGACCAATCAAACTTCTTATACCTTTGATATCTTTAGGGCACGACATCTTTTCAATAGCATCTACTTTAGCTTTATCAACTTCAATACCTCTTTCAGAAATTTTATGCCCCAGGACAGTACCTTCATTAACCATAAAGTGACACTTCTCCCAATTCAAGACAAGATTAGTTTCTTCACATCTCTGCAAAACTCGATCAAGGTTTATTAAGCAATCAACAAAAGAAGTTCTGTAAACAGAGAAATCATCCATGAAAACCTCAAAAATCTTTTCACAAAAGTTAGAGAATATAGCAGTCATAAATCTTTGAAAGGTAGCAGGTGCATTGCATAAACCAAAAGGCATACATCTATAAGCAAAAGTACCAAACGGACAAGTAAAAGTGGTCTTTTCCTGATCCACTTTTGACACAGGTATTTGTGAGAAACCGGAATAACCATCTAGAAAGCAAAAATGTGTATGTTTGGATAGTCTTTCTAGCATTTGATCAATAAAAGGTAGAGGGTAATGATCCTTTCTAGTAGCTTTATTTAATTTGCGGAAATCAATTACCATTCTATAGCCTGTAACAATTCTTTGTGGGATAAATTCATTCTTATCATTAGGAACAACAGTAATACTTCCCGTCTTAGGGACACAATGGACGGAGCTTACCCACTGACTATCAGCAATAGGATAAATTATACCTACCTCCAGAAGCTTTAATATTTCATTTCTTACCACTTCTTTCATCTTAGGATTTAACTGTCATTGATGATCAACAACAGGTTTAACATCTTTCTCCAATTTTATTCTGTGTTGGCATAAAGTGGGACTGATGACCTTAAGATCATCAAGAGTATATCCAATAGCGGCACGGTGCTTCTTCAGAGTTTTCAATAATTTCTCTTCTTCATGCTCTGAAAGGTTAGCACTTATAATAATAGGATATATCTTCTTTTCATCGAGATAAGCATATTTAAGAGTATTAGGCAATTCTTTAAGCTCAAACACAGGGTCACCCTTAGGTGGAGGAGGATCCCCAAGGATTTCAACAGGCAAGTTGTGTTTCAAAATAGGTCCTTGCTTAAAGAATACTTCATCTATTTCCCTTATTTCATTCATAAACATATCATTTTCATGGTATAGCAAATATTGTTCTACAGGATCATTAGGAGGCACAACAATAGAAGCAAGACCAATAATTTCATCCTTACTAGGCAATTCTTTGTCATGGGGTTGTATACAAAATTTGGAAAAATTAAAGCCATGAGACATATCCCCTAAACCAACAGTAACAATATCCTTTCCGCAATCTATCTTAGCATTAACAGTATTCTAGAAGGGTCTACCAAATATAATGTATCGGTGCGAGGACGACACCTATGGGATCACGAGAATCCCTACTGCGGTTGCGAGGCGCGGGGTTGTGAGAAGGGCGGATCAAACAGGTAGCACACGGGTTCTTTATCCAGGTTCGGGCCGCGAGGATGCATAAAACCCTACTCCTGCTTTGATGATTTGTTTATCTGTGTTCCTGAGCTAGCAATGGGGCGTGAGGAGCTCCAAAAAGCCGAATCCCCCTCCTGGTCGCCCTGGGCCTCCTTTTATAGGGAAAAGGGATCGCCACAGTGGCACACAGGAGGTGGAAAGGGCACAGTGATACGAGTTTATCCCTCGCATTACATGACAAAGCGCATTTAATGCATCGTGCTTAGGTGTCCCTACTTTATCGGGGACGGGGGAGAGCCCAGTCTTGTCCGTCGCCGATCCCTTTCGCATCGACACGCGCCCTGGCCAGCGGTGCCCATGGTGCCATGTAGGCAGGCAGGTAGCTGAGGTGGCGCAGCGGTGGGCTTCCACGAAGATCTGCTTGCCGCCACACAGGTGCTTGCCCAACTGGTTGGGTCAGCAGTCGCATGCAAACGGCGGTGGAGGTTGGAATTGGCGTGGGCCTGATGGTGGCCCTACGGGTGTCTTTAGCAATGGCCTCGCCGTAGCCCCGGCAAGGGTTTTGCCGGGGCCCCGGCAAGGGTCTTACCGTGGCGCCTGCTATCATCCCCGACAAGGCTCCTACCGGGGGCCTTCTGGTCCTCCTTGTTTGGGATCCCGCCAGGGGTCGTCATCTTCTATAGTGTGTATTTGATCTTGAATGTCTTCACAAAGATCTGCATGCCACCACGGGGATGAATCCCCAATCCTTGCCCCATGGGGGCAGTGGACTCAAGGGTGATTCGCTCCGTAGGTGTGGGGCGAGCTGCCACAGCAATGGCCTTGCCGGGTTTGCTAAAACCACCCCCCCCCCCGCAAGGATCTTGCCGGGGGAGTCCGCTTCGTCCCCTTTGCTCTTTGTGGTCTTGGTCTTGGCGTCGTTCTGCTCTTTTCGAGCTTCGGCCTTACCTTGGCTTACCTCCCTTGCCTTGCTTGGCGCGGTGGCGTCCGTGGCTCGGACTGCCCATGCATAGTTATAGGGGTACAAAAAGTGTACCCCTCGTTTTGTACACCGACAGGAGCCCCCGGGCCTGGTCCACACGTGAGCGTAATCGCGTCGTTGGGCTAGGCCCAAAAACGGTGCATGGGCAAGCGGGGTAGTTTTCAACGCGGTAAGTTCCTTCGCGCGCCGCGCTTCCCATGCCTCCCGCGCGTGGCTTGGCGTGGGGAGGCTTGTGTGACGTGGGCGGCATGCGTGGGGCTGAGCTCTGCGCGCATGCGTCATGTCGCAGTAAAAGGGGGCGGTTCGCACCTTTCCCATAAACGGAGGGAGGCGTGGAGGCTCGGCCCATTTACTGAACGGGGCCGGGGCATGGTCTTCAAGGCGCCCACCCCCCACGATCACGGGGTGGGGAGATGTCACCTCACCCGTCACCTCGGTCCTGCATGCCCGCCACGTGGTTCTCACGCGCTCAGGGTGGCGAATGGTGGAGGCGGGGAACCGGGCCGTCATGGGCTGGGGCAGCGAGTTGGTCCCAGTTCCCTGTGCCTTCCGTGTCTTGATTGGCTGAGTGGGGTGGCTGAGCCCCCATCCTGGCTCTTTATAAAGAGCCGGGGGGGAAGGAAATGGAGTCCCGCACTCTTCCGTCTTCTTTTTTCTCCAGCTTCTGCTTTTCTGCTCCCCCCATCCGCAATGGAGAGAGGGGATCCTGCCTCTTCAACGGCGGTGGCGAGGGTCGCTGCTCGACAACGCGCCCTCCCTTCCCCTTTACCTGCGGTGGCAGAGCCATCCGCGAGGGGAAGGGGGAGGGGGCGAGGCCGCGGGCGAGGTCGAGGCGCTCAGGGAAGAGGAGAACGGGGCGGCGCGCCGGTCCCACCTCCACCAGTAGTTCCTCCCCCCATGGAGGGCCATGTTGGAGATGACCCTTGCGAGTTCTTCGTCAGGCTGCGCCGGTCGCCTCGCTATTGTCTTCGTCTCCCGACTCCATTCGCGAGCGAGATGGAGCTAGATCCGCCAGAGTCCTTACAGTTGCACATGAGGGGCTGTTGGATCAGCGGTATGCGAGCTCGCATCGACTTCCCAGCCCCTCACGTGATGTATCTTGGCCGAGGGTGGAAGACGTTTGCTCATATCCACCTCTTGACAGCGGGGCTTATCCTCCATTTCAAGTTGATGGAGGGCGGCCTCCTCTCCGTCAAGGTCTTTGGGTGCTTCGGGACTCGGGCAAGGTGCTGCGTGGAGAGCTCTTCTGATAGCGAAGACTCCTCCTCGGGCGGGAGTGATGAGGAGGACAGCGGCAGCGACGACGAGGGTAGCGGGCGGCAGGATGACGGGTTCGACTAGGTGTCGGGCGTCGCTCCGTGCGGCACCGGCGATCCCATCATCCGTGTCGCCGGCTTCCTGAACTTCTCGGGGTCGTCTCCATGGGCGGTTGGCGTTGGGAGGCTGCGGAAGAGGAAGAAGGCGGGCGGCAAGGCCTTCAAATCGGAGTACACGGGCACCGACGCCTTCTACGCATGCTGACGCCCTGCCGCCTCGTCTTCGAGCTCTGCTTCCGGCGCTGCCATCACCATCCAGCCTTCGGACGGTCACCGAGATGTTCTCTTGGTGCCTCCTGCCACCCGTAGCTCGCCTAGGCGCTCCCTTTTGCCCTTTTTGCCTCTTTGACCTGCCTCCTGAGGAGAGGGACAAGAAAGGGATTACGGGCACCTTATCTCTTTTTAGTTTGTAAGCCTTTAGGCTCTAGCTGAATTTAAAACTTGTAATCCCACCATTCATGTTTTTCATTCCCTATGGGCCGTACCTGAGTGGAATGTTTTTAATGAAAAGGGGATGCTTGTCGGGTCATTTGTTTGCGAGTAGAACCCACGATGAGGAATAAATCCTTGATATCCTTAAGATAAACATTTCCTTGCCCGACAACAGGCCCTGCCGTCTTCCCACTTCGCTCGACCTTTCTCACGCTTTCAGCGGAGGCAGGGATGAGGTGGGTTCAGGCTCCTCATTTCGTTCTTTTGCTGCCGCGACTACGACCAAACCTGGCCCCAGGAACGAGCCCTAGGGCCTAGAGTTTTTAGGGGAGCATGGTAGCTTTGGGAAAAAAATGAGGTTTCACATCCCTCAGTTCATAGGGGAATGCATGATAAGGGATGAAGAACTTATCTGAAGGTGTAGCCCCCGGGAACTCTGGTTTGCCGTGGGCAAATCTTTGTACTCGCAGCCCCCGGCAATACTGGCTTGCCGGGGTTTAGATGCCAGTCTGTTCCTCTTTTCTTTCTCGTCCCCAAGTGATCCGGCAAGGATATCTGTGAGTCCTGCGAACCAAAGAAAACAAAAGATCGGCAAAGAGACGCACACTCGACCTCTAAGCTAGGGGTTAGTTGCCGCTAAGCACTATCAGCCCTAACCAAGGACGAGACTTGACCTAGCATGCATGCTATAACTTAGGGCGCCAGCGCTTCATTTATTTATGCTCAGGGTCTGCGCCTGGCTTTGTACAAAGGGTTACATGCGTCATCGGCAATGCTTGTACAAAAGGTGGCTTGCCGGGGGGCCCAGCAAGCCGCGCCTCATGGGTAAAACTTGTGAAGACGCTCAACGTTCCAGGAGTTACTCACCGGAACAGCATCTTCGGTCTCCAGGCGGACTGCACCGGGCCTGGTGACTCGTATTACCCGATAAGGGCCTTCCCACTTTGGCATCAACTTGTTGGAATTCTTGGCCGATTAAACGCGCCGAAGGACAAGGTCGCCTTCCTCAAGGCTCCGGGCATGAACCTTGCGGCTATGGTAGCGGCGCAAGGCTTGCTGGTAGCATGCTGCTCTTACAGCCGCCCGAAGACGATCTTCCTCAAGGAGCACCGCATCATCTTGCCGCAGTTGCTCCTGCTCAAGCTCATCATAAGCGAGCACTTGAGGTGACCCGTATATGAGTTCAGTGGGGAGAACTGCTTCCGCCCCGTATACCAGGGCAAAATGTGTCTGGCCGGTGGCTCGATTTGGCATCGTCCTGATCGACCAAAGAACCGTCGGCAACTCATCAATCCAGTGCCTTCCACTCTTATGCAGCCTGTCAAAGGTCTTGGTCCTCAAGCCTCACAGTACTTCAGCATTTGCCCTCTCAGCTTGACCATTGCTTCGCGGGTGAGCAACGGAAGCAAAACAGACTCTGCTGCCGAGGTCTTGGGTATATTGCATGAAGGTGCGGCTTGTGAAC
Source organism: Triticum dicoccoides (assembly GCF_002162155.2). Taxonomy (NCBI): domain Eukaryota; kingdom Viridiplantae; phylum Streptophyta; class Magnoliopsida; order Poales; family Poaceae; genus Triticum; species Triticum dicoccoides. The sequence goes on along the minus strand of NC_041387.1, from coordinate 464,832,758 downwards.
TGGCTGCCATTGTCGGTGATAACCCTGTTAGGTACGCCAAAACGGCACACCAGTCCCTTGAAGAACTTGACGGCTGACTGGGCTGTGACCTTCCTTACTGCCTCCACCTCTGGCCACTTTATGAACTTGTCGATTGCAACGTACAAGTACTCAAAGCCCCCGACAGCGCGGGGGAAAGGGCCCAGTATGTCGAGCCCCCAGACCGAGAAGGGCCAGGAGAGAGGAATGGTTTGAAGGGGTTGGGCTGGCTGATGGAGGTTCTTTGAATGGAACTGACACGCTTCACACCTGGTGACTAGTGTGGTTGCATCATGGAGGGTGGTGGGCCAGAAGAAGCCTTGCCAGAATGCCTTGCCGGCAAGGGCCCTTGACCCAATGTGGGATCCACAGATACCTCCATGTATCTCCGCCAACAGCTCCAGTCCTTCCTCTCGAGGGATACACTTCAATTTCACACCATTCGGCCTCTTTCTGTACAGGACGTCATCGACGAACTGGTACATGGTAGAGGGACGAGCTACTTTCTCCGCTTCTTCCTGCTCCTCAGGAAGTTCCCCTGTTTGGAGGAATCGGACGGTATGCTGTGCCCATGCTGGAGCCTGGGGCTCGACGGCGAGGGCTAGAGGCATTTCCTCCACTATAGGAGCGGCTGTCTCGACGGCGAGAGCTTGACGCTCCGCCGGAGCCAGACGTCCCGTGGCGGGCTCGGTATCCTCGGTGACATCCTTGTCGGCTACTCCGGGGAGCTTGGCAGGGAAGTACTTGCCGGGCCCTGATTTCCTCCTCTTATTCTGCTCTGTTGATGGATCAACGGATGGCTGAGTTAGCTGAAGCACAAAGGTACCTGGTTCCATAGGTAGCTTGAGGGCAGCGCGTTTGGACAGGTAATCGGCGATATCATTCTCCGCTCGGGGAACGTGTTCAGCCTGTATACCGTCGTAACGCTCTTCCAGCTTTCTCACTTCATCGACGTAGGCCTTCATCAATGGGCTCTGGTAATCCTTGTTGACTTGCTTGACGACGAGCTGCGAGTCCCCCCTGACGATGAGTTTCTTGATTCCGAGGTCCGCCGCAATTCTAACACCAGCAAACAGCCCTTCGTACTCTGCCATATTGTTGGTTGACACCTCCCTGGGGAAGTGCATTTGGATCACGTACTTGAGGTGCTCTCCAGTGGGCGCGACAAGCAGTACGCCAGCCCCGGCGCCTTGTAAGGAGAAAGCACCATCAAAGTACATGATCCAATCACAACTTGCTTCCTTGCCGGGGAGAGCAGTCTCTTGAGCTTCTTCGTCAGGCGTTGTGGTCCATTCTGCAATGAACTCCACTAGGACTCGACTTTGAATTGTCGAGGTACTTTCAAACTTGAGGCCAAAGCTGGACAGCTCTAGTGCCCATTCCACAATCCTTCCCGTCGCATCTGGATTGTGCAATATCCGTTGTAGAGGGGAGCGAGTGACGACAGTGATTTCGTGTGCCTGGAAGTAGTGGCGCAGCTTCCGCGAGGCCATAAGAAGGCCGAAGAGCAATTTCTGCATGCCGGAGTACATCGATCTATCCCCCCGCAGGAGGGAACTAACAAAGTAGACCCGGTGCTGCACCATTTTCTTCTTCGGCGGCACGTCCACTGGCTGTGTCGTCTCTGCATTGGTGGTGTTGGGCTCTGCCGCTGCCATATCCTCGTCGTTGACCTCTCTCTATGCCACCAGCGTGGCGCTGACCACCTGGTCTGTTGCTGCCAGGTATAGCAGCAACGACTCCTGTGGCCTAGGCACGACTAGTATTGGCGCGGAGGAGAGGTACTTCTTCAAACCTTGTAATGCTGCTTTGGCTTCCGGCGTCCACTCCATCTGGCCCGCCTTTTTCAGGATCTTGAAAAAGGGAAGGGCGCGCTCGGCAGACTTAGAAATGAACCTGCCCATGGCGGCGACGCAACCAGCAAGCCGACGCACATCCTTGATTCGCTTGGGTGCTTCAATCTGCTCTATAGCTTTGATTTTGTCCGGGTTGGCCTCTATCCCATGTTGTGACACCAAGAACCCGAGAAGCTTGCCGGACGGGACGCCAAAGACGCATTTCTCAGGGTTCATCTTGAGATTGATCTTGCGCAGGTTTGCAAATGTTTCTTGCAAATCTGGTATGAGGGTTGCCCTGTCCTTGGTTTTGACCACTATGTCATCCATATAACCCTCCATATTTCAATGGAGCTGGGGTTCAAAACCAATCTGGACCGCCCTCGCAAACGTCAAGCCAGCACTCTTCAACCCAAAAGGCATCCGCATGAAACAATACATACCACATGGGGTGATGAATGCTGTTTTCTCTTCGTCTTCTCTTGTCATGAAGATCTGGTGGTAGCCGGAGTAGGCGTCGAGGAATGACAGCAGATCACACCAAGCCGTGGAGTCAACAATCTGGTCTATGCGCGGCAACGGGAAGGGGTCCTTAGGGCAAGCCTTATTGATATCTGTGTAATCAATACACAGTCTCCACTTCCCATTTGCCTTGCGCACCACGACCGGATTGGCCAACCACGTTAGATGGAGCACTCCCCTTACCAGACCCGCTACTTCCAGTTTCTGGATCTCTTCAGTAATGAACTCTTGTCGTTCCAAAGCTTGCTTTCTGACCTTCTGCTTGACGGGCCGTGCATGAGGACAGACAGCAAGGTGGTGCTCAATCACCTCCCTGGGAACACCGGGGATGTCGGAAGCTTGCCATCCAAACACATCGACATTCGCCCGCAGGACGGTGATGAGCGCGTCTTCCTATTTGCCGTCAAGGGTGGAGCTTATGGTAAAAGCTCCTCCCATGTCGTCCTCATTGACAGAGACCTTCTTGGTTCCCGATGATACGGCCCTGGGCTTCTTGTTCCCGTTGGTGGAGTTCTCCGGCACGTCCTCGACGGCAGCGCCACACTCCGAAGAGGTGCGCTTGCCGGAGTGGGTGTCCGAGGTCTCACCGGTCTTCTTCTTCTTCTTCCCTCCCGGGGTCCCGGCGACAGGAGCAAGTGCCCTAGCGGCGGCAGCTGCTGCAACTGCTTGCTGGTATAGTTGGTCAGCGCAAACCAACGCATCTTTCTTGTCGGAGGGGATGGTGATGATCGTCATAGGTCCATGCATCTTCAGGGTGTTGTAGGCGTAGTGTGACACCGCCATGAACTTGGCCAGCGCTGGGCAGCCAAGGATCCCATTGTAGGGCAAGGGGATCCTGGCAACATCGAACACGATCCTCTCCATCCTAAAGTTCAGGTTGCTTCCAAAAGTCACGGGCAACGTGACCTTTCCCTTGGGTTGGCTTCTTCCCGGGTTGACCCCCTGAAACGTGCCCATCTCTTCAAGGTCTCCATTAGGAATCTGCAGTTTCTCGATTACGGCAGGCGGGATCAAGTTCAGACCGGCCCCGCCATCGACTAGCATCTTCGTCACCTTGAGGTTACGTATTGTTGGTGAAACCAACAATGGAAAGCACCCGACCGCAGTAGTGCGATCAGGGTGGTCCTCAATGTCGAAAATGATAGGTGTGCTGGACCACTTCAGCGACCTTTGGGCATCAAACAACGGCTCTGCCGCTGTAATCTCTCGCGCCCACTGTTTAAACCGGCGGTGAGAAGTATGCAGCGAGGCGCCGCCGTCGATGCACATGGCCTTTGTAGCTTTTTGAAACTCTTGGTCGCCGGATTCGTCGTCCTCTTCGTGATCGTCGTCTTATGGCTTTCTATCACGGCCCCGGGCGGGCCTCTCCTGTTGCTTATCCTTGCCGCGACGGCCCGCCTGGCCGTCATGCTTCTTGTCGGACCCCTCAGCACCATCTGGGCCATTCTCCTTGTCCCGCCTCTCATACTCAGCCCTCTGCTTCTCAGCGAGGAGCTCAACCTGTCGGCAGTCCTGGAGAGCATGGCCCTTGGTGCGATGGATCTTGCAGTATCGCTTGTTGGAGTTTCCCGGCTTCTCGGCAGCCGCCAAGGCATGGCATGCGACACACCCGGCAACCTCCTTGCCAGGGTCATCTGCCTTGGTTTTCTTGGTGGAGCCGGCGTCTTCGGATCCCTCGACGGCAAGCACAACTTTTCCTTTGCGCTTCCTGTGGCGGCGCCGGCCTTTCTTCGCCGGGGCGGCAGTATCCTCATCTGAGGAGTCGGTTTCCACGCCGGCATCTTCGCCGGGGTACTTCCTTCCCTCTTCGGCTCGGGCACATTTGTCAGCAAGAACATAGAGTTCTGCCACATCCCTCACCTTGCTCATTGCCAGCTCTTCGCGCATCTTGCGGTTACGCACATTCTGGTGGAACGCGCTGATGATGGCGGCAGGGTGAACATCAGGGATATTGTACTGTACCCGGCTGAACCTCTGAATATACTTGCGCAGACTGTCGCCTCCCTTCTGGGGAATGACGTGCAGGCCGCTTGCCTGGCCATGGGCTTGGTGGCCTCCAGTAAAGGCGCCCACGAACTCATGGCACAAATCCGACCAGGAGGAAATAGAGTCTACCGGCAAGTGCATCAACCATGACATGGCATTGGGTTTAAGAGCCAACGGAAAGTAATTCGCAAGCACCTTATCATCGCGGGCTCCGGCAGCTTGCATCACGATGGTGTAGACGCTGAGGAACTCGGATGGATGGGTCTTTCCACTATACTTTTCGCCCACGTCAGGTTTGAAGGTGCGGTGTGTGGTCCACTGGAACTGCCGTAGCTCACGGGTAAAAGCTGGACAGCCTAGCTCGTAAGGTAGGCCTCCAGGGCTCCCTGGTGCTGGGTGGCTCACAGCAGGCCTGCTCACCTGTCTGATTGGTGGCGCGCCCCGCGCCGGCGCTCGATAATGGTTCGAGCGTCTTCATGTTCTCGTTCCCGAGTAACTTGGCGCTGGTCACAGTGGGCCCGCGGGTCGGACGATGCTACGGAGATCTCGTCGCCCGTGACATCGCGACGGGCTGGCGTCCGAGGTACCAGGCGAGGAGGAGGCGAGTGCACCGTGGTCGCGGCGCCGCCGGCTCTTCTCCCACTGGTGCGTGGGACTCCATCGGAGCGTCGACCCAGGGGCTCCACCGGGCTCGGTTCGTCTTTGTTAGCCATCGCAACAAGACTTCGGATAGTGGCTCTCCATTTGTGGAGTTTCCCCGTGATGGGAGGGAAATCGAGGAGCAACTGCGCGCGTGCCAGGGCTTCTGCTGGTGTTGGTGGCAGCGAAACCTGCATGGATCGCGACGCGCTTCGACTTCTGACTATGTCAGAAGGAGTTCTATCACGACCCCGCGGTCGCATGCCATCTTCACCAGCGCCTCGGCGGGCGGGCATGTCTTGTAAATCCCGGGAGTGGCGCTTGGGGCTCTTTCCGCGGCGATGTCCGGGGTCCTCGGCGTGATCATGCCATTCATCGCATGCCGCTTGAGAGGAGCGCGCCGTCGGTGTCAACGTGGGAGTCTTGGAAGCCCTCGCGTCGCCTTCGGCGCGGTGGCAGTGATCCTGGAAGGTCCCGCGCCACCCGCGGAGGGCCTGGCTCCGTCTTTGGATTTGGCGGTGTGCTGCCCATTACCAGGCGCACGAACATCGCCGCCTCCCAAACTTCGGCTGCTGGGATGGTGTTGGTGTTCGCGAACGGCGCCCCGGGTCCTTTCTGTGGCCGGTCCGCTGCTCGCTCACGTCGGGACGGAATGTCCGGCTCCCGACAGGACAACCACCACCGTCATCTTCTTTTTGGGCACCATGACGATGAAGAAGCGTCGAACTAACTGCTAGAGCCGATTCTCACAACTGCGCCCCCTACCTGGCACGCCAAAGATGTCGGTGCGAGGACGACACCTATTGGATCACGAGAATCCCTACTGCGGTTGCGAGGCGCGGGGTTGTGAGAAGGGCGGATCAAACAGGTAGCACACGGGTTCTTTATCCAGGTTCGGGGCACGAGGATGCGTAAAACCCTACTCCTACTTTGATGATTTGTTTATCTGTGTTCCTGAGCTAGCAATGGGGCGTGAAGAGCTCCAAAAAGCCGAATCCTCCTCCTGGTCGCCCTAGGCCTCCTTTTATAGGGAAAAGGGGTCGCCACAGTGGCACACAGGAGGTGGAAAGGGGACAGTGATACGAGTTTATCCCTCGCATTACATGACAAAGCGCATTTAATGCATCATGCTTAGGTGTCCCTACTTTATCGGGGATGGGGGAGAGCCCAGTCTTGTCCGTCGCTGATCCCTTTCGCATCGACACGCGCCCTATCCAGCGGTGCCCGTGGTGCCATGTAGGCAGGCAGGTAGCTGAGGTGGTGTAGCGGTGGGCTTCCACGAAGATCTGCTTGCCGCCATGCAGGTGCTTGCCCAACTGGTTGGGTCAGCGGCCGCATGCGAACGACGGTGGAGGTTGGAATTGGCGTGGGCCTGATGGTGGCTATCAGTGTCAAAACCGGCGGATCTCAGGTAGGGGGTCCCGAACTGTGCGTCTAGGCGGATGGTAACAGGAGACAAGGGACACGATGTTTTACCTAGGTTCGGGCCCTCTTGATGGAGGTAAAACCCTACGTCCTGCTTGATTGATATTGATGATGTGGGTATTACAAGAGTAGATCTACCACGAGATCAAGGAGGCTAAACCCTTGAAGCTAGCCTATGGTATGATTGTTCTTCGTCCTACGGACTAAAGCCATCCGGTTTATATAGATACCGGAGAGGGCTAGGGTTACACAGAGTCGGTTACAATGGTAGGAGATCTACATATCCGTATTGCCAAGCTTGCCTTCCACGCCAAGGAAAGTCCCATCCGGACACGGGACGAAGTCTTCAATCTTGTATCTTCATAGTCTTGGAGTCCGGCTGATGATGATAGTTCGGCTATCCGGACACCCCCTAGTCCAGGACTCCCTGAGTGGCCCTACGGGTGTCTTTAGCAAGGGCCTCGCCGTAGCCCCGGCAACGGTCTTGCCGTGGCGCCTGCTATCATCCCCGGCAAGGCTCCTGCAGGGGGCCTTGTGGTCCTCCTTGGCTGGGATCCCGCCAGGGGTCGTCATCTTCTATAGTGTGTATTTGATCTTGAATGTCTTCACAAAGATCTGCATGCCACCATGGGGATGTCTCCCGAATCCTTGCCCCATGGGGGCAGTGGACTCAAGGGTGATTATAGGTGTGAGGCGAGCTGCCACGACAAGGGCCTTACCGGGTTTGCTAAAACCGCCCCCTGGCAAGGATTTTGCCGGGGGAGTCCGCTTCGTCCCCTTTGCTCTTTGTGGTCTTGGTCTTGGCGTCGCTCTGCTCTTTTCGAGCTTCGGCCTTACCTTGGCTTACCTCCGTTGCCTTGCTTAGCGCGATGGAGTCCGTGGCTCGGACTGCCCGTGCACAGTTATAGGGGTACAAAAAGTGTACCCCTCATTTTTTACACCGACATAATGGGACAAAAGCTATCTTGTGGGGAACCAAGAACAAGAAATCACTAGGGTATTTTAATTTCCCACAGAAGACTTCAACATCTCTAACAATCCCAACTGGTGAAATGGTATCTCTATTGGCAAGCTTAATAGTAACACCAATACCTTCTAACTCAGCAGGTGCAATATGATGCATAATTTCTTTGTGTAAGGAATGAGGAATTACACTCACACTAGCACCCATATCACATAAGCCATGATAACAATGATCTCCTATTTTAACAGAAACAACAGGCATGCCAACAACAGGTCTATGTTTATCTTTAGTACTGGGTTTTGTAATTCTAGCAGCTTCATCAGAGAAATAAATAACATGCCCATCAATATTATCGACCGAGAGATCTTTAACCATAGCAATACTAGGTTCAACTTTAGTTTGTTCACAGGGTGTAGTTGTTCTAGTATAACTCTTACGAACCACAGTTGAAGCTTTAGCATGATCCTTTATTCTAACAAGGAAAGGGGGTTTCTCAATACAAGCAGTAGGAACAATAGGATCAACATTACAAGCAATAGTTTCTTCTTCAACTTTAATAGGTTCTACTACTTTAACTTCAATGGGAGGATGATATTTAAACCACTTCTCCTTAGGGAGATCAACATGAGTAGAAAATGATTCACAAAAAGAAGCTACTATATCAGAGTCAATTCCATATTTAGTGCTAAAATCACGGAAAGCATCGATATCCATAAAAGATTTAACACAATCAAACATAGGGTTATACCTGACTCCTTACCTTTGTTGAGTTCCCAATCTTGAGAGTTGCATTTAATTCTTTCCAATAAATCCCATTTGAATTCAATGGTCTTCATCATAAAAGAACCAATACAAGAAGTATTGAGCATGGAGCGATCATTATGAGAAAGCCGAGCATAAAATTTTTGAATAATAATTTCTCTTGAGAGCTCATGATTGGGGCATGAATATACCATTGACTTAAGCCTCCCCAAGCTTGAGCAATACTTTCTCCTTCATGAGGCCAAAAATTATATATATAATTCCGACCACGATGAACTAGATGCATAGGATAAAACTTCTGACGAAATTCCAATTTCAATCGGTTGTAGATACATGATCCAATATCATCACATAGCCTATACCATGTCAATGTCTTTCCCTACAAAGATAAAGGGAAGAACTTCTTATTGACAACATTCTCAGGCATACCTGCAAGCTTAAATAATCCACAAACTTCATCGACATAGATTAGGTGCATATTGGGATGTAATGTTCCTTCTCTTGTATAGGGATTAGCTAGCAGTTTCTCTATCATACCTGAAGGAATTTCAAAGTAAACAATTTTAGCAGGTTCAGTAGGTTGAGTAGTAACTCTTTGCTCTTCTGGTTGAGGTGAAGATACCCCGAACAAGCCCCTCAAAGGATTATTTTCTATTGTAACAAGTGACAGTAAATTTCAACACACTATATAAATGTTTCCTTACCAAATTCCACTTACCAAAGGCGCTTCACTCCCCGGCAACGGCGCCAGTAAAGAGTCTTGATGAACCAGAAGTATAGGGGATCTATCATAGTCCTTTTGATATCTAAGAGTGTCGAGCCCAATGAGGAGCAGAAGGAAATGACAAGCGGTTTTCAGTAAGGTATTCTCTACAAGCACAAAAATTATGGGTAACAGATAGTTTTACGATAAGGTAATTTGTAACGGGTAACAAGTAACAAAAGTAAATAGGGTGCATCAAGGTGGCCCAATCATTTTTGTAGCAAAGGACAAGCCTGGACGAACTCTTATATAAAGTAAAGTGCTCCCGAGGACACATGGGAAGTATTGTCAAGCTACTTTTCATCATGCTCATATGATTCACGTTCGTTACATTGATAATTTGATATGTGGGTGGGCCGGTGCTTGGGTGTTGTCCTTCCTTGAAAAAGCCTCGCACTCATGATTAAACCCTCTCGCAAGCATCCTCAACTACGAAAGAAGAATTAAAGTAAATCTAACCATAGCATGAAACATATGGATCCAAATCAGCCCCTTACGGAGCAACGCATAAACTAGGGTTTAAGCTTCTGTCACTCTAGCAAACCATCATCTACTTATTACTTCCCAATGCCTTCCCCTAGGCCCAAATCACGGTGAAGTGTCATGTAGTTGATGTTCACATAAGACCACTAGAGGAGAGACAACATACATCTCATCAAAATATCGAACGAATACCAAATTCACATGATTACTTATAACAAGACTTCTCACATGTCCTCAGGAACAAACGTAACTACTCACAAAGCATATTCATGTTCATAATCAGAGGAGTATTAATAAGCATTAAGGATCTGAACATATGATCTTCCACCGAATAAACCAACTAGCATCAACTACAAGGAGTAATCAACACTACTAGCAACCCACGGGTATGAATATGAGGTTTTGAGACAAAGATCGGATACAAGAGATGAACTAGGGTTTGAGAGGAGATGGTGCTGGTGAAGATTTTGATGGATATTGATCCCCTCTCAATGAGAGGATCTATGGTGATGACAATGGCGATGATTTCCCCCTCCCAGAGGAATGTTTCCCCGGTAGAACAGCTCCGCCGAAGCCCTAGATTGGTCCTGCCCAGGTTCCACCTCGAGACGGCGGCCCTTCATCCCGAAAGATTCTCTCTGATTTTTTCAGGGAAAAAGAGACCATATAGTAGAAGATGGGAGTCGGAGGCCTGCCAGGGGGCCCACGAGGTAGGGGCGCACCCAGGGGGGTAGGGCGTGCCCTCCACCCTCATGGCTGACTGGTGCGCCCCCCTCTGGTGCTTTCTTCGCCCAATATTTTTTATATATTCCAAAACTGATCTCTGTGAAGTTTCAGGTATTTTGGAGTTGTGCAGAATAGGTCTCTAATATTTTCTCCTTTTCTAGTCCAGAATTCTAGATGCCGGCATTCTCCCTCTTCATGTAAACCTTATAAAATAAGAGAGAAAAGGCATATGTATTGTGACATAACGTGTAATAACAACCCATAATGCAATAAATATTGATATAAAAGGATGATGCAAAATGGATGTATCAGAGAACTCGAGCTACTACTTCACCATCGCTCGCTGGATCAAGGAGGTGAAGGCATCATCAAGCCGTACATATGTTGAACGCGGAGGTGCCGTCCGTTCGACACTTGATCGGGAGTTTGTGGACGGACTGTGATTGGATCACGAAGATGTTCGACTGAATTAACCGCGTTTCTTAACGCTTCCGCTTAGCGATTTACAAGGGTATGTACATCGAATCTCTCTGTAGATCTAGATCTCTGCTTAGCGATTGATCTTGGTGAGCGCAGGAAAATTTTTGTTTCACATGCAACGTTCCCCAATAGTGGCATCATGAGCTAGGTCTATGCGTAGATGACATCACGAGTAGAACACAAAAGAGTTTGTTGTCATTGATATTCAGATTGCTTCCTTCCTATCTTATCTTGATTCAGCGATATTGTGGGATGAAACAGCCCGGACCAACTTTACATGTCCATGTACATGATATCGGTTCCCTCGACTGACATGCAACTTGTTGCATAAAGATGACTAGCGGGTGTCTGCCTCTCCCACCTTAGTTGAATCGGATTTGATGAAGGCGGTCCTTGTAGAAGGTTAAACAACAACTTGAATATCACCATTGTGGCTTTCCGTAGGTAAGAACAGTTCTTACTAGTCACCCATAGCAGCCACATAAAACATGCAACAACAAAGTAGAGGATTTCTGACTGGTTTTTTGCATGGTATGTTGTGATATGATATGGCCAAAGATATGATGAGATATATTTTATGTATGAGATGATCATGTTTTGTATAGATTATCATGACTTGCATGTCGATGAATACGGCAACCGGCAGGAGCCATAAGGTTGTCTTTAATTATTGTATGACATGCGTGTCAATCATTAAGCGCTATGTAATGCTTTACTTTATCGCTAAGCGGTAGCAATAGTTGTAGAAGCATGGTTGGCGTGACAACCCCGATGGCTACACGATGATGGAGATCATGGTGTCATGCCGGTGATGATGGAGATCATTCAGGTGCTTTGAAGATGGAGATCAAAAGCACAAGATGATGGCCATATCATGTCACTTATGATTTTCATGTGATGTTAATCCTTTCTTTTTGCATCTTATTCTGCTTAGGATGACGGTAGCATTATAAGGTGATCCCTCACTAAAATTTCAAGTTAAAATTATGTTCTCCCCAAGTGTGCACCGTTGTGAAAGTTCATCATTTCTAAGCACCACACGATGATCGGGTGTGATAGACTCTACGTTCACATATAAAGGGTGCAAGCCAGTTTTGCACATGAGCAATACTTGCGTTAAACTTGACGTGCCTAGCATGTACAGACATGGCCTCAGAACACGAGAGACCGAAAGGCCGAACATGACTCATATAGTAGATATGATCAACATGAAGATGTTCACCATTGAAACCACCTCATCTCACGTGATGGTCAGACTTGGGTTGGTGAATTTGGACCATGTTACACTCGGACAACCGGAGGGATGTTGATTTGAGTGGGAGTTCTTAGGGAATATGATTAATTGAACTCATTATCTTGAACAATAGTCTAAGTTGTCTTTGCAAATTATGTTGTTGATCAATGGCTCGCGCAGTAGCTCCCTTGAATTTCAATGCGTTCCTAGAGATAGCTAAGATCAAAGATGATCGAAGCAACTTTGTGGACTGGGCCCGTAATCTGAGGATTATCGTCACGGCTGCCCAAAAGTCCTATATCCTTGATGCACCGCTTGGTGCGCCCCCTCCAGTGTTTGTGGACATTGTGAACGCCTGGCAGTCGCGTGTTGATGACTACTCAATAGTTCAGTGCCCTATGTTGTATGGCTTAGAACCGGGACTTCAAAGGTGTTTTGAATGTCATGGAGCATATGAGATGTTCCAGGAGTTGAAGTTTATTTTTGAGGAAAATTCCTAGATCGAGAGGTATGAGGGCTCCGATAGGTTCTATACCTGCAAGATGGAGGAGAACAACTCTGTCAGTGAGCACATACTCAGAATGTCTGGGTATTACAACAGTCTGGCTGAGTTGGGAGTTGAGCTCCCGCCTGAGGCGATTAATGACAGAGTTCTTTAATCACTACCACCTAGCTACAAGATCTTTGTGTTGTACTATAACATGCAAGGAATGAACAAGTCGGTCTTTGAGCTGTTCGCGATGCTGAAAGTCGCGGAAGTAGACATCCAGAAGGAGCGTCAAGTGTTGATGGTCAATAAAACCACTAGTTTCAAGAGGAGAAAGGGAAAGAAGGGAAACTTCTAGAAGAGTGGAAAAGCAGTTGCTCCTCCCGTGAAGAGACCCAAGGCTAGACCTAAGCCGGAAACTAAGTTCTTCTACTGCAAGGGAACTGGCCACTAGAAGTGGAATTGCCCCACGTATCTGGCCGACAATAGGGGGGCCAGCATCAACAAAGGTACATATGATATACATGTTATTGATATGTACCTTACCAGCTCTCATTGTAGTGCCTGGGTATTTGATACCGGTTCGGTTTCTCACATTTGCAACTCGAAACAAGAACTACGAAATATACGAAGGTTGGCGAAGGACGAAGTGACAATGTGCATGGGAAATGGTTCCAGGGTTGATGTGATCGCCGTTGGCACGCTCGCTCTTCGATTACCATCGGGATTAGTGATGAACCTGAATAATTGTTATTTAGGGCCTGCGTTGAGCATGAACATTATATCTGGATCTTGTTTAATGCGAGACAGTTACTCATTTAAATCAGAGAATAAGGTTCTTCTATTTATATGGGTAATATCTTTTATGGTCATGCTCCCATTGTAAGGGGTTTATTCTTATTGAATCTCGATAGTGATGATACACATGTTCATAACACTGATGCCAAAAGATGTAGAGTTGATAATGATAGTACCACTTTCTTGTGGCGCTGCCGCTTTGGTCATATTGGTATAAAGCGCATGAAGAAACTCCATACTGATGGACTTTTGGAGTCACTTGATTTTGAATCACTTGACACATGCGAACCATGCCTCATGGGCAAGATGAATAAAACCCCGTTTTCCGAAACAATGGAACGGGCAAGTGACTTGTTTGAAATCATACATACTGATGTGTGCGATTCGATGACTGTTGACGCGCGTGGTGGATATCGTTACTTTCTCACCTTGACCGATGATTTGAGTAGATATGAGTATATTTACTTAATGAAGCATAAGTCCGAAATGTTTGGGAAGTTCAAAAAAATTTAGAGTGAAGTTGAGAATCATCGTAACAAGAAGACTAAATTCTTATGATTTGATCAAGGGGGAGAGTATCTGAGTTATGAGTTTGGCAATCACTTAATACAATGTGGAATTTTTTCACAACTGATGCCACCTAGAGCACCACAGCGTAATGGTGTGTCCGAAGATCGTAATCATACCTTATTGCATAAGGTGCATTCTATGATGTCCCTTACCAATCCGCCACTCGCGTTTTGGAGTTATGCATTAGAGACAACTGCATTCACTTAAATAGGGAACCATCTGAGTCCGTAGATACGACACTGTGTAAACTATGGTTTGGCAAGAAACCTAAGTTGTCGTTTCTTAAGGTTTGGGGCTGTGGTGCTTATGTCAAAATGCTTCAGCCAGAAATGCTCAAACCCAAAGCGGACAAATGTGTGTTCATAGGATGCCCAAAGGAGACAATTGGGTATACCTTCTATCTCAGATCTAAGGGCAAAGTGTTTGTTGCTAAGAACGGGTCCTTTCTCAAGGAAGAGCTTCTCTCGAAAGAATTGAGTGGGAGGAAGATAGAACTTGATGAGGTTGTTGAACCTCACTTCAACAAGAGAGTAACACAGCGCAGAAAGATGTTTATGTGGCACCTACGTCAGTTCAAGAGGAAGCTAATGATAGTGATCATGAAGTTTCGGATCAAGTTACTATCAAAACTCGTAGGTCGACCAGGACGGTAATCCTGTCTTAGAGGTCATGTTGTTGGAAAACGATGAACCTACGAGCTATGGAGAAGCGATGGTGGGCCCGGATTTCGACAAATGGTTAGAGGCCATGAAATCCGAGATGGGGTCCAGAATCTTCGCTTTGATGAGGTGATCAAAGCATTTGGGTTTATACAAGTTTATGGAGAAGCTTGTATCTACAAGAAAGTGAGTGGGAGCTCTATAGCATTTCTGATATTATATGTGGATGACATATTGCAGATTGGAAACAATATGGAACTTCTGGCAAATGTGAATGTGAAGGCATATTTGAATAAGAGTTTTTAAATGAAGGACCTAGGAGAAGCTGCTTTCATATTTGGCATCAACATCAATAGAGATAGATCGAGACGCTTGATAGGACTTTCACAAAGCACATACCTTGATAAGCTTTTGAAGAAGTTCAAAATGGATCACTCCAAGAAGGGGTTCTTACCTGTTTTGCAAGGTGTGAAGTTGAGTAAGTCTCAACACCCAGCGACTATAGAGGATAGAGAAAAGATGAGTGTCATCCCCTATGCTTCAGCCATAGGCTCAATTATGTATGCGATGCTGTGCACGAGACCAAATGTCAGCCTTGCCATAAGTATGGCCAGAAGGTTTCAACGTGATCCAAGAGTGGAACACTGGAATAGTGGTCAAGAATATCCTTAAGTACCTGAAAAGGACTAAGGAAATGTTTTTCATTTATGGAGGTGATCAAGAGCTCGTCATAAAGGGTTATGTTAATGCAAGCTTTGAGACTGATCCGGATGTCTAAGTCCCAAACCGAATACGTATATATTCTAAATGGGGGAGTGGTAAGCTGGTGCAGTTCCAAGCAAAGTGTGGTAGCTGATTCTACATGCGAAGCGGAGTAGATAGCTGCCTTGGAGGCAGCGAAGGAAGGTGTTTGGATGAAGCAGTTCATGACAGATCTTGGAGTTGTGCCAAGTGCACTGGACCCAATGACTCTATTCTGTGACAACACTGGTGCCATTGCACTGGCCAAGGAAACAAGGTTTCACAAGTGGACCAGACACATAAAGCGACGCTTCAATTCCATCCGCGTTGTGATCAAGGAGGAGGACATAAACATTTGCAAAGTACATACGGATCTGAATGTTGAAGATCCGTTGGCTAAACCTCTTCCACGGGCAAAACATGATCAACACCAGAACGCTATGGTTGTTAGATTCATTACCATGTAATACTAGATTATTGACTCTAGTGCAAGTGGGAGACTATTGGAAATATGCCCTAGAGGCAATAATAAAGTGGTTACTATTATATTTTCTTGTTTATGACAATCGTTTATTATCCATGCTATAATTGTATTGACTGGAAACTCAAATACAGGTGTGGATACATAGACAACAACATATCCCTAGTGAGCATCTACCGGACTAGCTCGTTGATTAAAGATGGCTATGGTTTCCTAGCCATAGACACGAGTTGTCATTTGATAACGAGATCACATTATTAGTAGAATGATGTGATGGACAAGACCCAAACTATAAGCGTAGCATATGACCATATCAAGTTTATTGCCATCGTTTTCTGCATGTCAAGTATCTGTTCCTATGACCATGAGATCAAGAAACTCACTAACACCGAAGGAGTACCTTATGTGTATCAGATGTTGCAACATAACTGGGTGAATATAAAGATGCTCTACATGTATCTCCAAGGGTGTCTATTGAGTTGGCATGGATCAACACTGGGATTTGTCACTCTGTATGATGGAGAGGTATCTCGGGGCCCACTCGGTAATACAACATCACAATGAGCTTGCAAGCAATGTGACTAAGGAGTTAGCCACGAGATCTTGTATTACGGAATGAGTAAAGAGACTTGCCAGTAACAAGATTGAATTAGGTATGTGTGACGCCCTCGATTCAATCGTACACTAATCATGCATGCAAATGTGTACGATCAAGATCAGGGACTCACGGGAGGATATCACAACACAACTCTAAAATATAAATAAGTCATACAAGCATCATAATACAAGCCAGGGGCCTCGAGGGCTCGAATACAAGTGCTCGATCATAGACGAGTCAGCGGAAGCAACAATATCTGAGTACAGACATAAGTAAACAAGTTGCCATAAGATGGCTAGCACAAACTGGGATACAGATCGAAAGAGGCATAGGCCAACTGCCTGGGATCCTCCTAACTACTCCTGGTCGTCGTCAGCGGCCTGCACATAGTAGTAGGCACCTCCAGTGTAGTAGGAGTCGTCATCGACGGTGGCGTCTGGCTCCTGGTCTCCAACGTCTGGTTGCGGCATCCGGGAAGAAGAGGGAAAAGGGGGGGAAGAGGGAGCAAAGCAACCGTGAGTACTCATACAAAGTACTCGCAAGCAAGGATCTACACTACATATGCATGGGTATATGTGTAAGGAGGCAATATCGGTGGACTGAACTGCAGAATGCCAGAATAAGAGGGGGATAGCTAGTCCTATCGAAGACTACGCTTCTGGCAGCCTCCGTCTTGCAGCATGTAGAAGAGAGTAGATTGAAGTCCTCTAAGTAGCATCGTGTAGCATAATCCTACCCGGCTATCCTCCCCTCGTCGCCCTGTGGAAAAGCGATCATCGTGTTGTCTATGGAACTTGCCTGGGTGTGTTTTATTAAGTATCCGGTTCTAGTTGTCATAAGGTCAAGGTACAACTGCGGGTCATCCTTTTACCGAGGGACGCGGCTATTCGAATAGATAAACTTCCCTGCAGGGGTGCACCACATAACCCAACACGCTCGATCCCATTTGGCCGGACACACTTTCCTGGGTCATGCCCGGCCTCGGAAGATCAACACGTCGCAACCCCACCTAGGCACAACAGAGAGGTCAGCACGCCGGTCTAAATCCTATGCGCGTAGGGGTCTAGGCCCATCGCCCATTGCACACCTGCACGTTGCGTACGCGGCTGGTGAGCAGACCTAGCAACCTCCATTACAAAGGAAGTTGCGTTACGCAGCCCAACCCGGCGTGCGCCGCTCAGTCATTGACATCACGAAGGCTTCGGCTGATACCACGACGTCGAGTGCCCATATCTTTCCTGCGTAGTTGGTTAGTGCGTATAGGCCAGTGACCAGACTTAGATCAAATACCAAGATCTCGTTAAGCGTGTTATTATGAAGCAACCGCGAACACCGATCAGGGCCAGGCCCACCTCTTGCCTAGGTAGTCTCAACCTGCCCTGTCGCTTCGCCACAAAGATCCACACAGAGGGCCGTCGGGACAAAGGTCCTTTCAGCCCCCAATCCGTGAATCACTCGCGGGCACTGAACGAGCTGACCCGACTTTAGTCACCATCTGTATAATATGTATATATGTATAGTATATACTCGTGATCACCTCTTGAGTGATCACAGCCCGATAGTGTAGCAAGGCAGACTGACAAGAATGTAGGGCCAATGATGATAAACTAGCATCCTATACTAAGCATTTAGGATTGCGGGTAAGGTATCAATGACTGTAGCAACAATGACAGGCTATGCAACAGAATAGGAGTAACCAAACAGTAACATGCTACACTACTCTAATGCAACCAGTATAGAGAAGAATAGGAGATATCTGGTGATCAAGGGGGGGGGCTTGCCTGGTTGCTCTGGCAAGAAGGAGGGGTCGTCAACTCCGTAGTCGAACTGGGCAGCAACAGCATCGGTCTTGTAGTCTACCGGAGAGAAGAGGGGGAAGAAACAGTAAATACAATGCAAACATAAGCATGACGATGCATGACATGACAATGAGTGGTGTTAGGTGTGCCCTAACGCGGTAGTAGGTGATACCGGCGAAAGGGGGAAACATCCGGGAAAGTATCCCCGGTGTTTCGCATTTTTAGACAGGTGAACCGGAGGGGGAAAGTTGTAGGTTCACTATGCTAGGGACGTGTGGCAGACGAACGAGATGCGTATCTGGATTCCTCTCATTGTTCTGAGCAACTTTCATGTAGAAAGTATTTTCATTTGAGCTACGGTTTATTTTATATGATTTTTTAAAGTTTTAAATCATTTTTAGAATTTATTTAATTAATTTAATTCAACATTATCCAGAATAGTGCATGCTGACGTCATCATGATGTCAGCATGACGTCAGCAGTCAACAGATGTGTTGACTGGTCAAACTGACGTGTGGGTCCCGCATGTCATACAGTTTAGTTAATTAACAATAGTTAATTAGGTTAATTAGCTAATTAGATTAACTAAACATCATTAACTAATTTAATTAATTTTGTTAATTAATTAATTATTTAATATTTAATTTTATTTATTTATTTAATTTTTTTAAAACGTTCCTGGGGCGTGGGGCCTACTTGTCATAGGCCCATGGCCTTAACGAGCGCGTGGGTTCGGGCGGAACCGGGCGAAGGGCACCTAGGCAGGCGCTCGCCCGCAGGGATTGTGGCGAGGCGAGGCCAGTGGCCAGGTGGGTGCATGAGCGGGAGGGCGCGGCCAACGCAGGCGAGCCGTGGAGCCGGACCGGCAGTAACGGCGCCGGGTCCTGGCGGATGCGGGCGCGGGCGGGGGGAGGCTCGGGCAGCAGGGGGCTTTGGCGGCGGCCGTGGCCAGTGACGGCGAGTGCTGGGACTGCCAGGATGCGGGGGAGGGCGTCGGGCGCGTCCAGGAGGAGGGGCGAGCAAGGCGCGATGTTCGGGACACGGCTCGGCGCGCGTATGGGGCGGAGTGCGCGTGCGTGCCGTGGACGGCGCTGACGACAGAGGGGGAGGAAGGGAGCTCACGAGGAGGCTGTAGGGACGGGGCAGTGGGGCCGAGGAGGGCGACGGGGATGACATCATCAGAGAGGAAGCAGGCCGGCGAGGAGGAGGAGGCAGGCCGGCGAGGTGGCGTCTCGGGCGGCGGCGGTGGTCGATGCAGCGAGGGGGCGAGGCATCGGCGTCGTCATTCGAACCCCACCCTGATCCAGATGGGATCGAGAGGTGGTGGGGGAGAGGGGGAGGCGATGTGGGAGAGTGGGGGTGGTTGGGTTAGGGTTCGGGAGGGGATAAGGGGAGTGAGTGGGGCCCGACTGCGCCACCGGGCTGGTTGGGTAGGATGGGCCGAGGCCCATGGGGAGCCGGGGGGTTCTTTTGTTTTCTGTTTTGTTCTTTTCTTTTTACTGTTTTCTCTCATTTTCAATATACCTTAGTTTTAGTAAAATACCAAAGTTGTACCTAATTTAGTATATGTAACTATGCCACTACCAACTATGCCACAACCACATTTAACTTGGCACATAAAGTAAAATAGTTTGTGATGGTTTATTATTATAAAAGCTTTTAAATAATTGTTTTTGCTACTGTTTTGTTCACTTTAGAGTATTTAAATATTTTACACAAGTGTGATTTCTCCACCACAATTACCTATGCATTATTTGGTTCACTCCGAACATTTTACTTTCAATATCCGAAACTTTTATTGTTTGATTGATTTTGAATTTGAATTTGAATCGTTTTCTAGCTAACGCAAGATTAGCAACAGTAATTGAAGTGACGTGGCATCATTAGCAGAGGGTTGTTGTAGAAAAATTATCCAGGCGTCACAGTATGGAGATACCGACGATCAAATCTCGGGCAAGTAACATACCGATGGATAAAGGGAACTGCATACGGGATTACCTGAATCCTTGGCATCGAGGTTCGACTGATAAAGATCTTCAAAGAATATGTAGGAACCAATATGGACATCCAGGTCCCACTATTGGTTATTGACCATAGAGTTGTCTCGGTCATGTCTGCATAGTTCTCGAACCCGTAGGGTCTACACACTTAACGTTTGGTGACGAGTGGTAACAGTTTACGAGGGTAGAGTATTCAACCCAAATTTATTGATTCGACACAAGGGGAGCCAAAGAATATTCTCGAGTATTAGCATATGAGTTGTCAATTCAACCACACCTGAAAGACCTAATATCTGTAGCAAAGTATTTAGTAGCAAAGTAGTATGGAAGTAGCAGTAACGGTGGCAAAAGTAGTAGTGGCAGTTTTGTAGCAATCGTAACAGTGGCAACTGAAAAGTAAAGTAGCAAAGATCAATATGTGAAAATCTCGTAGGTAATGGATCAATGATGGATAATTATGTCGGATGGCATTCATCATGCAACAGTTATAACCTAGGGTGACACAGAACTAGGTCCAATTCATCAATACAATGTAGGCATATATTCTGAATATAGTCATATGTGCTTATGGAAAAGAACTTGCATGACATCTTTTGTCCTACCCTCCTGTGGCAGCGGGATCCTATTGGAAACTTAGGGATATTAAGGCCTCCTTTTAATAGATAATTGGACCAAAGCATTAGCACTTAGTGAATACATGAACTCCTCAAACTACGATCATCACCAGGAAGTGTCCCGACTATTGTCACTCCGGGGTTGCCGGATCATAACACGTAGTAGGTGACTATAACTTGCAAGATAGGATCAAGAACACAAATATATTCATGAAAACATAATAGGTTCAGATCTGAAATCATGGAACTTGGGCCCTAGAGACAAGCATTAAGCATAGCAAAGTCATAGCAACATCAATCTCATAACATAGTAGATACTAGGTATCAAACCCTAACAAAACTAACTCAATTACATGATAAATCTCATCCAACCCATCAGCGTCCAGCAAGCCTATGATGGAATTACTCACGCACAGTGGTGAGCATCATAAAATTGGTGATGGAGGATGGTTGATGATGACAACGGTGACGGATTCCCCTCTCCGGAGCCCCGAACGGACTCGAGATCTGCCATCCCAATGAAGAACAGGAGGCGGCAGCGGCTCCGTATCATAAAACGCGATGAATCCTTCTCTGTGATTTTTTTATCCCCGGACTTAATATGTGGAGTTGGAGTTGAGGTCAGTGGAGGTCCAGGGGACCCACAAGACAGGGGCGCGCCCTCCACCCTTGTGGATAGCCGGTGGGTCCCTCTCTGTTGATTCTTTCACCAATATATTTTTATCAATTCCAAAAATATTCTCCGTGAAGTTTCAGGTCAATCTGAGAACTTTTATTTCTACACAAAAATAACACCATGGCAATTGTGCTAAAAACAACGTCAGTATAGGTTAGTTCCATTCAATTCATGCAAATTAGAGTCCAAAACAAGGGCAAAAGAGTTTGGAAAAGTAGATACGATGGAGATGTATCAACTCCCCCAAGCTTAACCGAATTGCTTGTCAAACCGAAAGAGTTTGGGCTGATGATGGACAGTACAAGGGAAGAACAACCTCCTGAGGAGAGGTTTTCTTGTGCTCTGTGGGTGCGAGGATGAACTGAATTCGTTCCGGTCCCCTTTCTACTGTGTTGGCTAGTCCTATTTATAGAGGACCTGGTCCTCTCCCCAAATATTGAGCGGGAAGGGATCCAACAATGGCCAATTTGAAAGGGGACAGCTAGTACAAGCTATCCTGACTAAAGGTGGACTTCGCCTGTCAAAGGCGTTGGTGGTGACGCCGTCTTGGGCTCCACGATAACCTTCTTCCTGCCGTCTAGCTGGTCTTGGTCTTGTTGCACTGATATGGAAACCTTTGCCTGATGCCTTGGTACTCCGCGCCTGCGCTTGCCCCCTTATCACCAAACGGGAAACAAGGACACTGCGCGCGCTGGCGC
Source organism: Triticum dicoccoides (assembly GCF_002162155.2). NCBI lineage: Eukaryota > Viridiplantae > Streptophyta > Magnoliopsida > Poales > Poaceae > Triticum > Triticum dicoccoides. The sequence continues at coordinate 464,810,800 of NC_041387.1, read as the reverse complement.
CCGCCTGGCCTTGGCCGTCATGGCTTGCGTCATGGGAACCTCACGAGGTACCCCTTGCCTTGATCTCTCCGCCCCCTCACGAGCCTGCCTGGTGAGGCCGCTCCTGAGGAGGCCTTGTGTCATCCGCCTCGTGAAGCTTGGCCCCTCGCGAGGGTCTTGAGTGCCGACTGACGAAGATGGGCCATACTGTTTCGCTAGTGGAGCCACATCGTGGGCCGCAGGCAGGAAAGTCTGGGGATCCCCGTTCCCAGAACACCGACAGTAGCCCCCGGGCCCAAGGCATGCTCGGACTTGGCTTAGCGTTGAAGCCACAGGATAAGTGCGGAGCGCCACAGGCCCCAACAGCCTGCGGCCTTGGTCGACGCGTGGAGATTGATTGGACTTGGGCGTTTCCACTTCCCCACACTATCTTGGGAGTCCCTGCTGCATGCAAAAAGGGTTATCATCACCTGCGATCATGGAGGTCGACGGGTGGCCTCCCTTGGGCTATAAATGAGGAGGGGTGAGAGCCCTCGTCACCCATCTCTCCCCATTCTGCTCGCTTCTCCTCCCTTGCTCCGTTGCTTGTAGCATCCCCCTTGGTGCCTGTGAAGAGGTTTTCGGCCGCGGCGAAGGGGAAGGCTCGCCAGGAAGGGCCTCGCTCTACTCTGCCCAAGCGCAGATGCGGTCGCCCTCGCAAGCACTCGCGACCCTCGCCATGGGTTCCAGCGGCCGCGGCGGTGGCCCTTCACATGGTGGGGACCGCCCATGTCGAGGCAGCCCGGTTGGTGGAGGAAGGCGTGTTGTGGCCGCGCGGCCTTCCTGGCGGCGCTTCCACTCGGCGGAGGTGCTGCCGGAATTCGTCGTGTGGTCGGAAAACCCGGCCGGCAACTGGCTTCAGCTCCCGCGCTTCTTCATTGGCGAGCTGCCGGCCACTGGCCCAGGCGGGCTCTGGTTGCAGGTGGACGGCTGCTGCAGCAGCTGCCTCCTGGGTTGCGGTCGAGGTCTCCGTTGCCAGCAACGCAGCCTTGGCCTCAGGCTGGTAGACGTTTGCCAGCGTGCAGGGTCTGGGCAGGCGGTGCACCCTCCACTTCAAGTACAATGGCGACGCGACCCTCTACGTGAGGGTGTTCGGAGAGGATGGCCACCATGTTGGGTGCTGCCTGAAGACAACGACGGCAACGAGGTGCTCGGTCTTGGCGACGGTTGTGATGAGGGTGAAGGTGAACTCGCTCCCGACGGCAACTGCGGCTTGTCAAGCTATGGCGGCTCTTCCTCCGACGGCAGCTCCTCCAATGGCGGTTACGACCAACCGCCACGCCACCATGCCCGCCTCGAGGGCGGCAGCGGGTTGTCCCGTCGCCGCGCTCCGGTGAAGCACGAGATGGGGTCTGGCTGAGCTCAGGAGGTCGCCGTAGATCCCTCCTCGCGAACTGCAGCAAGGCCCGTGCTGCTTTTGTTTTATTTTCCTTCCTTCCTGCATTGAGAGAGACAAGTATGGGGCCCTGTGGGGGCATGCAACAAACTATGATTTCCTAGTTAACATGCAGCATTTATTGTTCCTGTGCTATGTCATGGCGTTGTTGTTGTTGTATGTCGGTGTGTAGGGACATCTTAGCTTGCACGTTTGAAGTAGTTTCCGCCTCGCGAGGTGCCCGCTTCAAGCCTTGCCGGGCGTCTTAGGAGCTGCAAAAAAAACTCGTTGAGAGACTATCATTTTTTGAACCCTGGTCGTAAGGGCTGCCAGCCGTGGCCTGGTGCTTCATGTCACGGTACCCGAGGGGCAAGGACTGAGAGGGGTGCTCCCGCTACGAATTCGAACGAGAGTGCCTCGCAAAAATTAGACGAAAAAAGGCTAACGAGGGCACCCGCGCCCGAGCAGCCCCCTCGCGAGGTATGCGAGAGAGAGAGAAAGTAAAAACAAGAGCTGAAGGCAGAAAACAAAGGCAGAAGGCGATGGAACAGAACCGGCGAAGAACACCAGAAGCAACTTCAATCAAGGTTCAATCAAGGAAGAGCGAGCCAACTGCAGAAAGCAAATGAAAAGATGTGTCCGGCACCTAGTCTAGTCTTCGAGTCTTCTCACCAGCGCGAAGCTAAGTGCTGCCACTGGGAGTGGGAGGGAGCCCCTAAGGCCCAAGGGCGGCACTCCTGAGACTCCGAGGCGTGTACAGCCCCGCTCATTATTACGTGAGAGTGTCACGGGCGGCGAGCTTCATAGGCACTGGGCCTTCTTCACAGGCACCGGACCTTTCTTCAGGGGTAGAACTTCCAGAGGTGCTGGATGTTCCAGGCGTTCGGGGCGGGTACCCCATCCTGGGTCCCCAGGCGCGTTGCGCCAGGCCTGGAGACGTGGACGACCTTGAACGGGCCCTCCCACATGGGTGAGAGCTTATGCATCCCTTCCCTGGAGAGAACCCGCCTCAGGACGAGGCCACCCACCTCGAGCGTCCTGGGGCGGACGCTGCGACAGTGACACCGCCACAGCGCCTGCTAGTATCTTGCGGCCTGTAGCGTGGCTTCATGGCGGCGTTCCTCCCCAGCACGAGGTCCATCCCTCGCATGGCGTCCTGCTGCGCCTCATCAAATGCCAGGACCCATGCGAAGCGACGCCTGACCTCGCGAGGGAGAACCACTTCTGCTTCGTAGACAAGGAAGAATGGGTTCTTGCCCGTTGGCTTGGTGGCGGTGGTGCGGACGGACCACAGCACGGACTGGAGCTCGTCGTGCCAGCCCCTGCCGCAGGCCTCCAGGTTCTTGTTGAAGGTCCTGGTCTTGAGGCCCCTCAGGACCTCCGCGTTGGCGCGTTCGGCCTGGCCGTTGCTCCGGGGATGTGCCACCGAAGCATAGCAGACCTGCGTTCCAAGGTTAGCATAATATGTCTTGAAGAGATTGCTAGTGAACTGCGAACCATTGTCGGTGATGATGCGGTTAGGGACCCCAAACCGGCTCACAAGGCCTTTGATGAACTTGACCGCGGAGCCGGCTGGTATGGTGCGGACGGCTTCCACCTCCGTCCACTTGGTGAACTTGTCGATGGCGACGTAGAGGTAGCGGTAGCCCCAGGCGCTCGAGAGAATGGGCCCAAGATATCCAGCCCCCAGACCGTGAACGGCCACGAGAGCGGGATGGTCTGTAGGCCCTGAGCTGGCTGATGTATCTGCTTGGCGTGGAATTGGCAGGCCTCGTAGGACTTCACCAGCTTGGTCACATCGTTGAGTGCCGTAGGCCAATAGAATCCGCTGCGAAATGCCTTGTCGACGAGGGTCCGTGATGACGAGTGGTGTCCGCAATCTCCACCGTGTATGTCGGCCAGCAGCTCTTCCCCCTGTTCCCTAGAGATGCAACGTAGGGAAATGTCATTCGGCCGCTTCCGGTATAACTCACCGTCTTGGAAGCAGTAGGTCATGGCCTACTGGGCCATGCACTCCGTGTCCTCCTCTTTCTCCGGCAGTGTCCCTTGCGTCAGGTATTCCTTGAATACCTTGGTCCAGCATCCCTCCCGAGGCTCCACCGCCAAGAGTAGGCGCGCTCCCGAGGTCGGGCCACAGGCCGGGACTCCTATGATAGGTGGCTAAGGGAGTTCTTCCCGAGGCTATGTCATTATTGAAAGTGGTGGTGCCGCCGACGGCTTGAAGAGTCGTTCATCGAAAACGCCTGGCTCCAGGGGCAGCCATTTGGACACCCTCCTGGCGATGTCATCAGCCACTTGGTTGGTGCCGCGGGGCACATGCTGCAACTCCAGCCCCCAGAACTGCTTTTCCATCTTGCATACTTCCGCGAGATATGCTTCCATGTTCTCGTCCTTCGGCTCGTACACCTTGTTGGAGAAGTTGACAAGGAGTTGTGAATCGCCCTTGATGACGAGGCACTTCACTCCCAGTACTGCTGCAGCTTTCAGGCTTGCTATGAGGCCCTCATATTCTGCTATGTTGTTGGAGACCTTCTCGCCCTGTTGGAAACCGAGTTGTACGGCGTAGTAGAGCTTGTCCTGAGTGGGTGATATAAGCACTACACCAGCCCTCGCGCCCTGCCGCGAGAAGGCACCATCGAAATACATGACCTAGCCATCTGGTGCCTTACTTCCTGGGGAGACAGACTGATCCTCGCCCACCTTGAGCTCTGGTGCATCCGTCCATTCAGCCATGAAATCATCAAGTGCGGCTCCCTTGATGACCCTGGTTGTGCTGAACCCCAACTGAAACGCCTGCAACTCGATGCTCCATTCGGCGACTCTCAAAACGGAGTTGGGGCTCTTGAGTACCCTTTCCAATGGGTAGGCGGAGACGACCTTGATGGGGTGACCTGGAAAGTAGTGCCACAACTTACGCGAGGCCACCAAGAGCGCGAGTAAGAGCTTCTGAGGCATGGGGTACCGTGCTCTTGCATCCCGCAACACCGTGCTGACGAAGTACACCGGATGCTCAGCAAGGGTGGGGGCGCTGACATGGCCTGCGTCTTCCGGAGGTTGAGGCGCCTCCTGAGATAATGGAGCCCCCAGCGCCTGGTCGCTTGGTGGGGCCTCTTCAGCCCCGGGGGCATCATCCTGCTGAGCTTGGTCCCTTGCTGCCATTGGCGTGGTCCTCGCGAGGCTTTCCTGGTCTTGTGTTGCCCCGGCCGAGGCCGTAGCTGGGCGGGGCGCGACCTTAGCCTGGCACTCCTCCCGAACCGCCACAAGGGCTGCGCTGGCGGAGTAGGGAGTGGCCGCAAGGTAGAGAACCAGGGGCTCGAGAGAGCGCGGCGCCACCATCACGAGGGGGGGCTAGTCAGGTATTTCTTGAGGTCTTGAAACGCTTGGTCGGCCTCCTATGTCCACTCAAATGGGCCTTTTTTCTTCATCAGCTTGAAGAACGGTAGGGCGCGCTCCCCTAGCTTGGAGATGAAGCGTCCTAACGCGGTCACGCGACCGGTGAGCTTCTGTATTTCTCTGAGGGTTTCCGGTGGACTCATGTCTTCGATCACCTTGACCTTCTCCGGGTTGGCCTCGATCCCCCGGCTTCTCCGGGTTTCTCTGAGGGTTTCCGGCGGACTCATTCCATCTTCTCTAGTTCATGTTCTATTCCTTCCATTTTAGCCGGAGTGCTGCCTGAATCCTTTCAGTCTTATTCGTTTCTTATCTCCTTCTAACCGGAGTGATTTCATAGTCTATCTGATTCCGTGAGCTTTCAATTCTCATCATTATCGTCGTTCCTCTCTTCTTCTCGAGTGCTCTCGATTCTTTGCTTCTTCTCTTGAGTTATTGTTTCACCTCTTCCCTTTTCCTTTCTGTCTCGGTCCTAAGATCTCGGGACGAGATCTCTTGTTAGTGGAGGAGTGTTGTAACGCCAAGGACCGATGCGCCAGGTGTCTGCCAGTTATTCGTCGTTGTTGCCATGTCATTTGCTTGCGTGTTGCATTTTATCATGTCATCATGTGCATTTCATTTTGCATACGTGTTCGTCTCATGCATCCGAGCTTTTTCCCCGTTGTCCGTTTCACAATCCGGCACTCCTATGCCCTCCGGCGTTCCCCTTTTGTCTCCTGTTGTGAGCGGGTGTTAAACGTTCTCGGAATGGACCGAGTCTTGCCAAGCGGCCTTGGTATACCACCGGTAGACCGCCTGTCAAGTTTCGTGCCATTTGGAGGTCGTTTGGTACTCCAACGATTAACCGGGTAACCGTAAAGCCCCTCTCTCTTTGCATCCCAACACCCCTTCCAAACTGGGCGAAAACCCATCTAAGTTTCTTCCATGCTCTCGGTCGTTCGATCACGATCGTGTGGGCGAAAACCGCTCCTCATTTGGACTATCCTAGCTCCCTCTACCTATATATATGCCTTCCCCCGTCCAAATCCGGGTCCGAACCCTAGATCAAATCGCCCCCGTCGCCACCGGACATGTCCGCCCGGCAGCCGGACATGTCCACTTCCGCCGCCACGTCGCCCGGCCAATCCCTTGGCGACACGTCGCCTCCGTGCCGCCCCCGCAGCCAATCTACCGCCACCAAGTGGCGCTCCCCGCCCAGCCACCGCGCCCCGCCACCAGGCCCGTCGGGGCCCGAGGCCGGCCCGCCCTGGGCCCGATCTAGGCTGCGCCCCGCCCACAGCGCCCGCGGCCGCCTCCGCCCTCCGCGCCGGCGTCCTGCCCGCGCCCCGCACCGCCCGTCTTGGCCGTGCCTCGCCGGGCCCGCATCACCGCCGCCCTGCGCCGCCGTTCGCCGCCGGTGGCCGGATCTG
>NC_041387.1:464797015-464804232 GCF_002162155.2 Triticum dicoccoides | reverse complement strand
CCACCCCTCCGGCACCGGCCCCGCCGTGCCTCCGGCCGACGCCCCCGCCGTCGTCCTGCCGCCCCATCGCCGGATCGGCCTGCCCCGGCGTCGCCATGGCCTCCCTCCCGTGAGGAGCACGGGAGGAGGACGAGCTCCTCTCGAGTGGGCCCGCGACCCAGCTCCGTCCGGCCCGATCCATCTCCCTCGGCCCGCCTGGCCTCCTCTGCGCATGGGCCGAGCCCAGTGGTGAGCTGCCCCCGCTTAAGCCTCGCATGCGCGTCACATAGTTATCCCGCGCCCATGTATTTTTTCCTGGATTTGACTAAGTCCCCGAGTCTGTGTAATTTTCATGCCATGTTCATCGCATTATATCTCTGCATCCGTAGCACCGTTTCGTGCGTTTAATATGTCAAATTGTTCGCCTAAATGAGTACATCATTTCATTCCATTGCATCATATTCATTTGAGGTCATCTTGATGCCCGAATCATCGTTGCAAGAGTGCTTCATAATGTTTTCTGCTGCCTGTTAACAGAACGAGCTCTTTTGTCATTTTTGCGATGATTGATGTGTGCATCCTCTGAGGTTGATGTCTACATGTGTTTTGATCTATGTTATGTCTTCTTTACAGAGGTGCTTACCATGTATTTTTTCGATCAATGTGGTGACTAGCACAAGCATGCAAACTAGGCATCGTGATGTTGCTGATTTTAGTCCCTGTTCTACTGTTATTTTGATGCCATGTAAACTTAATGCTACAGAGAGATCCATGCATATTTTGAGATACTTCAGTAAGGGTGTGTTGAACATATGGTTATGCTCTATCCATCCCTGTCCTTGGTTGCAATTATGGAGTAGTCTAGAATGTCATTTTCGTGTTCTACTTTTGCTTCAAAATGTTTCCTGGCAGATTGTTTACATGTTATTCAATTTGGCCAAGGTTGCTATAGTTGATCCTTGCATGCTATGGACTTGTTCTTGCCTTGCTTGGTTACACAAACATGTCTTCTTGATGATGCTATGCTTATTTTGTCATGCAATGACTTGTGGTGAGTGATTCAAGCTTGTTAAGTAGGGTACATGATGTTGCTGTTTTGCTAGGCTGAATCTGTTATTTCGTGATGCTATATAAACATGTTTCTACTAATCATTCTATGCATAATATGGAGATGATCACTAAATATGTTTTGATCTACATGTCATCCTCTAACGATTCATGCCCCTGGTTGCATTTATAGCTTGTTGTAGCTTGTTCATATCTTGCTCCAAAGTTGCTTCATAATGTTGCTGTCAGCCTGTTAACATTAAGTTCAGTTGTTACCATGATTGTTACTAGTGATCCATGTATCCTATGGACTTGATCTTGCCATGATTAGCTTCACAAATATGCCTTCTTACTGTTGGGTGCCTTGCCATGCCATATATTGCTCTGTGGTGAGTGGTACAAGCTCACCAACATGCCTTCATAATTCTATTTCTGCCATGTTTGAATCTGTGTTATAACTTGCTATGTTTACATGGGTGCCATCATATTTTCTGATCCTTTTTGGCTTATGGTCACTAAGGGACTTTTGATCTATGCTTTGATTAGAACTATGCCATGTCTTGTTTTGCTATTATAAGTTCCTGTAACATGTTGTTTGATACCTCTAAACATTGCAACCTGATGTTAATTTCTGCAAAGCCTGAATTGTTATTACTTGCAATCTTACCATGTGTGTTTGAGCATGTTCTAGTGATTTCTGGAGATAGCTCAGTGTTCATGTTTTGTTATGCTTTACCTTTACATCATGCCCATGTCTTTTGTTTTCATGTTGACATGCTGTAGCTTATTGTTTTGATGCTTGCAATATGCCTAGTTGCTGTTTTGGACAGCTTGTCCTTTAAACTTGTTTCATGTGTGTTGAACCGTTGCTCCGTTTTGAGTGTGCTCTATAGGAAACTTGCTTGATTTTGCATGTAGTTTCATATTATCATGTTGCATCCTTGTTTGGAGGTGTTTTCTTGATGTTTGTATGCATTTTGCATCAATGCCATGTTTAACTTGTGTTGCTCATATCTTCTAGGCCGTAGCTCCGAATTAAGTGAATTATATGTAACTTGACAAGAATCTCGTGTAGATCATCTTGGTGCATCTTAACTTGATATTTAACAACTTGAACATAAGGTTTATTCAGATCTGGACCAATTTCGAAATTTGCATATGAGGACTTACCAGAATTGTTATATGTTGTTCCCGGCCTCATTTAAACTTGCCTTGTTGTGTTGCTCTTGTTTGCATCATCTCTTGCCATGAGTAGCTTCATGTAGTCTTGTCATGCATCATGCTTGTTGTGCATCATGCCTTGTGCATGTGTGGTGTGTTTACTATGTTGTGTGCTTCTTTTCGATAGTTCCTGTTTCGTTGCGATCGTGAGGATTCGTTCGTCTACGCTTGGTTCGTCTTCGTGGCTTCATCTTCTTCATGGACTCGTTCTTCTTCCTTGCGGGATTTCAGGCAAGATGACCACTACCCTGGATCTCACTACTATCATTGCTATGCTAGTTGCTTCGTTCTATCGCTATGATGTGCTACCTATCACCTGTTTATCAAGCCATCCCAAATTGCCATGTCAGCCTCTAACCTTTGACACCTTTCCTATGCAAACCGTTGTTTGGCTATGTTACCGTTTTGCTCAGCCCCTCTTAGTTGCAAGTGAAGTTGAAGATTGCTCTATGGTGGACAGGATTTTGGTTGGGATATCACAATATCTCTTATATTATTAATGCATCTATATACTTGGTAAAGGGTGGAAGACTTGGCCTTTTGCCAGGTGTTTTGTTCCACTCTTGCCGCCCTAGTTTCCGTCATATCGGTGTTATGTTCCCGGATTTTGCGTTCCTTACGCGGTCGGGTGATTTATGGGACCCCCTTGGCAGTTCGCTTTGAATAAAACTCCTCCAGCAAGGCCCAACCTTGGTTTCACCATTTGCCTCACCACCACCTATACCCTTCCCTTGGGTCGGCCAACCCGAGGGTCATCTTTATTTTTAGCCCCCCCGGGCCAGTGCTTGTCTAAGTGTTGGTCCGAACTGAGCTGCCTGCGGGGCCACCTCGGGGCAACTTGAGGGTTGGTTTTACTCGTAGCTAGTCTCATCCGGTGTTGCCCTGAGAACGAGATATGTGCAGCTCCTATCGGGATTGTTGGCGCATCGGGCGGCTTTGCTGGTCTTGTTTTACCATTGTCGAAATGTCTTGTAAACCGGGATTCCGAGTCTGATCGAGTCTTCCTAGGAGAAGGTATATCCTTCATTGATCGCGAGAGCTTATCATGGGCTAAGTTGGGACACCCCTGCAGGGTATAATCTTTCGAAAGTCGTGCCTGCGGTTATAGGCAGATGGGAATTTGTTAATGTCCGATTGTAGATAACTTGACACCAGATACGAATTAAAATGCATCAACCATGTGTAGCCGTGATGGTCTCTTCTCGGCGGAGTCCGGGAAGTGAACACGGTCTTTGGGTTATGTTTGACGTAAGTAGGAGTTGAGGATCACTTCTTGATCATTACTAGTTGACGACCGTTCTGCTTGCTCTCTTCTCGCTCTTATTTGCGTATGTTAGCCACCATATATGCTTAGTCGCTGCTGCAGCCTCACCACTTTACCCCGTCCTTTCCCTTTAAGCTTTGCTAGTCTTGATACCCATGGTAATGGGATTGCTGAGTCCTCGTGGCTCACAGATTACTACAACAACAGTTGCAGGAACAGGTTGTGTGATGATCATGACGCGAGAGCGATGCTTGCTTGCGTTGAGTTCTTCTTCTGCTTCTTTGATCAGGGGATAGGTTCCAGGTCGGCAGCCTGGGCTAGCAGGGTGGATGTCGTTTGAGTTTCTGTTTGTGTTTCATCCGTAGTCGGATGATGCTCTTATGTATTGTGATGTTGTATTCGTGTGGCATTGTATGCCTCTTGTATGTATCCCGATCTATTATGTAATGTTGATGTAATGATATCCACCTTGCAAAAGCATTTCAATATGCGGGTCTATCCTTGATGGGACCTTCGAGTTCCTTTTGGATAGGGTCGCATATTGGGCGTGCAAGTTGGTATCAGAGCCTCGACCGACCCTAGGAGCCCCTTGATTGATCGTGTAGTTTGGCCGTTGTTGAGTCTAGAAGAAAACTGTTTTCGGAGTCTAGTTATATCGGAGAGTAGGAATTCTTTTTACTCCTCAGCCCCTTCGTCGCTCTGGTAAGGAATCTTGCCGTAGGTGTTTTTGAATTACTCCTCTTCCCTTTCAAATTTTTCTTTAGGATCACGCAGTTGGTTTTTCGATCGTTGTTCCTCAGCTCTTTTCATCCGGTGCATTTCTCGTCAAGTTGACTCGAGCCCCTTCACCTTTGAGTTCAATCCTTAGTTATTTTCTTTTCCCACCCGCCCTCCCCTTTTCATCTTGGAACCGGAGTCCGTAATCGAGTATGCATCCTACTCGTGTGAAGTCTTTGTTTTCTTTCAACCGGTGTTTTCTCTTCAAGATATTCGTCGATTTCCCCTTCCAAGTTGCCTTTGTTTTCACACCCTCCCACCCTTTCCTTCCCGGAGTTTGACTCTCTCTCGACCATTAATTTCATTCCTGCGGAGCCTCTTCAGTCGTCCCTCAATTATTTCAACCGGTGAATTCTCGTCTCGTTCGTCATTCTTCATCCCTTTTCTTTTTCCGGTGGATTCAATTCGAGTTTTTCGGGTTGATCATATTCTTTTCCTTGGATCAAGTGTTTTCCCTGCTCGTTCGCCTCTCGCCAGTTTATCATTCCGGAGTTCGGAAGTCATCTCAGGAGATTCATTTGTGTTCCAATTAATTCGAGGTTGTCACCTCATTCAAATATTTCAATTGTTCTGGTGCATTATCTACCACTTCAACATCCCTTTTCAACGGTGTTTTCTCTTCAGTGGGCCCTAACCCACAGGTTTTTTCTAGGATCTTACCTGACTCTTCTAATTTCCCCGGAGTTATTCTAAATTCTTTTCAAGTGTGACGTAAGAATGAATTTCATCAGTCAGATGCCATCTCCAAGATCGCTTTCAAATTCTTTTCATTGTTGGCTCAACCTCTCTGCTTTTCATTCTCCCGGAGTATCTCAATAATTTTTGGTGGTGTTTCCCGTCGTCTTTTGAAGAGCGAAGAATAGTTTTCCTGTAAATCTTGCCCGTTCTCCCAAAGATTCGTGGTTCTAGCTTCTTGTTATCGTCTCAAATAATTCCATTTGTCAGATATTCCTTTTCTCAACCATCCGGAGTATGTCAGAAATTGTTTTCCCCTTTCTTTTCATCGGAGACCATCATTTCAGCTACCGTTATCCAATTATCCCGGTGCTTCATTCAAGTGTTCTTCAATCAGATCGTAATCTCTTCGTTCTTGTGCAACTAAATCCCCTCAGGCATATTTGATCGTCCACTTCTTCCCGGTGATTATTTCTCTTTCATCAGTCATTTTTGAATTCTTACAGTGGTTCATCCAAGATTCTTTTTCCTTGACTATCATTTTAATCCATTCATTCTTTCCAATCCTACCGGTGGTTCATGAAGACCTTCTCAAGTTTGTGATATGTCACTTCTCAATCTTTTTCAAGAAAAATAAGTAATATGCAAAATCCATTGTTGGTCATCAATTTAATTTGATGAAGGATAAGCATACAATAAATCCTATTCTTATTTTCTCAAAGTGATTAATCCCTTCCTTCGGAGTTTGTTCTTGATGAATAAATTCTAGTTCAAGTGTTTTCAATTTTTCTTTTCCGAAGTTCAAATTTCCTCAGCCATCTCGTCGGAACCTCCATCTATATCGTCGCAATGCTCATCTTATTATTTCATCCTTCATTCTATCTCATCATCATTTTGTCATCGGAGTTCTTCATGGTGGTTCTTCATGATTTAATTCTTTCTTCGAGTGGTCATCAAGATTCTTGTTGGTAGAGTTCAAGTATTTTTTTTCTTCTCACTTCTCGAAGTGCAATTAATTCTCCATATTCTTTTGAAGTGGAGTTTTGCATTTCTTCGTTCTTCTCAGCTACCAAATCATTTTTGTTTGTGGCCGGCTATCACCTTATGATCTTCAGATGTTATCTATAAGACCACAACAAGCTTACTCTTTTCGTTGTTGATTTTCTCAACAACTCTGTTCAACCCTTCCTTCTAAATTCTTTTCATTCAATTCTTTCAATTCTTCCGGAGGCTTTGTGTTGTTCCTCTCGTCAAGTATCATTCCATCTTATCTAGTTCATGTTCTATTCCTTCCATTTTAGCCGGAGTGTTGCATGAATCCTTTCAGTCTTATTCGTTTCTTATCACCTTCTAACCGGAGTGATTTCATAGTCTATCTGATTCCGTGAGCTTTCAATTCTCGTCATTATCGTCGTTCCTCTCTTCTTCTCGAGTGCTCTCGATTCTTTGCTTCTTCTCTTGAGTTATTGTTTCACCTCTTCCCTTTTCCCTTCCGTCTCGGTCCTAAGATCTCGGGACGAGATCTCTTGTTAGTGGAGGAGTGTTGTAACGCCCCGGATCCGATGCGCCAGGTGTCTGCCAGTTATTCGTCGTTGTTGCCATGTCATTTGCTTGCGTGTTGCATTTTATCATGTCATCATGTGCATTTCATTTTGCATACGTGTTCGTCTCATGCATCCGAGCTTTTTCCCCGTTGTCGGTTTCGCAATCCGGCACTCCTATGCCCAACGGCGTTCCCCTTTTGTCTCCTGTTGTGAGCGGGTGTTAAGCGTTCTCGGAATGGACCAAGTCTTGCCAAGCGGCCTTGGTATACCACCGGTAGACCGCGTGTCAAGTTTCGTGACATTTGGAGGTCGTTTGGTACTCCAACGGTTAACCGGGTAACCGTAAAGCCCCTCTTTCTTTGCAGCCCAACACCCCTTCCAAACTGGACCAAAACCCATCTAAGTTTCTTCCATGCTCTCGGTCGTTCGATCACGATCGTGTGGGCGAAAACCGCTCCTCATTTGGACTCTCCTAGCTCCCTCTACCGATATATATGCCTTCCCCCGTCCAAATCCGGGTCCAAACCCTAGATCAAATCGCCCCCGCCGCCACGGGACATGTCCGCCCGGCAGCCGGACATGTCCACTTCCGCCGCCACGTCGCCTGGCCAATCCCGGGGCGACACGTCGCCTCCGCGCCGCCCCCGCAGCCAATCTGCCGCCGCCAAGTGGCGCTCCCTGCCCAGCCACCGCGCCCCGCCGCCAGGCCC
>NC_041387.1:464747279-464796299 GCF_002162155.2 Triticum dicoccoides | reverse complement strand
GGCTCGCATCGCCGCCGCCCTACGCCGCCGTCCGCCGCCGATGGCCGGATCTGCCCTCGCCCCGCCAGAGCTTCGTCGGCGCTCGCCCGCCGCCGCACTCCGCGCCGGATCCTCCCGCGCGCGGCCCCCGGGGCCTCCGCCGCCTGCCGCCTCTGCCGGTCGGCGCCGCCTCGCGCCGCCCCTCCGGCACCGGCCCCGCCGTGCCTCCGGCCGCCGCCCCCGGCGTCGTCCTGCCGCCCCATAGCCGGATCAGCCTGCCCCGGCATCGCCATGGCCTCCCTCCCGTGAGGAGCACGGGAGGAGGACGAGCTCCTCTCGAGTGGGCCCGCGGCCCAGCTCCGTCCAGCCCGATCCATCTCCCTCAGCCCGCCTGGCCTCCTCTGCGCATGGGCCGATCCCAGTGGTGAGCTGCCCCCGCTTAAGCCTCGCATGCGCGTCACATAGTTATCCCGCGCCCATGTATTTTTTTTCCTGGATTTGACTAAGTCCCTGAATCTGTGTAATTTTCATGCCATGTTCATTGCATTGTATCTCTGCATCCGTAGCTCCGTTTGGTGCGTGTAATATGTCAAATTGTTCGTCTCAACGAGTACATCATTTCAGTCCATTGCATCATATTCATTTGATGTCATCTTGATGCCTGAATCATCGTTGCAAGAGTGCTTCATAATGTTTTCTGCTGTCAGTTAACAGAACGAGATCTTTTGTCATTTTTGCCATGATTGATGTGTGCATCCTATGAGGTTGATGTCTACATGTGTTTTGATCTATGTTATGTCTTCTTTACAGAGGTGCTTACCATGTATTTTTGTGATCAACGTGGTGACTAGCACAAGCATGCAAACTAGGCATCGTGATGTTGCTGATTTTAGTCCCTGTGCTGCTGTTATTTTGATGCCATGTAAACTTGATGCTACAGAGAGATCTATGCATATTTTGAGATACTTCAGTAAGGGTGTGTTGAACATATGGTTATGCTCTATCCATCCCTACCCTTGGTTGCAATTATGGAGTAGTCTAGAATGTTCTTTTCATGCTCTACTTTTGCTTCAAAATGTTTCCTGGCAGATTGTTTACATGTTATTCAATTTGGCCAAGGTTGCTATAGTTGATCCTTGCATGCTATGGACTTGTTCTTGCCTTGGTTGGTTACACAAACATGTCTTCTTGATAATGCTATGCTTATATTGTCATGCAATGACTTGTGGTGAGTGATTCAAGCTTGTTAAGTAGGGTACATGATGTTGCTGTTTTGCTAGGCTGAATCTGTTATTTCGTGATGCTATATAAACATGTTGCTACTAATTATTCTGTGCATAATATGGAGATGATCGGTAAATATGTTTTGATCTACATGTCATTCTCTAACCATTCATGCCCCTGGTTGCATCTATAGCTTGATGTAGCTTGTTCATATCTTGCTCCAAAGTTGCTTCATAATGTTGCTGTCAGCCTGTTAACATTAAGTTCAGTTGTTACCATGATTGTTGTTAGTGATTCATGCATCTTATGGACTTGCTCTTGCCATGATTAGCTTCACAAATATGCCTTCTTACTGTTGGGTGCCTTGCCATGCCATATATTGCTCTGTGGTGAGTGGTACAAGCTCACCAACATGCCTTCATAATTCTGTTTCTGCCATGTTTGAATCTGTGTTATAACTTGCTATGTTTACATGGGTGCCATCATATTTTCTGATCCTTTTTGGCTTATGGTCACTAAGGGACTTTTGATCTATGCTTTGAGTAGAACCATGCCATGTCTTGTTTTGCTATTATAAGTTCCTGTAACATGTTGTTTGATAGCTCTAAACATTGCAACCTAATGTTAATTTCTGCAAAGACTTAATTGTTATTACTTGCAATCTTACCATGTGTGTTTGAGCATGTTCTAGTGATTTCTGGAGATAGCTCAGTGTTCATGTTTTGTTATGCTTTACATGTACATCATGCCCATGTCTTTTGTTTTCATGTTGAGATGCTGCAGCTTATTGTTTTGATGCTTGTAATATGCCTACTTGCTGTTTTGGACAGCTTGTCCTTTAAACTTGTTTCATGTGTGTTGAACCGTTGCTCCGTTTTGAATGTGCTCTATAGGAAACTTGCTTGATTTTGCATGTAGTTTCATATTATCATGTTGCATCCTTGTTTGGAGGTGTTTTCTTGATGTTTGTATGCATTTTGCATCAATGCCATGTTTAACTTGTGTTGCTCATATCTTCTAGGCCGTAGCTCCGAATTAAGTGAACTTTATATGTAACTTGACTAGAATCTCGTGTAGATCATCTTGGTGCATATGAGGACTTACAGGAATTGTTATATGTTGTTCCCGGCCTCATTTAAACTTGCCTTGTTGTGTTGCTCTTGTTTGCATCATCTCTTGCCATGAGTAGCTTCATGTAGTCTTGTCATGCATCATGCTTGTTGTGCATCATGCCTTGTTCATGTGTGGTGTGTTTACTATGTTGTGTGCTTCTTTTCGATAGTTCTTGTTTCGCTGCGATCGTGAGGATTCGTTCGTCTACGCTTGGTTCGTCTTCGTGGCTTCATCTTCTTCATGGACTCGTTCTTCTTCCTTGCGGGATTTCAGGCAAGATGACCGCTACCCTGGATCTCACTACTATCATTGCTATGCTAGTTGCTTCGTTCTATCACTATGCTGCGCTACCTATCACCTGTTTATCAAGCCATCCCAAATTGCCATGTCAGCCTCTAATCTTTGACACCTTTCCTATGCAAACCGTTGTTTGGCTATGTTACCGTTTTGCTCAGCCCCTCTTAGTTGCAGGTGAAGTTGAAGATTGCTCTATGGTGGACAGGATTTTGGTTGGGATATCACAATATCTCTTATATTATTAATGCATCTATATACTTGGTAAAGGGTGGAAGACTTGGCCTTTTGCCAGGTGTTTTGTTCCACTCTTGCCGCCCTAGTTTCCGTCATACCGGTGTTATGTTCCCGGATTTTGCGTTCCTTACGCGGTCGGGTGATTTATGGGACCCCCTTGACAGTTCGCTTTGAATAAAACTCCTCCAGCAAGGCCCAACCTTGGTTTTACCATTTGCCTCACCACCACCTATACCCTTCCCTTGGGTCGGCCAACCCGAGGGTCATCTTTATTTTTAGCCCCCCCCCCGGGGCCAATGCTTGTCTAAGTGTTGGTCTGAACTGAGCTGCCTGCGGGGCCACCACGGGGCAACTTGAGGGTTGGTTTTTCTCGTAGCTAGTCTCATCCGGTGTTGACCTGAGAACGAGATATGTGCAGGCCCTATCGGGATTGTCGGCGCATCAGGCGGCTTTGCTGGTCTTGTTTTACCATTGTCGAAATGTCTTGTAAACCGGGATTCTGAGTCTGATCGGGTCTTCCTGGTAGAAGGTATATCCTTCGTTGATCGCGAGAGCTTATCATGGGCTAAGTTGGGACACCCCTGCAGGGTATAATCTTTCGAAAGCTGTGCCTGCGGTTATAGGCAGATGGGAATTTGTTAATGTCCGGTTGTAGATAACTTGACACCAGATACGAATTAAAACGCATCAACCGTGTGTGTAGCCGTGATGGTCTCTTCTCGGCGGAGTCCGGGAAGTGAACACGGTCTTTGGGTTATGTTTGACGTAAGTAGGAGTTCAGGATCACTTCTTGATCATTACTAGTTGACGACCGTTCTGCTTGCTCTCTTCTCGCTCTTATTTGCGCATGTTAGCCACCATATATGCTTAGTCGCTGCTGCAGCCTCACCACTTTACCCCTTCCTTTCCCTTTAAGCTTTGCTAGTCTTGATACCCATGGTAATGGGATTGCTGAGTCCTCATGGCTCACAGATTACTACAACAACAGTTGCAGGTACAGGTTGTGCGATGATCATGACGCGAGAGCGATGCTTGCTTGCATTGAGTTCTTGTTCTTCTTCTTCGATCAGGGGATAGGTTCCAGGTCGGCAGCCTGGGCTAGCAGGGTGGATGTCGTTTGAGTTTTTGTTTGTGTTTCATCCGTAGTCGGATGATGCTCTTATGTATTGTGATGTTGTATTCGCGTGGCATTGTATGCCTCTTGTATGTATCCCCATCTATTATGTAATGTTGATGTAATGATATCCACCTTGCAAAAGCGTTTCAATATGCGGGTCTATCCTTGGTGGGACCTTCGAGTTCCTTTTGGATAGGGTCGCATATTGGGTGTGACAACTATTGCCTCACCTTCTGTTTCACAGGGCGTACATCGGGACACACCTTTAGGTGATGCTCAATCACCTCCCTTGGGACCCCCACTAGCTGGTTGGGTTCCCATGCGAACACCTCCTTGTTCGAGCGCAAGAACTTCACCAACGCCTTCTCTTGGTCGGGCTCGAGGTCGGCACCTATGGTGAAGGTGGCTCCCGAGGACCCGTCTTCCTCAACTGCACCTGCTTGGTCTCCGCCTTATCCTGAGTGAATAACTGCTTCTTTTTGGTCGGTGCAGCTTCCTTGGCCTTAGAGGCATCCGTGTTGGCGGGCTGCGTCACCGCGGCGGCCTTGAGGGCAAGCTTGAGCGCCATAAGAGCCTCCTTGGTATCTCACGCCCTTGCTTCCAGGCATCTTCATGAGGTTGTAGGCCAGATGGGTTGTTGTCATGAACTGAGCCAGGGCAGGGTATCCGAGGATGGCGTTGTACGGGAGGCCGATGTGAGCAATGTCAAAGTCGACCAGCTCCATGCGGTAGTTGTCGTGGGTGACGAAGGTCACGGGAAGGCGGATCTGCCCCAGGGGACTGGAGGAACTGCCTCCTACACCTGAGAAGGGCTTGCTGGGATGGAGCCGCTCCAACGGTACATGGAGGAGGCTGAAGGCCTCCACCGAGAGCACGTTGAGGCTAGCACCACCGTCGATGAGGGTTTTGGTGATGGCCACGTGGAAGATGGTGGGCGTGCAGAGCATCGGGAGCGCATCCGAGTAGGCGGTGGTGACGGGGTGATCTTCCGAGTCGAAGGTCAGGTCGGCCTTAGGCGCCACCCAAACCGGGGGAGCTCCTTGCCGCGCGAGGACGATGCTGATCTGGCGAAAGAATGGCTTGGCGTGGTGGTCTGAGGGTGGCGCTTGCGAGCCGCCGAGGAGGGTCGTGACTGCGCGGGGCGTCGGAGCCGCGAAGCATGCATCGAAGAGACTGCACAACTCCTCGCATGATGCCACCATGGACCCAAGAAGGTTGAGAAGCCAGGCACGTGGGACGCGAGTGAGGGCCATGGGAAACTAGTTGGCCATGACCTTGTCGTTGCCCCCGGCCTTAAGGACGGCCTCCTCGTACGCCAATAGGAAAACCACGGGTCCTCCGCGCCATCGTAGCACGGCGGCATCTCTGGCTTAAACTTGGGCGGCCACTGCACCCGCAGTAAGGTGGGGGGCCAAGGCTCGGAGCCCCCTGGCCCCAGCACTGGCACTGGTCACCGGGGCCGGAGGCACGATGCCCGCCATGAGGGCGAAACGCGATGTTGGCGGAGTGCGGGCTGACAGAAGAAAAGCTCCGGCGCACCCCTACCTGGCGCGCCAAATGTCGAATTTAAGGTTCCGGCAAAACCCTTGAGGTTCAAACACTCGGGTGCGCACAAATATTCCCCCCTACCAAATCTCGCCCTCAGCCTTGCCGTGATCTCTAAGCTTAGCTTGATGAACTCACAACGCAAGAGACACAAGATTTATACTGGTTCAGGACACCGTTGTGGTGTAATACCCTACTCCAGTGTGGTGGTGGATTGCCTCTTGGGCTGATGATGAACAATACAAGGGAAGAACAACCTCCTAAGGAGAGGTGTTCTTGTGCTTGGTGGGTGCGAGGATGAACTGAATTCATTCCAGTCCCCTTTCTACTATGGTGGCTAGTCCTATTTATAGAGGCCCTGGTCCTCTCCAAAAATATTGAGCGGGAAGGGATCCAACAACGGCCAATTTGAAAGGGGATAGCTAGTACAAGCTATCCTGACTAAAGGTGGTCTTCGCCTGTCAAAGGCGCTGGTGGTGACGCCATCTTGGGCTCCACGATGACCTCCGTCCTGCCGTCCTACTTGTCTTGGTCTTGTTGCACCGATATGGAAACCTTTGCCTGATGCCTCGGTACTCCGCGCCTACGCTTGCCCCCTTAGCACCAAAGGGGAAACAAGGACACTTCGCGCGCTGGCGCCCGCCTCGCCTTGATTGTCATGGCTTGTGTCACGGGAACCTCATGAGGTACCACTTGCCTTGATCTCTCCGCCCCCCTCGCAAGCCTGCCTGGTGAGGCCGCTCCTGAGGAGGCCCTGTGTCGTCCACCTCGCGAGGCTCGTCCCCTCGCGAGGGTCTTGAGTGTTGGTTGACGAAGACGGGCCATACTAGGCCACTAGTGGAGCCACGCTGTGGGCTGCAGGCAGGCAAGTCTGGGGACCCCCGTTCCCAGAACACTGACAACAACCCCTCTACGCGTTGGGTTGCAAGTATTTGTTATTTGTGTGTGGGTGTTGTTTACATAGTGTTGCTTGGTTCTCCTGAGGAGAGGTGTTCTTGAGCTGGTGTGGTGTTCTACTTGTTCTCGTTTCGGTCCCTTTCTACTGTGGTGGCTATTCCTATTTATAGAGGCCCTGGTCCTCTCCCCAAATATTGAGTGGGAAGGGATCCAACAATGGCCAATTTGAAAGGGGACATCTAGTACAAGCTATCCTGACTAAAGGTGGTCTTCGCCTATCGAAGGCGCTGGTGGTAACGTCGTCTTGGGCTCCACGATGACCTCCGTCCTGCTGGTCTTGGTCTTGTTGCACTTATATGGAAACCTTTGCCTGACGCCTCAGTACTCCGTGCATGCGCTTGCCCCCTTAGCACCAAAGGGGAAACGAGGACACTGCGCGCATTGGCGCCCGCCTGGCCTTGGTCGTCATGGCTTGCGTCACAGGAACCTCACGAGGTACCCCTTGCCTTGATCTCTCCGCCCCCTCAAGATCCTACCTGGTGAGGCCACTCCTAAGGAGGCCTTGTGTCGTCCGCCTTGCGAAGCTTGGCCCCTCGCGAGGGTCTTGAGTGCCGACTAACAAAGACATGCCATACTGTGCCGCTGGTGGAGCCACGCCGTGGGCCGCAGGCAGGCAAGTCTGGGACCCCCGTTCCCAGAACGCCGACAAAAGTGGTGCTCTCTAACTGGTGCTTTTTATAAGAGGATGATGAGTCAACAATAAAAGTAAATAGATAGGCCATTCGCAGAGGGAAGGAGGGATTTGCAGAGGTGCCAGAGCTCGAGCTTTTAAAACAGAGATGAATATATTTTGAGTGTTATGATTTCATTGTCAATATAACAACCAAGAGATCTCGGTAACTTCCATGCTAGATACATTATAGGTGGTTCCCAAACAGAATGGTAAAGTTTTTACTCCCCCACCACCAACAAGCACATTCCACGACTGGTCCAAAACAACGGGTACCGTCCAACTAACAACAATCCTAGTGGAGTTTTGTTTGAAGTTATTTTGATTTGATTTGAGGATGGGACTGGGCATCCCGATTACTAGCCATTTTCTCGTGAATGATGTGTGGAGTCCACTCATCATGAGAATAACCCACCTAGTATGCATGATACTGGCCCCCAGTCGCTACTTGAGCGATTCGGGCATACAAAACAGATTATCATTTGAAGGTTTAGAGTTTTGCACATGCAAAATTACTTGGGACGGCAGGTAAATACCGCATATAGGTAGGTATGGTGGACTCATATGGAACAACTTTGGGTTTATGGAAGTGGATGCATAAGCAGTATTCTCGCTTAGTACAAGTGAAGGCTAGAAAAAGACTGGGGAGCGACCAACTAGAGAGCGACAACAGTCATAAACATGCATTAGGATTAATCAACATGGAGTGCAAGCATGAGAAGGATATAAATCACCATGAACATAAATATCATGGAGGCTACATTGATTTTGTTTCAACTACATGCATGAACATGTGCCAAGTCAAGCCACTCGAATCATTCAAAGGAGGATAACATCCTATCATACTACATCACAACCATTTTAAAAGCATGTTGGCATGCAAGGTAAACCATTATAAACTCCTAGCTAATTAAGCATGGCATGAGTAACTATAAACTCTAATTGTCATTGCAAACATGTTTCATTCATAATGGGCTGAATCAGGAACGATGAACTAATCATATTTACAAAAACAAGATAGGTCGAGTTCATACCAGCTTTTCCTGATCTCAATCATTTCATCATATATCGTCATTATTGCCTTTCACTTACATGACCGAACATTGTGAATAATGATAATAGTGCACGTGCATTGGACTAAGCTGGAATCTACAAACATTTATTCAAAGGAGAAGACAAGGTAATATGGTCTCTTTGTTAGATCCACAATAGTGCAGATGAGAGTGTCGGGGAAACGACACCTATGGGATCACGTGAATCCCTTCTATGGTTGGCGGGGAGGAGGAATGCACAAAGAGCAGGTCTAGCAGTCAATACGAAGGATTTTTACCTAGGTCCAAGCCGCTGAGAAGCATAAAACCCTAGTCCTGCTTTGAGTGTATATTTAGTGTTCTTGAACCTTGACTAGCTGCTATGCGTGTCCGGTCCAAAAGTTTGAATCCTCCTCCAGTACGCCTTGGGCCTCCTTTTATATGTCCAAGGGGTTGCTAATGTGTCACACATGAGGTGTAAAGTAGCTACAGTGTCTATGTTTATCACTGATGTCTTAGGACAAACACATTAAATGTGCTGCTTACATGCCCTCTAACTTTATCGGGGATGGGAATGGAGCACGTCCCGTCCGTCGCTGCCTTACCCCATCTTGACATGCATCCAGGCTGACGAGGCATGCAGCGGCAAGCTGACTGGCTAGTTGGCAGGCTGGTCGCCGCGCTGGTGCTTGCTTAGTTGGCAGGTGCTTGCTTAGTTGGCAGGTTGGTCGCCGCGCTAGTGCTTGCTTAGTTGGTAGGCTAGTCGCCGCGCTGGAACGACCACGGGGTGGCAGACTCTTGTCGTGTGCGAGCCTCGCTTCAGCTTCGCAGTTGTCCCCGGCAAGAGCCTTGTCGCGGGGGCTTCTTACTCTGGTCTCCATGAAGATTTGCATGCCACTAGTCTTCACAAATATCTGCATGCTACTACGCATGTGCCCACGAGTCTTGGTCTTGACGTTGTCGATGGTGTCAGAGCTCTCAGCCTCAAGGGTGGTGGCCTTGCTGGTGCTTCGCAAGCCGGCCTGGCGAGGATCTTGCCGGGGCTACACAAGCCGCCCCGGCAAGGATCTTGCTGGGGGAGGTCTAGCTTGTTTTGTGCTCTATGTTTACTAGCTTGAATGCTACCTTGGTCGTCTTGTATTTTGCCTTCTACTGCCCCGTCAAGCCTTGCCACAAGTGCGGCCAAAACTGCCCATGCACAAGTAGGGGGTACAAAAGGGCCCAGACTTATGCATATCGACAGGAGCCCCCGGTCCTGTTCCACACACGAGTGCGAAGCGTCGTTGGGACAGGCCCAAAATAGTGCACGTGCACGCGTGGAAGGGATTAACTGATGTAATCTTCTCATCTGTTGTGCTTCCCCATTGTCCACATCGAGTGCGTGACGTGGGGCTCATGCATGGAACGGTCGCAGCACGCCTGTGACGCCTCACATCAAACAGTAAAGAGGCAGCCCGCGCCTTCCCCATAAAAAGAGGAATCCGCAGGGGTGCTGCTCATTTACGAAGAAAGCTCAGGTCGTGGCCTGCATGGAGCTTGCATCCCGCGATCACGGGGTGGAAAACGGCCGTCCCACTTGCTTTTGCGCTTCTGGCTCATCAGCCACGTGTCCTTCATGCCTCAGGAAGGGTAGGTGGTGGATGCGGTGGGCATGGGCATTAATGTCGTGGCGAAAAATCAGGCATCGCTGGTTGGAGAAACGGGTGGTCCTGATTCCCTGCGCCTCTCGAGGCCATATTGGTTGAGCGGGGCAGACTCCCTTGGGTGGGAGGCCAGCCCCCCAGCCCTGTCCTTCTATAAAAAGGGGAGGGACCGTGTCTTTCCTCATACACCTCCTTCTTCTTCTGTTTCACTTCGCTTGCTTGTGCAGATCCTGTCTTGCCGGGACCAGGCTCTGCTGGGGGTCCTGCCTCGCCGGCATCAGGCAGTGCCGGGGAAGGCCCCAGCTCATCATCCGACGACCTCGCCACCGCTGCTGCTTCTTCCTCAACTTCTCTGTGCGCCACTAGTGCAGCAGTGACCACTTGATTCGTCGCCACTAGATGTAGCAACAACAACTCTTGCGGTTTAGGCGCGACTAGTATTGGCGTAGAGGAGAGGTACCTCTTCAAATCTTGCAGCGCTGTCCTCCACTTCCGGAGTCCATTTCATTGGATCTGCCTTTTTCAAAATTTTGAAAAAGGGCAGGGCGCGCTCAGCAGATTTGGAGATGAACCTACTCAAAGCTACAATGCAGCCAGCAAGCCTACGTACGTCCTTGACTCGTCTCGATGCCTCAATTTGCCCAATCGCCTTGATCTTGTCAGGATTTGCTTCGATTCCGCGTTGAGATACAAAGAACCCGAGAAGTTTGCCGGACGGGACACCAAACACACACTTCCTAGGGTTGAGCCTGAAGTTGATCTTGCACAAATTTGCAAATGTTTCTTCCAAATCTTGCACGAGCATTGCTTTGTCCTTGGTTTTGGCCACTATATCATCCATATATACTTCCATATTTCTATGTAGCTGGGGCTCAAAACCAATTTTGTCTGCTCGGGCAAATGTTGAACCAGCGCTTTTCAACCCGAAAGGCATTCGTATAAAACAATACGTACCACATGGGGTGATAAACTCGGTCTTCTCTTCATCTTACTTTGTCATAAAGATTTGGTGGTACCGTGAGTAGGCGTCGAGGAACGACAGCAGGTCGTACCCGGCAGTGGAATCCACTATCTGGTCAATGCACGACAAAGGTAAAGGATCCCTTGGACATGCTTTATTGATATCTTTATAATCAATACACAGCCTCCATTTCCCATTTGCCTTGCGCACCACCGCTGGATTGGCCAACCATGTTGGGTGGAGCACTCCTCTGACCAAGCCTTCCGCTTCCAACTTCCTGATCTCTTCAATGATGAACTCTTGCCGCTCCAATGCTTTCTTCCTGACCTTCTGCTTAACGAGCCGCGCATGAGGATAGACAGCAAGGTGGTGTTCAATCAGCTCCCTGGGAACACCGGGGATGTTAGATGCTTGCCATGCAAAAACATTGACATTCGCCAGCAGGAAGGCAACGAACGTGCTTTCCAATTTGATGCCCAGGGTGGCCTTATGGTAAAAGCTCTGCCAGTGCCGTCCTCCTTGATGGGTACCTTCTTGGTTTCTGCTGGTGCTGCCTTGGATTTCTTGCTCTTGCTGGTGGAGCTCTCTAGCACATCCTCATCGGGAATGTAGCACTTCGAGGAGGCGCGTTTGCCGGAGTGGGTGCAAGAGGCCTTGCCGGGGCCAGAAGTCTTGTCTATGGTTGAGGCCTTCCCGGTCTTCTTCCCCTCGGGAGCTCCAGTGGTAGGAGCAAGTGTCTTGGCGGTAGGTGCTGCAACTGCCTCTCATTAGAGTTGGTCGGCACAGATGACCGCATCTCTTTTGTTGTAGTCGACTGTGATGACGCTCATCGGGCCACGCATCTTTAGCATGTTGTAGGCGTAGTGTGACACCACCATAAACTTGGCCAGTGCTGGACGGCCAAGGATCCCATTATACGGCAATGGGATTTCGGCGACATCAAAAAGGATCTTCTCTGTACTGTAGTTCAGGTCACCACCAAAGGTGACTGGTAGTGTGACCTTTCCTTTAGGCTGGCTTCTCCATGGATTATCCCTTGAAACGTACCCTTTTCTTTGAGATCTTCATCTGGAATCTGCAACATCTTGATCACGTTGGGCGAGATCAAGTTTAGACCAGTCCCACCGTCAACTAGCATTTTTGTCACCTTGAGGTTGTGAATTGTTGGTGAAACCAACAATGGAAAACACCCGACCGCGGTTGTGCGATCTGGGTGATCCTCAGCGTCAAAAATGATAGGCGTATTAGACCATTTGAGTGGCTTATAGTCATCGATCATTGGCTCTGTCACATTAATCTCGTGTGCCCATTGTTTAAGTTGGCGATGGGAAGAATGCAATGAGGCACCTCCATCAATGCACATAATTTCCGTGGCTTTCTGAAACTCGTGGTTGTTGGACTCGTCATCGTCATCTTGATCATCATCCCCGTCTTTCTTGTCGTGGCCTCGAGCAGGCCTCTCTTGTTGCTTGTCCTTGCCGCGGCGACCCCCTCGACCATCGCGCTTCTTGCCAGATCCCTCAGCACCATCCTAGCCCTTCTCTTTGTCTCGTCTTTCATACTCAGCCCTCTCTTCTCCATCAGCTGCTCAACTTGACTGCAGTTTTGGAGGTCACGGCCTTTGGTGCGATGAATCTTGCAATATTGCTTGTCAGAGCCCTCTGTCTTATCGGCAGCCGCGAAGGCCCGACAGGAGTCACACCCGGCAATCTCCTTGCCGGGATCGTCGATGTTGGCCTTCTTGGCAGTGTCGGGGTTGCCGGATCCCTCGACGGCAAGCACGGTCTTGCCCTTGCGCTTCCTGTTGCATCGCCGACCCTTCTTTGCCGGGGCGACGATGTCTTCATCTTGAGAGTCACTTCTTGTGTCGGCATCTTCACCAGGGTACTTCCTTCCTTCTTCAGCTCGGGCGCACCCGTTGGCCAGAACATAAAGCTCGACAACATTCATAACCTTCTTCATCGCCAGCTCTTCACGCATCTTACGATTGTACATGTTCTAATGGAACACGCTGATGACAGCGGCAGGATGAACATCTGGGATGTTATATTGCACCCGGCTGAATCTCTATATGTATTTGCGCAACTATTCGCCATCCTTCTAGGGGATGACATGCAGATCACTTGCCTAGCCAGGAGCTACGTGGTCACTAGTAAAGGCTCCAACAAACTCATGGCACAGATCCGACCAAGAGGAGATGGAATCTATCGGCAGGTGCATCAACCATGACCTAACGTTGGCTTGAGCACCAACGGGAAGTACTTGGCGAGCACCTTGCCGTCCCGAGCCCCGGCAGCTTGCATCGCGATGGTGTAAACGCTCAGGAATTCAGACGGATGAGTCTTGCCATCATACTTCTTCGGGACCTCCGGTTTGAACGTGCGAGTAGTGGGCCACTGGAACTGCCGCAGCTCACAGGCTGGATAGGTTATTGCATAAGGCAAGTCACCAGAATCACCCAGCGCAGGCCTGTATGCAGTGGGCCCCGCATGCCTATCAGATTGGTGGCGCACTTCCCGTCGCTGCTCGATGGTGGTTCGAGCGTCCTCCTTGAGCCGTTCCTGAAGAACTTGACGTTGGTCACGACGAGCTCGTGGATCGGACGATGCCATGGATACGTCGTCATAGGTGTCGACCTGACAAGCTGGCGACCGCCGCTGTCGTGGTGGAGGGGAGTGCGCCATGGTTGCGGTGCCTCCAACCCTTCCACACGCGTCGGCTTAGTGGTCCGGCGTCATGAAGGACTTGCCTCCTGGTGGCCATCCCTGTTGGCATGGCCAACAAGGCTTTGGATAGCAGCCCTCCACTCTTCTTACCTCTCTGCAGCAGGAGGAAAGTCAAGGAGCAGTTGTGCTTGTGAGAATGCTTCTGCTCGTGTGGGTGGCAGCGACAAACGCGAGGAATGGAAGGAGCTCGGACTTCTAATTAAACGAGCTTCATCACGATTCCGTGGCTGCACGCCGTTTTCACCAGCATCTTGGCGTGCATGTCGGCCCTATGCATCTCGAGAATGATGCTGAGGTTTCTTGCCGCGGCGACGCCCGAGGTCACCAATGTTGTGGCGCTGCTCGTCGTGCACGACCTAGGAGGACTATGGTGCATGCGTCGGCAGAGTCGTCTTCCTACCCTTGGAGGTCCTCGTGCCGTCCATAAGCAGCACGGCTCCGTCCTTGGGTGCGGTGGTGCGCGGATCATCGTCGTGGTTGTGGACGATGCCGCTCGCCTGGCTTCTAGTACAAGAATGGTGTGGATGGTCTTGATCTCCACCGCCACCAGCATCTACCCCGTAGCTATCCGTGCTGGCACGGGCAGACCGGCTCCAGACGAACCGATCGCTATGATCGTCTTCTTCTTCGGAGCCATGATGATGAAGAAACTGGCGTACTAACTACTAGACCAGATTTGCACAAACTTCTCCCCCTGCCTGGCACGCCAAAGATGTCGGGGAAATGACAGCTATGGGATCACGTGGATCCCTTCTACGGTTGGCGGGGAGGAGGAATGCACAAAGAGCAGGTCTAACAGTCAACACGAAGGATTTTTACCCAGGTTCGGGCCGCTGAGAAGCGTAAGACCCTAGTCCTGCTTCGAGTGTATATTTAGTGTTCTTGAACCTTGACTAGCTGCTATGCGTGTCCATTCCAAAAGTTTGAATCCTCCTCCAGTACGCCTTGGGCCTCCTTTTATACATCCAAGGGGTCGCCACAGTGGCACATAGGAGGTGTAAAGTAGCTATAGTGTCTATATTTATCACTGACGTCTCAGGGCAAACACATTAAATGCACTGCTTATGTGCCCTCTAACTTTATCGGGACCGGGAATGGAGCCCGCCCCATCCGTCGCCGCCTCACCTCGTCTGGACATGCATCCAGGCTGACGAGGCATGCAACACCAAGCTGACTGGCTAGCCGGTGCGCTGGAGCGGTGGTAGGATCTTCACGAAGATCTGCATGCCACCACGCAGGTGCTTGCTTAGTTGGCAGGCTGGTCGCCGCGCTAGAATGGCCGCGGGGTGTCGGACCCATGTCGTGTGTGAGCCTCGCTGCATCTTCGCAGTTGTCCCTGGCAAGAGTCTTGCCAGGGTCTCGCAGTCGTCCCCGGCAAGAGCCTTGCCGGGGGGCTTCGTCCTCTGGTCTCCACGAAGATCTGCATGCCACCAGTCTTCACAAAGATCTGCATGCTACTACGCATGTGCCCCTGAGTCTTAGTCTTGACGTTGTCGATGGTGTCAGAGCTCTCAGCCTTAAGGGTGGTGGCCTTGCTGGTGCTTCGCAAGCCATCCTGGTAAGGATCTTGCCGGGGCTATGCAAGCCGCCCCGACAAGGATCTTGCCGGGGGAGGTCTAACTTATCTTGTGCTCTCTGTTTACTGGCTTGAATGCTGCCTTGGTCGTTTTGTAATTTGCCTTCTACTGCCCCTGTCGGATTTCGGGTTCCGGCAGACCCTTGAGGTTCAAACACTGGGGTGCACGCGGAGATCACACCCCCAGCCTACTCATGTCTCACCACCTCGCTAGGATCTAAACTACACGAAGGACAACACAAGGGACATGAGATTTATACTGGTTCAGGACACCATTGTGGTGTAATACCCTACTCCAGTTTGTGGTGTGTGGATTGCCTCAGGGGCTGATGAGGAACAGTACAAGGGAAGAACAGCCTCGCGAGGGTCTGTTCTTGGTTGGTGCGATGAACTACTAGGGGAGTTCAGTCGCCTCTCTCTCTCTCTCTCTCTCTCTCTCTCTCTCTCTTTGTGCCTTGGATGCCGATCCGATCAGATCCAGATTCCCCTCCTCCTACCCTGTGGGTAGCTAGTCCTATTTATAGGCGAAGTCCCCGGGCCTCTTCCCAAATATTGAGCGGGAAGGGCGCCAACAATTGGCCATTTTGAAGGGGAACATCTAGTACACTTATCCTGACTAAAGTTGGTCCTCGCCTGCCAAAGACCCTGACGATGACGCTGGCTTGGGCTCCACGATGACCTCCGTTCTGCCGTCCTGCTGGCCTTGGTCTTGTTGCACCGAAATGGTTGCGTCTGCTTGATACCCTTCCCTGCGATTGCCCCCTTTGCACCAAAGGGGAAACCAGGACTCTGCGCAGGCCGGCGCCCACCTGGCACCCACCTGGCCTTGGTCGTCATGGCTTTCGTCACGGGCACCTCGTGAGGTACCCAGCCTTTGATCTCTCCGCCTCCTCGCAAGCTAGCCTGACGAGGCCGCACCCGAGGAAGCCTCCTATCTTCCGCCCCGCGGGGCTTGGCCCCTCGCGAGGGTCTTGAGCATGTGTTAATGAAGATGGGCAGTACTGGGCCACTCCTTGAGCCACGCTGCAGGCCGCAGGCAGGCAAGTCTGGGTACCCCCGTTCCCAGAACGCTGACAGCCCCGTCAAGCCTCGCCACAGGTGCGGCTACAACTGCCCGTGCACAAGTAAGGGGTACAAAAGGGCCCAGACTTATGTACACCGACAGAGAGCCACTCAACATTTTCATCGTGGTCATCTCCTCTCGACCCCCCAAAAAAAAGAATTTCAAAGAAAAAAACTGAAATATTTTTGGAGTTTTTTTTCTGAAGAAAGTAAAATAAGAACGAGAAAAACTATTTACACGGGAAAACTCCCAACAAAGCAAAAGAAGAACGAGAAATCTTTTTGGGTTTTCTTTAATAGTACTATTACATAAACATGGAAAGTAAACTAAATTACAACTATTTTTTTTTTGGTTTTCTCAAAGTTTTTCAAACACACATGAAGAAAGTGAGAAAAAGAAAATAAACCAACATGGATATTAAAATGAAAAAGTATGAACACCAACAACTAGAATGAGTGTGTGAACATGATTGTAATGTCGGTGAGAAATACGTACTCCCACAAGCTTAGGCTTTTGGCCTAAGTTGGTCTGCGCCCATGGATCAAAGTGACCCTCTCCGATGTACTGAGGAGGATCATGGGGGTTCCACTAGTTAGCGAGCTCCTGCGGCTCCCACTGATAAATAGACTCCTGATACGGGTCAGGTGATGGCTCTGGCTCAAGAAGTGGGGATCGCGTCCCCTCCCAGTCCGCATAAATGTCTGCAGGCGGGATGAAGTACCTGCCTGAATGAATATCGAACAAAGAAGGTGCCGGCAAGGTAATAATCTGACAAGTCTTCTCACTAAATACCAGGTTATAGATGAGTCTCTTGTCATCGTATTTCTTAATAAAATCATGGGCTACCATACTTTCATAATCTAAGTATATAGTGGGCAACAGCTTCTCCTCTTTTTCATCGTGCCTAATGGGTATCTCGAAGCATTTAGCAAGGTAGGAGGCATAGATACCTCCAAAGATAGGACCCTTCGTATGGTTTAAACTCAACCGTCGAGCAACCATAGCGCCCAAACTAAAAATTTTATCACGAAGTAAAGCACGACACAAAATAGCAAGGTCAGGAGCACTAAGGACTCCACTCTCCCCACGGCCAATTAAACATCTCCCATCAAATAATGAGTAGTGGCACAAAACAGGAAAATGTAAACTAGACACCCTCACGTCCGACACCTTTCTCATTTCCCCTACGACAACTTCATCAATAAAATCTTCCACATCTCTAGGACGTGGCTTGTCGACGTTGCCCTCATAAGGTAATTTACAAACCTTACAGAAGTCATAAAGCTTCATCTCCTTATGCTCATCATATAAGTGAAAGTCTACTGTGGGTGGTGATCTCCTAGCATGAAAATGAAAATTTTGCACGAAAGTATTAGTGAGTAGGAGGTACTGATCGCACTGGTCATGGAGGAAGTTGGTGATGCCTGCATTCTCCACCAAATAATAGAAATCCTCATAAATTTCGGCCGCCTCTAAGAATGCATCACATGGCCATTCACATGGCCGAACCTCCGCGGTGCGAGGAAGGTTGTACTTGGGCTTTTCCTTCTCTTCATTTTGTTTTCCTTCGAACCCTGGCTCGAGGAGCCTCTCAACAATCTCCTCATCATTTTCTTCCTCTGAAAAATTTTGAAATTTGTGGTGATTCAAAATAAAAGTGACCCAGACTCAACAAAATTGATAGCAACTACTCCCACAAGTGCCTAGAGGCTATATAATGCATCAAAACTACTTTGGACTATAGAAATTTGGCATGCAAGTTCAAGAACAGGGTCACCACAGCAGCAAACAATTTGCAATAAATAAAGCACTAGAACAAAAACTAATTGGACCATAGGAGGAGTCACATACCGAAGAACAATCCCCCAAAATAGTTTTGCAAATGGAGCTTTGCACAAGGAGATCGAAAATGGCAGCAAGATGAGCAAGAACATGGGTTTGAGCTATGGGATGATTTTTTCTGGAGGAAGACGAAGTGGATGAATACTGGAATAAGTGAGGGGGCACATGGGACCCGCAAGGCAGGGGCGCGCCCTCCACCCTTGTGGTCCATTGGTGCAGCCCCCTGGTGCATTCTTAGTGCCAGAAATTCCAAAATATTCTATAAAGAATCTTACTAAATTTTCAGGGCATTTGGAGAACTTTTATTTTTGGGGCATTTTTTATTGCATGGATAATTCAAAAAACAAACAGATAATATTATGTTTGCTTTATTTATTCTAAATAACATAAAGTAAAAGGTGGGTACAGAAAGTTGTGCTTTCTAAATTCATCCATCTCATGCTCATCAAAAGGAATCCATTAACAAGGTTGATCAAGTCTTATTAACAAACTTCTTTCGAATAACATGAAACCGGAGAATTTTTGAATAACACTAGGTTAACTCAACAGGGATATGAATGTACCCAACAATAAGAATATCATATTTCTTTTTGTCAATACGGAGAGGGAATTCAAAACCTCTAACAATAATAGTTGAAATTTTCTCAATAGAATTGATACTATGAACTTGAGGTTGTTTGTTCAGAAAGTGTACCGTATGCTCATTACCATTAACATAGAAAGTGACATTGTCCTTGTTTCAATCAATAACAGCCCCTACGGTATTGAAAAGGGGTCTACCAAGGATGATCGACATACTGTCATCCTCAGGAATATCAAGCATAACAAAGTTTGTTAAGATAGTAATATTTGCAACCACAACAGGCACATCCTCACAGATACCGATGGGTATAGCAGTTGATTTGTCAACCATTTGCAAAGAGATTTCAGTAGGTGTCAACTTATTCAAATAAAGTCTATGATATAAAGAGAAAGGCATAACACCAACACCAGCTCCAAGATCACATAAAGCATTTTTAACATAGTTTCTTTTAATGGAGCATAGTATAGTTGGTACTCCTGGGTGAGGGAGTCCTGGATTAGGGGGTCCTCGGACAGCCGGACTATATACTTTGGCCGGACTATTGGACTATGAAGATACAAGATTGAAGACTTTGTCCCATGTCCGGGTGGGACTCTCCTTTGCGTGGAAGGCAAGCTTGGCAATTCAGATATGTAGATCTCCTTCTCTGTAACCGACTCTGTGTAACCCTAGGCCCCTCCGGTGTCTATATAAACTGGAGGGTTTAGTCCGTAGGACAACAACAATCATAATCATAGGCTAGCTTCTAGGGTTTAGCCTCTACAATCTCGTGGTAGATCAACTCTTGTAATACTCATATCATCAAGATCAATCAAGCAGGAAGTAGGGTATTACCTCAATCGAGAGGGCCCGAACCTGGGTAAACATTGTGTCCCTCGCCTCCTGTTACCATTAGCCTTAGACGCACAGTTCGGGACCCCCTACCCGAGATCCGCCGGTTTTGACACCGACATTGGTGATTTCATTGAGAGTTCCACTGTGTCATCACGATAAGGCTTGATGGCTCCTTCAATCATCTGCAACGATGCGATCCAGGGTGAGGTTTTCCTCCCCGGACAAATCTTCATATTCTGCGGCTTCGTACTGCGGGCCAACTCGCTTGGCCATCTGGAGCAGATTGATAGCTACGCCCCTGGCCATCAGCTCAGGTTTGGAAGCTTGAACTATACTGCTGACATCCACGGAGATTGATCTTCGACGGATTCGAGCCCATGTCAGGTTCGCCGAACATTCATGACGAGCATGACTTAGATCTGCCATCGAATGGTGTTCGGGAGATCACACCTACGGCTGCCATGGCTCTTAAGTCAGAGCAGATCGAACCATCCGAGGACGGGCGAATAGACCCCGCCACGGAGGCCGCATACTCATCAGTGCTAGAGCCGAACACAGTCTTCACCTTCAAAGAGATCTATGTCATCGGACCCTCGGACTCGTCTCCGGCCATAGGTTCCAAACCGCGTGCGTCCGTGCCTATCGAATATGATTGGGCACTGATCATGGAGTTCACCTCCACGGATATCTTTCAGCACTCGCCCTTGGGCGACGTGCTAAATTCATCAAGGTCTCTCTCTCTATCAGGTAACTCTTGGCTGAACTATGTCCGGCTTGAGTGGGAAGCAGACAACGAAGAAATTCGTTCCCGACCCACCACGCACTTAATAGCCACTGTCGATGACTTAACCGACATGCTTGACTTTGAATCCGAAGACATCGACAGTATGGATGACGATGTGGGAGAAGAACAGGGACCACCGCCCACAGGGCGCTGGACAGTCACCTCATCATATGATATATATATATATATATATGTATATATATATATATATATGGTGGACACGCCCAAAGAAAGCAATGGCGATGAGGCAATGGAGGATAATCCCCTTGAGAAGCAATCTAAGCATCGATGTCATAGGTGCCGCTCTAAGCCCCGTTGTCGGTGTCAAAACCGGCGGATCTCGGGTAGGGGGTCCCGAACTGTGCGTCTAGGCGGATGGTAACAGGAGACAAGGGACACGATGTTTTTACCCAGGTTCGGGCCCTCTCGATGGAGGTAAAACCCTACTCCTGCTTGATTAATATTGATGATATGGGCAGTACAAGAGTAGATCTACCACGAGATCGGAGTGGCTAAACCCTAGAAGCTAGCCTATGGTATGATTGTTGTTCGTCCTATGGACTAAAACTCTCCGGTTTATATAGACACCGGAGAGGGCTAGGGTTACACAGAGTCAGTTACAATGGGAGGAGATCTTCATATCGTATCGCCAAGCTTGCCTTCCACGCCAAGGAAAGTCCCATCCGGACACGGGACAGAGTCTTCAATCTTGTATCTTCAAAGTCCAGGAGTCCGGCCAAAGGTCTTAGTCCGGCCATCCGGACACCCCCTAATCCAGGACTCCCTCAGTAGCCCCCGAACCAGGCTTCAATGACGACGAGTCTGGCGCGCAAGTTATCTTCGGCATTGGAAGGCGGGTTCTCCTTCAAATTCCCTGTATCCGTCGAGTAGTGTCCGACTTCTAGTGCGTGCTGCCCTCCTCGGCTTCTGTTCCCCATAATGACCATCTTCCACGCGTCAAACGAATGCGAAAAGCCAGGGGATTTTATTTTTACTTACCCCCCGGTTGCGTTAATGAGCCGCCCATAAAAGAGATGGGGATTTAGATCCAATTCGCACCATCTTCCCTCCGCGAGTCTTCATCAGAGTGCCTCTGACAGAGATCCATTCCATCATGGCCAGTCGGTGCCGCTCCTCCTCTCGCCCCTCCAGCACTCGGCCCGGAGATTGGGGGCGGTGTTGTGTCCCGCATAGCGAGTTAGTAGTGCTTCAGTCCAAGGGGCTTCTCCCCCCAGCATATATGGTCCCAGTTCGGGCCGGGATTGCCGCCTATAGCGGCGGAGAGCAGGCGGAGGGTGTCCCCAATCCCTCTCAAGGAGAGCGGGTATGCTTAGTCCCTTATTTGATGAGAGGACTAGGATTTCCAATTCATCCGTTTCTCCGAGGATTGCTGGAGTTCTACGGCCTCCAGCTACATAACCTCACGCCCGCCTCCATTTTGCACATCGCGGGCTTCGTGGCCCTCTGCGAGCTATTCTTGGGTGTTGAGGCCCATTTCACGCTGTGGAAGAGGTTGTTTTGCCTTGTGCCCCGTTCTCAGGAGGGGTATATTTATCAGGTGGGCAGAGCCGAACTATGGCGCATCGCCGGGACCAGATATCTATCCGGTACCCCAAAGAGGGCGTCCGAAGACTGGCCCTCGGAGTTGTTTTATATAGATGACGTCCCCCTGTCGGACCCTGTATGGATCGGCCTCCCTGAGTTCAACAATGCCCCATTGAAGAAGCGCCTGAGTTGGCGCCCGCGGAACCTTCAGAGGGAAGCTGACAGGGACGTCCTATACCTGATGAGCCGGATAAGGTTGTTGGCTCATTCCGGACTGACCATGATCAAGGTCATGGCCATATGCATTACGCGAGGGGTGCAGCCGCTTCAATACAGAGGCCACCCCATGTGGGATTTCAATGGGGAGGATGACGCTACCCGGTGCGGTCGCAAGGGGCCAGATTCAGCCGCCACTTTAACGAGAATCTTATCTGCTTTGTACAAGGGGGAAGAGGAAGAATTCCTCCGTGTCAACCCGGAAGGCGGATTCTCCATGTACAATCCACCTAGTTGGGTGAGCAGACACTTTCACTTGCCTATCCGCTTTTGAAATTCCCGTAGTTGAGTACTTAGTCTAGTAATGTTTAAATGCAGGAGCTGCGCCAGGCTGTGAAGGAAATAAACAGCCCTGCTCCACAACCCGAGGATCCGGAACAGTCCCTCGATCCGGACTCCCAAGAAGATCTGGACTTATGCGTGGAGTTGATTGATGGAGTATTTCATCAATTGAGCAAGGACAACTCCTTAGTAGCCATCATGGTCGACTATCCCGGACTACTTCCAGCCTCAAAGGTAACTAAGACCGAAGTACCAGTATTCGCATGCTTTATTTTGCATGCCGTAAACTAATAGCGTTTCGCAGGGTAAATCCTTGAGGTGGAAGGCCGAGCCCACGGTAGGCAGCCAACAAGGGCCGCTGAAGCCAGGCGGGCCAAAAAGAAGTGCGGACCAGATCGACATTCCAGCGCAACGGTACGGCGTGCGAATTTAACGCCTAGGGTTTATGCCCTTGAGTCTTACTAATGCTCATGATTTTCTTAGAAAGAAGAGAGCCCACCGGACTATGTCCGCCGGCCAAGGTGTGAGGCCGGGTCCAGAAGCGGAGGCGGACACGGGGCGCGCCTCGGGCGCTCCACTGAGAGAGGATGCCGACGGGCTATCTGCCACCAATTCAGAGGTGGAGAGTACCCTGAACCACAGGCGTCACCGGACTGTTCTTTGTGACACGTGTTTTTCCCCAGAGGCATTGGACGCCTTTAATACAGGAGATGCGTATCTCCGTCCTGCTCAAAATGGTCTAGCCAGAGCCATGGAGCAGTATGTGAAAGACATACAGGTGAGTAGAATTGAAGGTTATATATGTCAGTAGCCCCCGAGACTTGAAACAGTGAAGATAACTGTTTGAAGGATCATGTGCTATGCAGTGTCTTACAAAGAAGAATACGCAATTGTCCCAGGAGCTCGAAGAGTGCAAGGCCCAGCTCGAGGCCGCATTGGCCACCCCAGAAAATGTCAAGGGGACGCCCGCAGGTAATATATGCTTCGAAAGATAATTCCGTTTTCAAATGCGGCAGGTGTGCAACCCTGACGATAATAATGCAGATGAGGCCGGAGTAAATCCGGACAAGCAACAACTCCTACGCCAACTAAAGGCTGGTGAGAGTGTGCTGATGAGGTTGAGGCAAGAGAAGAACAAGCTTCAAGACGCCAATACCCAGCTGGGCGAGGAACTGAAAGATGTTCGTATTCAACTGTCTTCTGCCGTGAAGGAGAATCAGCGACTTCGATGCGGTGTTTTTAGTAAGTGCTTGAACGAATCTTCGAAAAAAGAATTCGGCGAGGAAGTCGATTGACAGAGCTATGTTTGTAGGTCTGCTGACAGGTCGTCCTGTAGAGGAAATGCCCGGTTCAACGGGAGACCTTCTTCCCAAGCTGTTGCAACTACACGAACGAGTTCGGCAAGCAATGCAAAGCGTCATCCAGGCTATGTGGCCATCCCTCTCCGTGCCCGAAGGCCTTGAGGAGCTTGCAAAGAAGCTGGAGGGAGTGCGGCAGCGCTTCCGGTTGTCGAAGATACCCGCTTGCCGTCAAGGTGCCAGGGAGGCCTGGGCCATGGTGAAGACTCGGTACACGAAGGCTGACCCAAACCACATGGCCGAGGTCGGCCCGGTAGGTCCGGACGGAAAGGAGATCCTAGTCAGCTTAGCATATGGCCAGGTGGAGCTGGCTGCAAAGTATTCCCAACAGGACTGTAAATTAGACCGCCTGTTGGATGGTATTGAAGAAGAATATGCCGAGTCGGATTGACTCTGTAATTTAAAATGACATAAAAATGCCTTCTAGCCGGATTGTAGATCGTTTGTCATTGCGGACCTTTTCGCTTCGACCTCTGGACCCTATAGTCCGGAGTGTGTCCGAATACCCTCTCGATTATGTAAGAACCGGGGCATGCATGGAGACAAGGCGTAGGGGTCATAAGTGCTTTAGCAGACAAGTGCCCAACTAGTTATGTTATATTACATGGTTAGTAAGAAACATCTTCCAGGGAGAATAGTTCCGTTAGGGGTTCCTTTCCCTGGGAGGCATGCCCTAAAGTGCATGTCTGAACTGCCAGAAAGAGCAGAAAAGCATCTGGGGGCAAATGAATAAATACGAAAGATCATCTTTTAGTTCACCGACCGAATATTCCCTTAAGAACGCTAGCTTTTGGCTTCACCCAGTCTGAGGTACACATCCGGCTGACCCGGCAGTAACAATCGCAGAGGTGCTCCCTTTACCACCTAGCCGAACGAACGGGAACGTAGGGGTAAGCACAGGAGCCAGGCAACCCAGCTTGGCCAAAACTTAAGTCATATCGATGCATATAATGGTGTATAAAAGGTTCATGCGGAAGCATCACACATGTTTTGGGCATGAGGCCCGTTTTATATAAACTTCTTGGTAATTAAGCCCCCAGGTATTATGAGCGCGGGTAGCGCGTCGGGTATGTGCGGACAATGCACAGGCAAGCCCCTAAGGGCTCGGGAGAAGAAAAAGGGTAGGGAGAAGGAACAAAATCCCGGACTGATAATAAAAATAAAAATAAAAAATAAAACAAAGGGAGAGAGGAAGGAAACGAACACGGAGTCCGACGCTAGGCGTAGAATCTTCGTAGGCGTGCTGCGTTCCATGGGTTCGGCTCAAGTCGGTTATCCGATGCGTTTCGCAGACAGTACACTCCGCTGGTCAGTACTTGGTCGATTATGAAGGGGCCCTCCCATTTGGGCTTTAATTTATCCTTTTTCTTGTCCGTCAGGCGTAGAACTAGTTCGCCAATGTTATAGGTTTTGGCCCGTACTTCTCTGCTTTGGTATCTTCGAGCCCGCTGTTGATACAATGCTGAATGAGCTTTTGCCAAGTCGCGCTCCTCTTCCAATGCGTCCAAGCTGTCCTGCCGATCGAGCTCGGCTTCTCTTTCTTCGTACATGCGCACTCGAGGTGAGTCATGGATTATGTCGCATGGCAGTACTGCCTCTGCGCTGTATACCATAAAAAATGGTGTGAATCTGGTAGTGCAGTTCGGCGTGGTCCGCAGCCCCCAGAGTACGGAGTCAAGCTCCTCTACCCAGTGCGTGTTAGATTCCTTGAGGGATCGCACTAGTCTAGGTTTGATGCCGCTCATAATGAGACCGTTGGCCCGTTCAACTTGACCGTTAGTTTGAGGGTGATAGACTGAAGCATAGTCGAGCTTGATGCCCATGTTTTTGCACCAAAGTTTGACTTCATCGGCCGTGAAGTTTGTGCCGTTGTCGGTTATGATGTTGTGGGGGACGCCGTAACGGTGTACGACCCCGGTATGAAGTTTATCACTGGTCCGGATTCGGCCGTCTTTACAGGCTTGGCTTCTATCCATTTGGTGAATTTGTCCACCATGACCAGTAGATAGTTTTGCTTATGGGTTCCTCCTTTAAGGGGTCCGACCATGTCAAGCCCCCAGACCGTGAAAGGCCAGGTAATGGGTATAGTTTGTAGGTCGGTAGGCGGCATGTGGCTTTGGTTGGCGAATAATTGGCAACCAACACATCGTTGCACTAAGTCCTGAGCGTCTGGCCGGGCCGTTGGCCAATAAAATCTGGTACGAAAGGCCTTGCTTACAAGGGCCCGGGCTGCGGCGTGGTGCCCGCCGAGTCCGGCATGAATTTCAGCCAAAAGGTCTCGCCCTTCCTCTTCGGAGATACACCTTTGAAGGACTCCGGTTGTGCTTTTCTTGTAAAGCTCTCCCTCATGGACTTTGTAGGCTTTAGATCGCCGCACTATGCAGCGGGCCTTGTTTTGGTCCTCGAGAAGTTCCTGCCTAGTTAGGTAGGCTAGGAATGGTTCTGTCCAAGGGGCAATGACTGCCATTATTGCGTGGGCTGACGGCATTGTTTCGTTGGCGGAGCCCCCAACTGTGTCACAATGTTCGGTGAGGGGCAGTGTAGTTGTGTCTGGGCTATTGTTGCCGGATTCTCCTTCCCATGATACGGATGGCTTGAACAGCCGTTCTAGGAAGATGTTGGGAGGGACGGCCTCGCGCTTGGCGCCAATGCGTGCCAACACGTCTGCTGCTTGGTTATTTTCCCGGGCTATGTGATGAAATTCAAGCCCCTCAAACCGAGCTGATATCCTTAAGATGGCGTTGCGGTAAGCTGCCATTTTCGGATCCTTGGCGTCGAAGTCTCCATTTATTTGGGACATTGCGAGGTTTGAATCCCCGCGGACCTCTAGGCGCTGAATGCCCATGGAGACTACCATCCGGAGGCCATGTAAAAGGGCCTCGTATTCGGCTGCGTTGTTGGAATCCGTGTACATTATTTGAAGTATGTATTGAACTATATCTCCGGTTGGGGACGTCAGAACGATGCCAGCCCCCAGGCCAGCCAACATTTTGGAGCCGTCGAAGTGCATGATCCAGTTGGAGTATGTGCCATACTCTTTAGGGAGTTCGGCTTCAGTCCATTCGGTGATGAAGTCGGCCAAAACCTGCAACTTAATAGCTCGCCTTGGCTTGTAATTTATGTCGAACGGGAGGAGCTCGATGGCCCATTTGGCAATCCGGCCTGTTGCGTCGTGGTTGTGTATAATATCATTAAGGGGTACTTCAGATGCCACTATTATGGAGCACTCTTGAAAGTAGTGTCGCAGCTTCCGGGATGCCATGAACACCGCGTACGCTATCTTTTGATAATGCGGGTACCGTGACTTGCATGGAGTTAGTACAGTGGATATGTAGTACACTGGTTTTTGGAGGGGGAACTTGTTATCCGTCCGCTTCTCGTTCGACGACGAGCACCGCACTTACAACTTGATGGGTTGCCGTGATGTATAATAGCATCGGTTCGCCCGTGTTGGGCGCGGCCAGGACCGGATTTGTTGCCAGTATGGCTTTTATTTATTCGAGTCCGGCCGTGGCGGCATCCGTCCACTCGAAGTGGTCGGTTGCGCCGCAGGAGGCGATAGAGGGGTAATGCCTTTTCTCCTAAGCGGGAGATAAAGCGGCTTAGAGCCGCCACGCATCCTATCAATTTTTTGTATTTGTTTGAGGTCCTTTGGGGTATCCAATTGTGACAAAGCTCGGATCTTGGCTGGGTTTGCTTCAATTCTCTACCGGATACGATGAAGCCCAAGAGCTTTCCGGCTGGTACGCCAAAAACGCATTTTTCCGGGTTGAGCTTAATGTCATATGTTCGAAGATTGTCGAACGTGAGCCTCAAGTCGTCTACTAGAGTATCGACGTGTTTTGTTTTGACGACCACGTCATCTACGTATGCTTCAACTGTTTTGCCGATCTGGATGGCCAGACATGTCTGAATCATGCGCTGATATGTTGCGCCGGTGTTTTTGAGCCCGAAGGGCATCGTGTTGAAGCAGAATGGGCCGTATGGGGTGATGAATGTCGTTGCGGCTTGGTCTGACTCTGCCATCTTGATTTGGTGGTAGCCAGAGTATTTATCGAGGAAACACAATGAGTCGTGTCCTGCGGTGGCGTCGATGATTTGATCAATTTGGGGGAGTGGGAAAGGGTCCTTTGGACAGGCCTTATTTAGGTCTTTGAAATCGACACATAGGCACCAAGATTTGTCCTTCTTTGGTACCATCACCAGGTTTGCTAGCCAGTCCGGATGTTTTATGTCTCTGATGAATCCGGCTTCCAGCAGTTTTGCTAGCTCCTCTCCCATGGCTTGTCTCTTGGGTTCGGAAAAACGCCGTAGAGTCTGCTTGACGGGTTGAAACCCTTTTAGGATGTTCAGGCTGTCCTCAGCCAGCCTGCGTGGGATTCCTGGCATATCTGAGGGGTGCCAGGCGAAAATGTCCCAATTTTCTCGCAGGAAGTCTCTGAGTGCGGCGTCTACATCGGGTTTTAGTTGTGCCCCGATGGAGGCCGTTTTTTGTA
Source organism: Triticum dicoccoides (assembly GCF_002162155.2). NCBI lineage: Eukaryota > Viridiplantae > Streptophyta > Magnoliopsida > Poales > Poaceae > Triticum > Triticum dicoccoides. Next base: position 464,768,163 of record NC_041387.1, on the reverse strand, counting down.
GGGTCCGTTGGATGGACTTGGAATTTGACTATTTCGTCTGCTGGTTTGAAAGAGGTGGACTTGGATCTCTTGTCTAGTATCACATCGTCCCTGTCCACCGTAGAGCGCAACGCAGTTAGTTCCTCAGCTGCTAGGGCCTCGGATAATGCCTCCAGGGCCAGTGCGGTTGTCTTGTTTCCAGCGTGGAGCGCTATGTCTGGATCACTTGCGAGAGTGATGATTCTGTTGGGTCCAAGCATTTTGAGCTTCATGTACCCATAATGGGGTATGGCTTGGAAAATTGTAAATGCTTCTCGCCCTAGCAAAGCGTGGTATTCGCTGCTGAACGGGGCCACTTGAAACGTGACCTCCTCGGATCTGTAATTATCCGGCGTGCCGAACACCACATCCATTGTGATTTTTCCTGAACAGCACGCTTCCTGGCTTGGAATTATTCCTCTAAAAGTTGTATTGCTTCGCTCAATGCGGCTCCAGTCAATTTCCATTTTTCGCAGGGTTTCCTCGCAGATGAGGTTTAGTCCGCTGCCGCCGTCCATGAGTACCTTTGTAAGTCGGAAGCCGTCCACTATCGGACTGAGGACCAATGCGGCCGGTGCTCGGGCTGTCCGGAATTTAGGTTCGTCACTGGCATTAAAGGTGATAGCCATGTCACTCCATGGGTTTATTGTTGCTACTTGGTAGACCTCGGCAAGGTTGCGGAGCGTTCGTTTCCTTGCATTGTTTGATGTGAAGGTCTCAAAGACTGTCGACACTGTACTGGGGAGCTATTCTTCGGGTGCTGGAGTTAGAAGCTCCTTGCCACTTCGGGCCACCTGCCGGAGTATCCAACATGCTCTAAGGTTGTGCGTTGGTGTGGCTTCCCCTGAATTATGAATTTTACAGGGTCCATTGAGCCATCCTTCCAGTACGGTCCTGTACCCTGTAGAGGGTTTTTGTTTTTTGATGTTTGGCTCAGATGCGTGGCGATAGTGCGCCCTTTTGTTTCGAACTCGTGTTGTATTCGGGGCCGGATTGTCCCAAAATTTATCTTCGGTTTTCCGAACGCTTTCAGTCGCACAGTACTTTCGTACTATGGATGTCAAGTCGGCGAATCGTGTAATTTCGTGGCGACTTATGGCGTTGAGGATTCCGATGTCCGTGCAGTTGTTACAGAAGAGTGAAATTGCTTCTTTCTCGTGGCAGTCCTTTATCCTATTCATAACCAGGAGGAATCTGGCCCAGTAGTGGTGTACTGTTTCCCCGGGCTTTTGCCGTATTTGGGATAAAATCCGCATAGTTGGGTGGGCGGGAGGAATTAAATCCGGAACCTTGCCCGATGTGAGATTCAGGGGCCAAGCCGTTTCTGAATTCGGAAACTTGCTTTCTTGGACATTATTCAATAGATCGGGCCTGCTGCCTGACTTTAGGTTCAGGGTTTGGGCGACATCCTCCCCTCCGTGGGTGTCCGGTTTGGAGGGATCGGCAATCCAGACACATCTGGTCCTTAGGGCGGGCGAAGACTCGCCGCATTGTTCTTCCACCACTTTGACGTGATGGGTGACCTAGGGAGAGTCAATCTCTCTTTGATCGGGTTTAAGCCCAATCTGGCTGTAATCTGTAGCGACTCCCAGGGCCGCGATGTGATCCAAGAGCTCATTCAGGGAGAGGAGCTCCGTCGGATCTAACTTCTCGGCAAGCTCCGAGCAGATGTGAAGATTTCCTTCGATGGCCCGGCAGGTCATCGTCGGCGCGGCGGCCGGACAAGCGGTCATCAAAAACCTGCCTAGCCAGAGAGTTTGGCCGACAACCAAAGCTCCTTTAGTAACGACGCCGTCTTTCAAGACGGGATGCGGCATCCTTCCTGATGGTGACGACACAGCGGAACTCTCAATGAAAGCACCAATGTCGGTGTCAAAACCGGCGGATCTCGGGTAGGGGGTCCCGAACTATGCGTCTAGGCGGATGGTAACAGGAGACAAGGGACACGATGTTTTTACCCAGGTTCGGGCCCTCTCGATGGAGGTAAAACCCTACTCCTGCTTGATTAATATTGATGATATGGGTAGTACAAGAGTAGATCTACCATGAGATCGGAGTGGCTAAACTCTAGAAGCTAGCCTATGGTATGATTGTTGTTCGTCCTATGGACTAAAACTCTCCAATTTATATAGACACCGGAGAGGGCTAGGGTTACACAGAGTCGGTTACAATGGGAGGAGATCTTCATATCGTATCGCCAAGCTTGCCTTCCACGCCAAGGAAAGTCCCATCCGGACACGGGACGGAGTCTTCAATCTTGTATCTTCATAGTCCAGGAGTCCGGCCAAAGGTCTTAGTCCGGCCATCCGGACACCCCCTAATCCAGGACTCCCTCACCCGCCATAGCAAAAATAGCGATACCGGCACAAGAGATGATAGCAATCCGGATGGTGCCGAATACGAAAATAATCCCGCCCAACCAGGCTTCGAGCAGGCCGAGCGGGAGGATCGGCAAGATAGCCCTAAGGAACAGGCAACAGATGGAGAATCAGAGGATGAAAATTACATGCCCCTCTCCGAAGACGAAGTGAGCCTTGGCGACGAAGAATTCATCGTCCCTGAGGATCCAGTCGAGCAAGAGCGCTTCAAGCGCCGGCTTATATTCACTGCAAAAAAGCCTGAAGAAGAAGCAGCAGCAGCTTCAAGCTGATCAAGATCTGCTAACTGATAGATGGACTGAGGTCCTGGCAGCCGAGGAATACAGACTCGAGCACCCAACCAAAAGTTACCCAAAGCGCAGGTTGCTACCTCAACTCAAGGAGGAGGCATTAAAGCCCACACTACTAGTGCACGATGCGGCTGACCGGCCACCTTGTGGGTGAGACAAAGCAGTGTATCATCTCGAACACCAGCCCGCACTCCGTCGCCAATCAAACAATAACACTAAGGCCCGGGGCTACACGCAGGACCTGTGAAACGTATTGGAAAACAAAGCAGGATAGTCAAGATTGATCTAGAGATCACGGGGGCGCGCCACAACGCGTGATGATGACCGTCACGCCGGATATACTAAAAACAAGTACGGCTGGGCCAAATACAACAGATCAGACTCATTTGAACTGCGTCGTGATGTAGCCCGGCATAGAGGCACCGCACACCCCCTATTCTTCACTGATGAAGTAATGGAACATGAATTCCCAGAAGGGTTTAAACCCGTGAACATTGAATCATATGATGGTACAACAGACCCCGCGGTATGGATTGAAGATTTCCTTCTCCACATTCACATGGCCCGCGGTGATGATCTACTTGCCATCAAGTACCTCCCACTTAAGCTCAAAGGAGCGGCTCGGCATTGGCTGAATAGCTTGCCGGCAAATTCCATTGGTGCAGTTGGGAGAACCTGGAAGACGCATTCCTTGACAACTTCCAGGGCACTTATGGGCAACCACCGGACGCTGATGACTTAAGTCACATAACCCAACAGCCCAGAGAGTCAGCCAGGAAATTCTGGACTCAGTTCCTAACTAAAAGGAACCAAATTTTTGACTGTCCGGATGCTGAAGCCCTAGCGGCCTTTAAGCATAACATCCACGACGTGTGGCTCGCCTGACACCTCGGCCAAGAGAAGCCGAAGTCCATGGCAGTGCTCACGACACTCATGACCCACTTTTGTGCGGGCGGGGACAGCTAGCTGGCTCGTAGCAACAACACTTCTGATGCCAGAGATAGCAACGGCAAGCCACGACGCAACGGACACAAGCGTCGCAACAATGGTGACAACACCGAAGACACGACAGTCAATGCCGGATTCAGTGGCTCTAAGTCCGGTCAGTGGAAAAAGACATTCAAAAGAAACAATCCGGGCCCATCCAGTCTGGACCGCATACTCGATCGCTCATGTCAAATTCACGGCACCCCCGATAAACCAGCCAACCACACCAACAGAGAATGATGGGTGTTCAAACAGGCCGGCAAGTTGAATGCCGAAAATAAGGAAAAGGGGTTGCATAGCGATGACGACGAGGAGCCCTAGCCGCCGAACACAGGAGGACAGAAGAAATTTCCTCCCTAGGTGAAAACGATGAACATGATATACGCAACCCATATTCCCAAGAGGTAATGAAAGCGTGCACTAAGGGACGTCTATGCGATGGAGCCAGTCGCCCCAAAATTCAACCCATGGTCTTCTTGTTCGATCACTTTCGATCGCAGGGACCATCCTACCAGTATCCGTCATGGCGGTTCAGCCGCATTGGTCCTCGACCCCATCATTGACGGATTCCACCTCACACAAGTCCTTATGGACGGTGGCAGCAGCCTGAACCTACTTTATTAGGATACAGTGCGCAAAATGGGCATCGATCCCTCAAGGATCAAACCCACCAAAACCACCTTTAAAGGTGTCATACCAAGTGTAGAGGACTGTTGTACGGGCTCAATCACACTGGAAGTAGTCTTCGGATCTCTGGACAACTTCTGAAGCGAGGAGTTAATTTCGATAGAGTCCCCTTCCATAGTGGCTACCACGCACTGCTCGGACAAACCGCATTTGCCAGATTCAATGCGGTACCACACTATGCATACCTCAAGCTCAAAATGCCAGGACCTCGTAGGGTTATAACAGTTAATGGAAACATAGAGCGCTCGCTCCGTACGGAGGAGCACACTGCGGCCCTCACAGCAGAAGTACAAAGCAGCCTTCTTAGGCAGACCGCCAATTTGGCGATAAAGCCCCCAGATATCGTCAAGCGAGTCCGGAGTACCCTGCAACAGGATCGTCCTGCACGTCCAGAGTTCGCCTAGCAATTCGGCCTCCATCCTAGTCCCAGTCAAGCGGCGAAATTTGTACCGCGCGTACATAACTACGCACTCAAAATACCATGGGCATAGGCAGAGGCACGGCTACGACACGGTCCACAAATGTGGCTCAACCGCCCCAGGATCCGTATACCTTCACACCTTTTCTTTTCAGGTCCCTATTTTGGGGAGGCTCTTTCGGTAGTCCGACTATCGTACCCATAGCGGGATGGAAAAAACAAGGAGGCAAGAAGCCTCGACGCATAAGGGAATCCCCAGGTGGTCTCTGATAACGATCGTTATACCTATTTTACATACCCACACAAAGCTTGGCCTTGGCTAGGACATGTCAAATAGTCCTATTTTGCTTATCGCACTACTTGTATACATACGCTTTGACGTATTACTTAAATAAACAATGGAAAATAATGTACAACGTTAGCTTATTATTACATTCCTTTATCTTTTTCCCATGACTGCTTATTTATTACATATTGCACCCGTACACTTTGGTATGTTCAGCTCGCCAGGGGCTTCAGTGTACCCCATAACACGGCAAGAAAAGTCCTAACACTTTCGACAGTGTGGCACCCCAAACTTATACCATTATATGCATCAGCTCCGAATCATGTCTTGGGTCAATAGTTGGGTTTGCCCGGCTCCCATGTTTTGGTAACTTATGTTCCGCTATATCGGCTAAGGTAGCACAGGGAGGACTACTGCGATTGTGTCCCGATTCTTCTGGACGAGCACCTCAGTAGAGAAAGCCAAAAACTGACTGTCATGATGCGGCAAGAGCTGGTCGCTTTTCGATAGGTCTCAAATCCTTAAAGATTTTTTCCGCTTCGGGCGAGGAATCGGCCTTGTCCGATTTAGGCGTGTATAGCGCCCCAAGTTCGGCCTTCCGAATACTAGGGGCTTCCGCGAAATTTAAAATTGTAGACTTCTATGGCTAAGTGAGGGTGATAAAGCTGGATAGTCCGATTGCCTTGTTTTTTGCGCTAAACACCTCCTTAAAGGACCAAAAATTTGGATGAAGAGTGTTTAGATTTATCCCGAACACCCCAGTACTAGCTACATGGGGGCAGAAGCCGACGATTGGCCAACTCTCAGATTTCATAAACAGCTGCACAGAAGGTAATATTTTAAATCAACAAGCGTTATATAGCGCACATGAACTCATTTTCATATTACAGGATCACATGAGTACATTTATTCAAATATTACATCCTTAACACATTCTTCCGCCACAAGGCGGGCACCCTTCAAGACACTGTCATAATACTTTTTGGGGTGGCAATGCTCCTTGCCCTCCGGCGGCCCCTCTGTCACGAGCTTCTCGGCATCCATCTTTGCCCAGTGCACTTTCGCACGGGCGAAGGCCCCGCACACACCTTCAATGCAGACTGACCGCTTAATGGCTTCAAGCCGCGGACAAGCATTCAAAATCCGCTTTACCAGGCCGAAGTAGCTGCTGGGCAGGAGCTCGCCAGGCCACATCCGGATTGTGAGATCCTTCATGGCCAGTTCTGCCGTCTTGTGAAGTTCGACCAGCTGCTTCAGCTGGTCGCTCAAGGGCATCGGGTGTTCGGCCCCAATATACTGGGACCAGAACAACTTCTCCATTGAGCTCCCTTCCTTAGCTCGGTAGAACTCTGCGGCATCAGAGACGCTGCACGGCAGATCTGCGAATGCTCCTGGAGAGCACCGAATTTGGGTAAGTAAAAGGAAAGTCTCCTTCACATGCTTGCTTTGCATAATGAATGCCTTACCTGCCGCTATCTTCTTGGCCTCCTAAATCTCCTAAAGGGCCTTCTGGGCTTCGGCCTTGGCATCTTGTACGCTCTAGAGGGCCTTCGCAAGCTCAGACACTTGCGTCTTAGAGTCACGCTCTAAGGACTCGTATTTCTTGACGAAATCCTGGAGCTCTTGCTAGACCTCATCGATTCGGGCCTCTTGCTTTTCGCGCTCGGTGCCCTCCTTGGCCGCTGTGTCTTCGGCCTCGGACAACACCTTTTTCAGGGCCGCCACTTCGGTCGTGGCCCCAATTAAAGTTCATGATGATTCTATGAGCTAAAACAATTTTTCTTTATCAATATACATACGGGGTATCTCTTACCTTTGTTCTCCTCGAGCTGCCTCTTCATGAGGCCGAGCTCCTCCTCGTTCCGCTCCGGGCCCCGCTTCAGTCCAGAGACCTCTGCAGTACGAGCAGCAGCGGCCAGCAGTGACGCCTGCTTATTCACATAGACATATTCTGATTAGACTCCTGTGGATGTTATTTGATCCTCTATTCGGCCTTTCTTTCCGAACACCAAATAGAGCATCAGGGGCTACTGTCTATGCTGTGATACTTTCTCAAAATTTGATTACTTACCTCAAAGCCTATTAGGAGGCTGGCGCAGGCTTCGGTCAGTCCGCTTTTGGTGGACCAAACCTTCTCGATCGCCGCACTCATGATGGTGTGGTGTTCTTCGTCCATGGAAGCGCCGTGAAGCGCTTCCAGCAAGTTGTCCGACGCCTCTGGATGGACAGAGGTCATTGGCACAGGCAGCTTGCCCCCCTTAGTAAGTGGCTACCTACCTGAATCTGGAACCACTGGAGGTTCCGGTGCAGTATCCGGCTGGGGGCCAGACTTGCTGCGGCCCCCGTCATCAGAATCCATGGGGCTCATTCCCCCCATTTGCCCTTCGTCTGGGATTTTGCCTTGGGGCGTCTCCAGAACCGTCTCCCCCTGGTCCGGTATCCTCTAGGACAACACCTCGGTGTCGTCCGCGGGCCGGCGAGTAGGGGCCGTCGGGAGTGAATCACTGTTCATCGCCGACTGGCTCAAAGACCCATCTGAGGAGGATGCGTCGATGTGGGATTTGGATGGACTGCACAATCATATTTGACATGATAAGAAGCAATAAAACAAAATGTACCGAAAGTATTATAGTGACTGGATACTTACGACTTCGCCAGGGGCTTGTCCCTGGGCAGCCACTCCTTGTTGCTGTAGGCGGCTATTGTGGAGTGGTCCGGAGGGAGGGTCCTTCCTTTCTTGGACCCTTCGGCCTCCTCGGACGGGGCGGCCTTCCTTTTCTTTTCCCCCCGGTTGGGGGGGGGGGAGGGTTTTCCTCTTCCTGCTCCTCGTTTTTGTTGGAGGAGTGCGCCTCGGTGTCTTCGGACGACGAGTCCAACACAACCTTGCGGCGGAGACCTTTACTGGTCCCCGTGGCCTTCTTCTTGGCCTTCTTCTCCGGCACCTCATAGGGCGCCAGAAACAGTACCTCCGTTAAGAGAGTCGTTGCTGGATCTTCAGGTAGTGGAGCTGGACAGTCAATCTGCTCTGCTGTCGCTACCCAGTCCTGTTAAATTGGCATGGAGGCTTAGATTCCTACCACGAATTCACTGGGGAAAAGCACATCTTGTGAAATATAACGAGCTTACCGGATTGGCGTGGCGCTTTGCGCTGAGTCTGCGATCCTTGGTAATGGGAGGAGGTACCTCGGCGGCCTTGAATAGCACCTTCCAGACGTCTTTGTGCATCGTGTCGAAGAGCTCTCGTAGCGTCTGGTGTTCGGCCGGGTTGAACTCCCACATATTGAATGCCCGTCGTTGACACGGAAGGATCCAGTGGAAGAGCATGACCTGGACCATGTTGACAAGCTTGATTTTCTTGCTTATCATAGATTTGACATAGTTCTGGAGTCCGGTCAGCTCCGCCAGTGCACCCCAGGCTAAGCCCTTCTCTTTCCAGGAGGTGAGCCGCATGGGGATGCCAGATTAAAATTCGGGGGCCGCCGCCCAGTTGGCGTCACGCGACTCGGTGATATAGAACCACCCCGATTGCCACCCCTTCACGGTCTCCACATAGGAGCCTTCGAGCCAAATGACGTTGGGCATCTTGCCCACCATGGTGCCTCCACACTCCGCTTGCTGGCCAACCACCACCTTCGGCTTCACGTTGAAGGTCTTTAGCCACATGCCAAAGTGGGGCTTGATGCGGAGGAAGGCCTCGCACGCGATGATAAACGCGAGATGTTGAGGATGAAGTTGGGGGCCAGATCATGGAAATCCAGCCCGTAGTAGAACATGAGCCCGCGGACAAATGGGTGGAGGGGGAATCCCAGTCCGCGGACAAAGTGGGAAAGGAACACAACCCTCTCGTGGGGTTCCGGAGTAGGGACGATCTGCCCTGCTTCTAGGAGCCGGTGCGCAATGTTTGCGGCTAGGTATCTGGCTTCCTTGAGCTTCGTAATGTCCTCCTCCATAATGGAGGAGACCATGCACTTGCCTCCCACTCCAGACATGTTTGGAATGGCCTTACGGAGAAGGTGAGAACTTGGGTGCTGGAGCTCGAGCGTGCGAGAATGGATGGGCAGGGGAAGAAGAAGGCGTGGGTGAAAAGGAGTAATCCCTATCCCTTTATAAAGGCAGTAAAAACTGTGCGCCTCCCCACTTGCCCGGTAAAATCGCTTATTCCCCAAGCGCCACAATTGATGGCACGGTTGGGTTACCCACACCTGTATTGATGAGAATCCTGTGATAAGGGGACACGATCTCTGCTTCGACAAGACATGCCAAGGAAACCGCCTCGCAATATGTGCAGTAGCTAGTTGAGAAAAACGGTTTGAATAATGACCGGGCCGTGGCGTGATGTCACGCTATGAAAAGTAGTCAGCAGATTAAATTTGTAAAATATTTTGCTCTCTACGGTGGTATGTGGAAATTATTTTGCAGAGCGGACACGATCCTCATAGTCAAGATCTTCTATGGAGTATTCGGAGAAGGAACCCGCCTTGTAATGCCGAAGATAATCTACGCGTCGGACTCATCGTCATTGAAGCCTGGTTCAGGGGCTACTGAGGGAGTCCTGGATTAGGGGGTCCTCAGAAAGCCGGACTATATACTTTGGCTGGACTATTGGACTATGAAGATACAAGATTGAAGACTCCGTCCCGTGTCCGGGTGGGACTCTACTTTGCATGGAAGGCAAGCTTGGCAATTCGGATATGCAGATCTCCTTCTCTGTAACCGACTCTGTGTAACCCTAACCCCCTCCAGTGTCTATATAAATCGGAGGGTTTAGTCCATAGTATAACAACAATCATAATCATAGGCTAGCTTCTAGGGTTTAGCCTCTACGATCTTGTGGTAGATGAACTCTTGTAATACTCATATCATCAAGATCAATCTAGCAGGAAGTAGGGTATTACCTCCATCGAGAGGGCCCGAACCTGGGTAAACATTGTGTCCCCCACCTCATGTTACCATTAGCCTTAGACGCACAGTTCGGGACCCCCTACCCGAGATCCGCCAGTTTTGACACCGACACTGGGTATCCTAGTTTCTTTGGTATCCCACCCTTAAAAGTTTAATTAGCAAGCATGGTGGAAATTTCATCTTCCAGTATCTTTCTTTTATTTGTAACAATATCTTTCATATACTTAGCATAAGGAGGCATTTTAAGCATATGAGTCAAACGCGTACGCAAAAAGATAGGTCTAATCATCTCAGCAAAGCGCTCAAAATCCTCATCATCCTTTTTCATGGATGGCTTAGGAGGAAAGGGAATGGGTTTCTGAACCCATGGTTCTCTTTCTTTACCATGTTTCCTAGCAATGGTTGTGGTTTATCAAGATCAACAGCAGGTTCAATCTCTACGTCATTATCATTGCTAGGTTGACAATCATCATGAACATCATTATTAACATTATCAATAGGTTCATGTTGATCACCGGATTGTGTCTCAGCATCAGAAATAGAAATATCATTGGGATTCTCAGGTGTATCTACAACAGGTTCACTAGAAGCATGCAAAGTCCTATCAGTTTTCTTTTTCTTTTTAGTAGAAGGACTAGGTGCATCAGTATTAATTCTCTGAGAATATTGCTCAACTCTCTTAGGACGATCCTTAGGATACAAAGGTTCCTGGGTCATTTTACCACCTCTAGTCATAACCCTAACATCATTATTATTTTTATTACTATTCAACTCATTGAGCAAATCATCTTGTGCCTTAAGTACTTCCTCTACTTGAGTCCTAACCATGGAAGCATGCTTACTAATAAGCTTAAGATCATTAACAGTTCTACTCATATAATCACCCAAGTTCTACTCATATAATCACCCAAGTAGTCAAGCATGTGAGCATACATTTCAATTATCTATTAAAATAGGCATTGAAGTTTTCTTGTTTAACAATAAAATAATCGAACTCATCCAAGCATTCACTAGCAGACTTATTATGAGGGATATCACCTTCTTCAAATCTATAGAGAGAGTTTACCCCTACTACCTGTGTCGGGTTATCAAGACCATGTATTTCTTCAATAGGTGGTAAACTTTTAACATCTTCAGCCTTAATACCTTTTCTCATTCATAGATTTCTTTGCCTCTTGCATATCTTCAGGACTGAGAAATAGAATACCTCTTTTCTTTGGAGTTGTCTTAGAAATTTGTTCAGTAAGTGTCCAATCATTATCATTACTCGGTATATTGTTCAATAGCAATTCGGCTTGCTCAACAGTTCTTTCCCTGAAAACACAACCAGCACAACTATCTAGGTAGTCCCTAGAAGCATCGGTTAGTCCATTATAAAAGATATCAAGTATTTCATTTTTCTTGAGAGGATGATCAGGCAAAGCATTAAGTAATTGGAGAAGCCTCCCCCAAGCTTGTGGGAGACTCTCTTCTTCAATTTGCACAAAGTTAAATATTTCCCTTAAGGAATCTTGTTTCTTATGAGCAGGGAAATATTTTTCGGAGAAGTAGTAAATCATATGCTCGGGACTATGCACACAACTATAGGAGCAAGAGAATTAAACCATAACTTAGCATCACCCTTTAATGAGAAAGGAAACAACTTAAGAATATAGTAATAGCGATTTTTTCCTCATGAGCAGATAGGCTAGCTATATCATTCAATTTAGTAAGATGTGCCACAACAGTTTATTATTCATAACCATAGAAAGGATTGAATTCAACAAAATTAATTAACTCAGGACCGACAAAGAATTCATAATCCTTATCGGTAGCAAAGACAGGTGAAATAGCAAACTTAGGATCATATTGCATTCTAGCATTCAAAGATTTTTCTTTCAGCTTAGTTAAAGTTTCTTAAGATCATCTCTACCATGGCAAGCAAAAAAGTCTCTAGCAGTTTCTTCACCCATAATATAACCCTCAGGTACAGCAGGCAATTCATATCTAGGGGAGAATCATAATCTTCAGCTTTAATAATATCATCAGTTTTAGTAATTTCATTCTTTCTAACCCTAGCAAGTTGTTCATCAAGAAATTCACCTAGGGGCACAGTATTACCAAGCAAAGAAGTAGTACAATCATAAGCATCATGCATAGCAGAAGTGGCATCATCAATTACATGCGACATATCAGAATCAATAGCATATGTAGGTGTCTGCTACCTCTTGAGCTTGTGTTGGTTTCCCTTGAAGAGGAAAGGGTGATGCAGCAAAGTAGCATCAGTATTTCCCTCAGTTTTGAGAACCAAGGTATCAATCCAGTAGGAGACGACGCACAAGTCACCGAATACCTGCACAAACAATCAAGAACTTGCAACCAACGCGATAAAGGGGTTGTCAATCCCTTCACGGTCACTCGCAAAAGTGAGATCTTATAGAGATAATAAAGTAAATATTTTTGGTATTTTTGATGTATAGATTGGAAAGTAAAGATTGCTAAATAATAGATCAGAAACTAGCAAGATATAAATGAGATTCAATAATATGGAAAAGAGACCCGGGGGCCATAGGTTTCACTAGTGGCTTCTCTCAAGATAGCATGTATTGCGGTGGGTGAACAAATTACTATCGAGCAATTGATAGAAAAGCGCATAATTATGATGACATCTAAGGCAATGATCATGAACATAGGCATCACGTCCATGTCAAGTAGACCGACTCCTGCCTGCATCTACTACTATTACTCCACACATCGACCGCTATCCACGATGCATCTAGAGTATTAAGTTCATAAAGAACAGAGTAACGCATTAAGCAAGATGACATGATGTAGAGGAATTAACTCAAGCAATATGATGAAAACCTCGTCTTTTTATCCTCGATGGCAACAATACAATATGTGCCTTGCTGCCCCTACTGTCACTGGGAAAGGACACCACAAGATTGAACCCAAAGCTGAGCACTTCTCCCATGGCAAGAAAGATCAATCTAGTAGGCCAAACTAAACCGATAATTCGAATAGACTGGCAAAGATATCAAATCATGCATATAAGAATTCAGAGAAGAACCAAACAATATTCATAAATAATCTTGATCATAAATCCACAATTCATCGGATCTCGGCAAACACACTGCAAAAGAGTATTACATCGAATAGATCTCCAAGAACATCGAGGAGAACTTTGTATTGAGAATTACAAAGAGAGAAGAGGCCATATAGCTAATAACTATGGACCTGAAGGTCTCTGGTAAATTACTCACGCTTCATCTGAGAGGTAATGGTGTTGATGTAGAAGCCCTCCGTGATCGAATCCGCCTTCGGCAGATCGCAAGAAAAGGCCCCAAGATGGGATCTCAAGGGTACAGAAGGTTGCGGCTGTGGAAAAGTGGTTCGTTGCTCCCCTAATGGTTTTAGGGTATAAGAGTATATATAGGCGAAAGAACTAGGTCGGTCGAGCTATGAGGGGCCCACGAGGGTGGGGGGCGTGCCTACCCCCCAGGGCACGCCCTCCTACCTAATGGCCTCCTTGTTATGTCTCCGACTTCATCTCCAAGTCTTCTTGTTTGCTTTCGGTCCAAGAAAGATCATTGCGAAGGTTTCATTCCGTTTGGACTCCGTTTGGTATTCCTTTTCTGCAAAACTCTAAAATAGGCAAAAAAAATGAGAAACTGGCACTGGGCCTTCGGTTAATAGGTTAGTCCCAAAAATAATATAAAAGAGCATATTAAATCCCATTAAACATCCAAAACAGATAATATAATACAATGGAAGAATAAAAAATTGTAGATACGTTGGATACGTATCAAGCATCCCCAAGCTTAATTCCTGCTCGTCCTCGAGTAGGTAAATAATAAAAACAGAATTTTGATGTCGAATGCTACCTAACATATTTATCAATGTAATTTTATTTATTGCGGCATGAATGTTCAGATCCAAAAGATTCAAGAAAAAAGTTTAATATTGACATAAAAACAATAATACTTCAAGCATACTAACAAAGCAATCATGTCTTCTCAAAATAACATGGCCAAAGAAAGCTATCCCTAAAAAATCATATAGTCTGGCTATGCTCTATCTTCATCACACAAAGTATTTAATCATGCACAACCCCAATGACAAGCCAAGCAAATGTTTCATACTTTTGATGTTCTAAAATTTTTCAATCTTCATCCAATACATGAGCGTGAGCCATGGACATAGCACTATAGGAGGAATAGAATGGTGGTTGTGGAGAAGAAAACAAGGAGAAGATAGTCTCACATCAACTAGGCGTATCAACGGGCTATGGAGATGCCCATCAATAGATATCAATGTGAGTGAGTAGGGATTGCCATGCAACGGATGCACTAGAGCTATAAGTGTATGAAATCTCAGAAGAAACTAAGTGGGTGTGCATCCAACTTGCTTGCTCGCAAAGACCTAGGGCCCTTTTGAGGAAGCCCATCAGTGGACTATACAAGCCAAGTTTTGTAATGAAAAATGCCCTCTAGTATATGAAAGTAACAACATAGGAGACTCTCTATCATGAAGATCATGGTGCTACTTTGAAGCACAAGTGTGGAAAAAGGATATTAGCATTGCCCCTTCTCTCATTATCTCTCTTTTTTTATTTGGGCCTTTTCTCCTTTTTTTATGGCCTCTTTTTTCTCTCTTTTTTATTTTTCGTCCGGAGTCTCATCCCGACTTGTGGGGGAATCATAGTCTCCATCATCCTTTCCTCACAAGGACAATGCTCTAATAATGAAGATCATCAGAATTTTATTTACTTACAACTCAAGAATTACAAATCAATACTTAGAACAAAATACGACTCTATGTGAATGCCTCCGACGGTGTACCGGATGTGCAATGATTCAAGAGTGACATGTATGAAAAATTATGAACGGTGGCTTTGCCACAAATACGATGTCAACTACATGATCATGCAAAGCAATATGAAAATGATGGAGCGTGTCATATTAAACGAAACGGTGGAAAGTTGCATGGCAATATATCTCGGAATGGCTATGGAAATGCCATAATAGGTAGGTATGGTGGCTGTTTTGAGGAAGGTATATGGTGGGTGTATGGTATCAGTGAAAGTTGCACGGTACTAGAGAGGCTAGTAATGGTGGAAGGTGAGAGTGCGTATAATCCATGGACTTAAAATTAGTCATAAAGAACTCACATACTTATTGCAAAAATCTATTAGTTATCGAAACGAAGTACTACACGCATGCTCCTAGGGGGATAGATTGGTAGGAAAAGCCCATCGCTCGTCCCCGACCGCCACTCATAAGGAAGACATTAAATAAATAAATCATGCTCAAACATCATCACATAACGGTTCACCATACGTGCATGCTACGGGAATCACAAACTTTAACACAAGTATGTCTCAAATTCACAACTACTCTACTAGCATGACTCTAATATCACCATCTTCATATCTCAAAACAATCATTTAGAACCAAACTTCTCATAGTATTCAATGAACTTCATATGAAAGTTTTTATTATACCCATCTTGGTTGCCCATCATATTAGTACTAATTTTATAACCAAAGCAAATTACCATGCTTCTCTAAAAGACTCTCAAAATAATATAAGTGAAGCATGAGAGATCAACAATTTCTATAAAATAAAGCCACCGCCGTGCTCTAAAAAGATATAAGAGAAGCACTAGAGCAATATTGCCTAGCTCAAAAGATATAAGTGAAGCACATAGAGTATTCTAATAAATCACGATTCATGCATGCCTCTCCCGAAAGGTGTGTACATCAAGGATAATTGTGCTAAACTAAAAATCAAATACTCAAATCATACAAGAATCTCCAAGCAAAAGACATATCATGTGGTGAATAAAAATATAGCCTCAAGTAAAGTTACCGATAGACAAAGATGAAAGAGGGGATGCCTTTCGGGGCATCCCCAAACTTAGGCATTCGGTTGTCCTTGAATTTTACCTTGGGGTGCCTTGGGCATCCCCAAGCTTAGGCTCTTGCCACTCCTTATTCCAAAATCCATCAAATCCTTACCCAAAACTTGAAAACTTCACAACACAAAAACTTCAACAAAAAATCTCATGAGCTCCGATAGTATAAGAAAAGAAACCACCACTTTAAGGTACTGTAATGAACTCATTCTTTATTTATACTAGAGAATACCCCGCGCGTTCCTGCGGAAATTGATTGCAATATATTTCAGTGATTTGATTGTATGAAGCTTCCAACATTGAATTAATAATATATGAAAGAAATCTAAAGATAAATATTATTTATTTTATTTGATTATTGTTGAGTGGACCTTTGATAAGGAGACTATGTTGTGGGTAAAAATGTGTGCATGAGATCAACTAACAATGAAAAAAATTCTCATGCATGTAGTGGTGGGCCTTTGATGAGGTGGCATGTGTGCATGTTGAGATAAATAGGATAGTGGGGATCAACTTCTTATGTATATAGGATTGGTGTTAAACCTACTGTATTCCAACTTCTCTATGGTTCATACCCCCCGATACTACTCATAGATTCATCAAAATAAGCAAACAACACACGAAAAAAAGAATCTGTCAAAAATAGAACAGTCTGTAGCAATCTATAACTTTCGAATACTTCTATAACTCAAAAATTCTGAAATACATTGGTGGACGTGAGGAATTTTTCTATTAATCTTATGCAAAAATAATCAACCTAAAAGCACTCTTTTGTAAAAAAAATGACAGCTATTCTCGTGAGCGCAAAAGTTTTTGTTTTATACAGCAAGATCACAAAGACTTCACCCAAGTCTTCCCAAAGGTTCTACTTGGCACAAACACTAATTAAAACATAAAACCACATCTAACCAGAGGCTACATGAATTATTTATTACTAAACAGGAGCAAAAGGTAAAGAACAAAAATAAAATTGGGTTGCCTCCCAACAAGCGCTATCGTTAAACGCCCCTAGCTAGGCATTGAGATTTCAATGATGCTCGCATGAAAGGCAAGAATTGAAGCGCAATGAGAGCATCATGAAACACATGAAAAACACATCTAAGTCTAACATACTTCCTATGCATAGGCATCTTATAGGCAAACAAATTTTCATAGCAAGCAAAAACTAGCATATGCAAGGAAGCAGAAAGAAACAATAGCAATCTCAACATAACGAGAAGTAATTTAGTAACATGACAATTTCTACAACCGTATTTTCCTCTCTCATAATATTTACATGTGGGATCATAAGAAAATTAAACAAAATAGCTATCACATAAAATATTTTCAACATGATCCACATGCATGTGAAGTTGACACTCTTCCAAAATAGTGGGATTAACATTAACTAAAGTCATGACCTCTCCAAACCCACTTTTATCAAAAAAAATCATAAGATTGAACATTCTCCAAATATGTGGGATCTAAAGTTGACACTCTTCCAAACACACTTCAATAATATTGCAAACACTATTATCAATCTCATATTCATCATGGGGCTTAAATAATTTTCAAGATCATAAGAAGAATCACCCAAATCAAGATCATTGCAACAAATAGTAGTCATAGCTAAACTAGCATGCCCAAGCTTGAGGTTTTGCATATCATTAACACAATTGACACTAAGAGAATTTATAATAACATCATTGCAATCATGTTCATCGAAGGAACTATCAAGTATGGGTGCAATAGCAACAATCTCATGTTTAACATAAGGGACTATAGCAAATTCATCTCCATAAATATTGGCATCAAGGCCACAAGAATAGCAAGCATCATGTTCATCAAGGGATATTTCAACCAAATCATAGGAATCATAATTATCTATAGATTCATGTGTATCATTATTTTCTTCCAAAGCAACGGTCATTCTTTCAATAAATTCTTTGACATAGACATTATGAGCAGAGCTTTCTTAGCAATTTTTAAGTATGTCAAAAAAATTAGATTTGCAGAGAGTAATATCATAACTTTCAATCAAAGAAGCAACTTCATAAGCACACTTAAAAGCAACAAATTCTTCAATTTATTCGATATCATAGTAAGTATAGACACCCTTTGCATAAGAAGATAAGATTTCATTATCATTAAACACACATAGGTAGGGGAGGTGTTTTTTAGGGTTCTTAGAGCAAGAAGTAAAATCATAAATTTCACAAAGATTCCAAGCAAAACACAACAATCTGTTTATTTGATCCCATAAGAGTCTCCCTTTTTCAGACAAACGGTGACGCACAAAATGAGCATGTGTGACGCCCCCGATTCAATCGTACACTAATCATGCACGCAAACGTGTACGATCAAGATCAGGGACTCACGGGAAGATATCACAACACAACTCTAAAACATAAATAAGTCATACAAGCATCATAATACAAGCCAGGGGCCTCGAGGGCTCGAATACAAGTGCTCGATCATAGACGAGTCAGCGGAAGCAACAATATCTGAGTACAGACATAAGTTAAACAAGTTTGCCTTAAGAAGGCTAGCACAAACTGGGATACAGATTGAAAGAGGCGCAGGCCTCCTGCCTGGGATCCTCCTAACTACTCCTGGTCGTCATCAACGGGCTGCACGTAGTAGTAGGCACCTCCAGTGTAGTAGTCGTCGTCGACGGTGGCGTCTGGCTCCAGGGCTCCAGCATCTGGTTGCTACAACCAGGAAGAAAGGAAAGGGGGAAAAAGGGGGAGAAAGCAACCGTGAGTACTCATCCAAAGTACTCGCAAGCAAGGAACTATACTACATATGCATGGATATATGTGTAAGAAGGCCATATCAGTGGACTGAACTGCAGAATGCCAGAATAAGAGGGGGATAGCTAGTCCTATCGAAGACTACGCTTCTGGTCACCTTCGTCTTGCAACAGGCAGAAGAGGGTAGGTCGAAGTCCTCCAAGTAGCATCGCATAGCATATCCTACCCGGCGATCCTCCCCTCGTATCCCTGAGGGAGAGCGACCACCGGTTGTATCTGGCACTTGGAAGGGTGTGTTTTATTAAGTATCCGGTTCTAGTTGTCATAAGGTCAAGGTACAACTCCAAGTCGTCCTGTTACCGAAGATCACGGCTATTCGAATAGATTAACTTCCCTGCAGGGGTGCACCACATAACCCAACACGCTCGATCCCATTTGGCCGGACACACTTTCCTGGGTCATGCCCGGCCTCGGAAGATCAACACGTCGCAGCCCCACCTAGGCACAACAGAGAGGCCAGCACGCCGGTCTAAACCTAAGCGCACAGGGGTCTGGGCCCATCGCCCATAGCACACCTGCATGTTGCGAGGGCGGCCGAAAGCAGACCTAGCCTAGTGGCGTTCCAGTCCAATTCGGCGCGCGCCGCTCCGTCGCTGACGTCTGAAGTGCTTCGGCTGATACCACGACGTCGGGATACCCATAACTACTCCCACGTAGATGGTTAGTGCGTATAGGCTCGTAGCCGACTCAGATCAAATACCAAGATCTCGTTAAGCGTGTTAAGTATCCGCGAACTCCGAACAAGGCCAGGCCCACCTGTCTCCTAGGTGGTCTCAACCTGCCCTGTCGCTCCGCCACAAAGTAATCGTCGGGGACCGTCGGGAACCCAGGCCCACCTCTACCGGGATGGAGCCACCTGTCCTTTCAGCCCCCAACTCCGAACAGTATCACAGGTAATGTAACCGTGTAAAGTATATAGTATATGCCCGTGATCACCTCCCGGAGTGATCACAGCCCAGAAGTATAGCATGGCAGACGGACAAGAGTGTAGGGCCACTGATGGAACACTAGCATCCTATACTAAGCATTTAGGATTGCGGGTAAGGTATCAATGACTGTAGCAGCAATGACAGGCTATGCATCAGAATAGGATTAACGGAAAGCAGTAACATGCTACACTACTCTAATGCAAGCAGTATAGAGAAGAGTAGGCGATATCTGGTGATCAAAGGGGGGGCTTGCCTGGTTGCTCTGGCAAGAGAGAGGGGTCGTCAACTCCGTAGTCGAACTGGTCAGCAGCAGCGTCGGTCTCGTAGTCTACCGAAGAGAAGAGGGGGAAGAAATAATGAATACAGAGCAAACAAGGCACCACAAAATATATCAAGGCAATACGCGGTGTTCGGTGTGCCCTAACGCGGTAGTAGGTGATACCGGTGAAGGGGGGAAAACCCCCGGGAAAGTATTCCCGGTGTTTCATGTTTTCGGGCAGAGGAGCCGAAGGGGGAAAGTTGCGGGTTCGATAGGTTAGGGGTGTGTGGCGGACGAACGGACCACGTATCCGGATTCGTCTCGTCGTTCTGAGCAACTTTCATGTTGAAAATATTTTAATCCGAGTTACGGATTAAAAGATATGATTTTCTAAAGATTTTATTAATTTCTGGAATTTATTTAATTATTTAATTAATTCGGAAAATGGATTTATGACGTCAGCATGACGTCATGCTGACATCAGCAGTCAACAGGGGTTGACTGGGTCAAACTGACGCGTGGGTCCAATGGGACCCACCTGTCATGCTCTGTTAGGTTAATTAGGATTTAATTAAACTAATTACTGTTTAGTTAGACTAACAGGTTAATTAGATTAATTAAGCAGGATTAATTAACTTAATTAATTTAGTTAATTAATTAATTAACTATATATATATATATATATTTAATTCTTTTTCTTTTTCATTTTTTTTAAAACATTCTGGGGGCGTGGGCCCCCCCTGGTCAGTGGCCCGAAGGGGCCTTAGCGGGCGTGTGGGCGTCGGGTCACCTGGACGCAGCAGTAACGGGTGCAGCCCAGCGCCACGGGGCGCCGGCGGCCACGGCACCGGCAGGCGGCCGGAACGGCGCGGAGACGGAGGGGGCCGTGCGGCGACGGGGTTTGCCACGGGGAGCAAGGGCGACGGCTGGGTGCTGCACGGGCGGGTGCCGCGCGGAGCAGCAGCAGTGCAGCAGCAGGGGCCGGGGCGCGCGCGAGGCCACGGTGAGCGCGGGCCGCCGGAGTGGAGCGGAGCGGGGTGCGC
>NC_041387.1:464744549-464746303 GCF_002162155.2 Triticum dicoccoides | reverse complement strand
AGGAGGGGGAAGAGCGACTGGGGGAGGGGGCGAGTGGGGGGGAGTGGGTGACTAGGGGAGGGGGTTAGGGTTTCGGGGTGAGGGGCCATATAGGCCAGGCGCGGGGTGGGCCGGTTGGGGCCAGTTGGGCTGGCCAGCAGCTGGGCCGGCCTGGCTAACAGCTGGGCCAGCTGGCCCAGTGGGGGGGGTCCTTTTATATATTTTTTTTGTTCTATTAGCTTCTTTCTTTTATTTATTTTCCTTTTCTGACTTTATTTATTTTAAAATACTTAGGCAGTTTATAAAATTGTGTTTATTACACCATATTGACCTATGTAAAATATGGCATCTCCCGAACACTTTTGTTTTAAATTTTGAAAAACTTTTATTGTTTGCTTGATTTTGATTTTGAATTTGAATCGTTTCGAACTAACGCAAGATTACTAACAGTAATCAAAGTGACATGGCATCGTTAACGTGGGATTACTGTAGCCTAATTATCCGGGCGTCACAATTCTCCTCCACTACAAGAAATCTCGTCCCGAGATTTAAGAGGGGGACTAAGGGGGAAAGGTCTGGTTACGAAATGCTAACGAATCTTCTCAGTCTTGGTTGCTCTTCTTGAAGAGGTCGATCCAATATATTGATGCCTTCATACTTCTGCTTCAGGTCAAAATGATGAAGTCGCCATCCTTTCTTCGGGATCTTCATCGTACTTACGAAAAGGATATGGGGGGAAGACTCGGGAAGGGCTTGCCTTACCAGGTTGATTATCTGGTACATAACTCAGGGAATTGGGTAGGAAGTAACTTTCGAATTGAACTTAAGAAAATATCGAGAGTAAAGTAAGAAGGTACCATGAGAAGTTTCAAACGGATAGGCCATTGTTCGATGTCTGAAACAACATGCGAAAGAGGTCCAGAGCAATGAGATTGAGTATTGCGTCTGCTACCAAAATAGATCACTTGGGACGGTGGCCCGTGAATTACATACGAGGCCGCACGCGAGGAACAACCTTGGGAAGGGGGGTGCAGGAGAGTCAGGTTTCGATCCTGTGGAACTGTGGGTTATGGGCCCACCATGTGGTTGAAAGTAGGAAGGGGGCCGACATTTTGCACGGTCATGATAGTAAGGCGTGTCAAAGGGTAGCCTGTCAGATATGTCGGCAACAACATCGATACCAAGGGCGAGGGACGAAGAGAACCAATTCCTGCTCGTTGAACGAGGCGGACCAATAGGCAAAGTTCTCGTCCATCGGCGGTTACCGGAATGTCATCAACAATAGTAACAAGATCTTACTGACAGAGTTGTACATCGAGGTGTTTGCACAAGCAGTGGATTATTACTGCTTATATCATATAGATCATAGAAAAGGTTTAAACAAACCAATGGAAGGAAAATATGATCATCAGATTAATCAGAACAATGGAAAGGAAAATATGTTTAAACACATATTTCGAGGTATATCCTTCCCAAGGACAAGCAGAGCAAGATATCCATGACAGGATATAAAGTAGAAAACCATTTAGGTAAGGGGGGAGGAATCTCATGATATTACTCATACAACGGTGTTAGGATAATTGATAATTAAAATATAGCATCGTGCTTCAAACGTGCCTGTTGAAAATCGGAGTACCATTGACATGCTTCGAGATAGCAGTGACATGGTCTTCAGGTGAAGATCAGACTTTGGAAACACGAAGGATCCATCAAGAATAACTTGTAGAATAAGTCTTACAATTTCCTCATGGATGAATGGGTAACCTTGCTGAACA
>NC_041387.1:464739844-464740597 GCF_002162155.2 Triticum dicoccoides | reverse complement strand
AGGTTAGGGGTGTGTGGCGGACGAACGGACCGCGTATCCGGATTCGTCTCGTCGTTCTGAGCAACTTTCATGTTGAAAATATTTTAATCCGAGTTACGGATTAAAAGATATGATTTTCTAAAGATTTTATTAATTTCTGGAATTTATTTAATTATTTAATTAATTCGGAAAATGGATTTATGACGTCAGCATGACGTCATGCTGACATCAGCAGTCAACAGGGGTTGACTGGGTCAAACTGACGCGTGGGTCCAATGGGACCCACCTGTCATGCTCTGTTAGGTTAATTAGGATTTAATTAAACTAATTACTGTTTAGTTAGACTAACAGGTTAATTAGATTAATTAAGCAGGATTAATTAACTTAATTAATTTAGTTAATTAATTAATTAACTATATATATATATATTTAATTCTTTTTCTTTTTCATTTTTTTTAAAACGTTCTGGGGGGCGTGGGCCCCCCCTGGTCAGTGGCCCGAAGGGGCCTTAGCGGGCGTGTGGGCGTCGGGTCACCTGGACGCAGCCGTAACGGGTGCAGCCCAGCGCCACGGGGCGCCGGCGGCCACGGCACCGGCAGGCGGCCGGAACGGCGCGGAGACGGAGGGGGCCGTGCGACGACGGGGTTTGCCACGGGGAGCAAGGGCGACGGCTGGGCGCTGCACGGGCGGGTGCCGCGCGGAGCAGCAGCAGTGCAGCAGCAGGGGGCCGGGGTGCGCGCGAGGCCACGGTGAGCGCGGGGCATGGTGGCGCGG
>NC_041387.1:464734479-464739345 GCF_002162155.2 Triticum dicoccoides | reverse complement strand
ATGACATCATGTTACCGGGTCATCAAAGGATCAACGTCATAACTCTTGGAAAGTTGTCCCAACCATCATATCTGACCGAGATTCAGATCCGATTGGTGTCAAGATACCTGAGACTCAGGATGTCCGAGAAGAAAAGGCGCAACACCAATCGTTGAAATGGCATTGCAAGCTTCTCGGGAAATGAACTATGGGAGCGGGTTTCTGAAGCAATAGTTCACCATTAAACCAAGGAGAGGGCAAGGAGGTGTCTGGTGAACTCAACGGCAATTCACCGATATTCCCAAAAGATGGATTTCCACCATTAAGTGAACAAGGAGATAACATTTGTCAGATCAAATGATATAAGGAAGTATGCTCGAGGAAAACATACACAATTAAACATTGGTTGAAAGGTGCGCCCGAAATGTGGATTGGGTTGCACGACCAATGTCAGAATGGTGATTCAATTAGCGAAGGACTTAGAATGAACTATCGCCCATTCACTTCAAAGCAATAGGGTTGTTAGAAGTTTTGAATTCACACGTCATAGCTCCATTGTCGGTATTCCGGTTGAAAACAATACGGGGACCAAGGAATGAACGAAGATGGCAAGAAGTATTATGATAACAAGAATTATTAAGAGGTGGTGAAATTCTCACCACATTCTTGACAAAAAGAGATGGTAATACTTCCGAGGTAAGGAAGATCAACTGCTGGGTAGCAGTGATCTCCAGGTTTACACAAAACACGAACAAGTTGTGTTGAACGGAAGGCAATAAAGTGGTCGATGAGAACAGGAATCATCGAGGGGCAAGGATGGTATTACCCATCATGAATTCAATTGAATTTCTGGAAGAGCTCATAAGGTTGATGATGACCACGACACAATTGTCGAGAGATTTCATGCAGATGTAGTCAATCAGCGACGACATCAAGTCAAAGGAATGATGAAGCAAGAGGTCATTGGGACCACAGTTACGACACAAACTCGAACTCAAGCTTGTTGTTTAAGGTGAAAGGGTATGACGAGGAAAATCGACGTAAGGTTAGTTCATCGTCGAAAATTGGTGCTCCGAGAATAAGGACCAGGTAGCACCGTTAGAATCGTCACGACAATGATATAGCCAAACAGGCTAGGAATGGCGTGATCGGGTAACAAACTCGTACTTATAGAAGCTTACTAAAGAGTTGTTGAACCGTAGAGCGGACTCGGTTCAGTTATCGGTGTCTTTGGGTGTTCAATAACTCAGAGCCCGCGAAAAATTGGAATCAGTGGGAAGGTAGCACTTGATGAAGAACTCGTAAGAAGTTATGCAGTTCCATGATAATCTTGAGATACCAGGGGGTAATACTCGACACAAGATCAAAGTAAAGATTGGACGGGTGTATTAATCCATAGAAGACAATTGTTTTAACTTGTCCGAGAAATGGAATCAAGGAAGAACAATCATGGTCGGAACCACGGTTGCAAGGGATCAATTCACAGATACCATATGTTAGTTATCAAGGAAATAGTTATTATTACAAGAAGCTTCCATGATAGTATATACATCGCGTCCATGGGCATGAACACAAGGTTCGAGGTCGACTCCCACTTCTCCAAAGCATAACCTTACATTCACTTCTCGTTTCGATAATGGCATTAGTGTTGAAAGTTATACCTGGTGAAATACCAGATGAGTATGACCCGTGAAAACTTCCGAGTTCACACATAGTAAGGAAGGCATAGGTTCAACCCATCAGGCATCTTACGAACATATACCACAAACTTCGGGGTAAATAATACAAGCTCGAAAGTAGAGCATTGTTCAAAAGCAGATGATACAATTTACCAAGGCATTATATACCCATGGAAAGGCTCTCAAGGTTATTCAATATGAAGGACACTGTCGGATAAAATCCAACAAAGGAACCGATGGTCCACAAGGGATCTGAGGCGAGCACCGGTACTCAACCAGAGGAAGAAGAATGCACGGGCATCATATTATAGAACATCGGAATGATTCGATGCTTAGATAATAAAGGAATTTCGATTTCTAAAACAAAGGATCAGAAGCAGTCGCTCTGATCAAGGATGGATAAGTTGGATATACCAGAGGCACAATTGACGACAAATAGCTTGGTCGAGAACCAGCTCATGTTCAAGAATGATGTCTGAGCCGGAAGGATAATTTAGAAGGGTTGATAGATGATTGTGTGCATTCGCACACATGCTGAATCAATAGGATCAAAATGACGATGCCTAAGGATACTAACAAATATTGCCAGACATATGGGAAGCATCCATAATGCAAGCAGACAAGTATTGCAGAGCAATAAGCTATTAAGGATTTTTGGAGGATCAAATAGTATTTCGAAGACCATTGTGAAACACATGAACAACTGGGGGATGAGCGGATACTCGATAAGTGCGAGAATTATCCATAGGGGTATTCAGGTGACGAAGAACAGGAAGGCGATAAGCTCAAAGGATTATCGAAACAACGACCAGTGTTTCGAGGTATCTGGTAATAACAAGACCAACTGGGGATGAATGTAAGAATAACAACTGCAAGTAGTTACCAATAAGGGTTGACGGTGGAAGGGAAATTGCAAATGCGATGAACATAAGTTCTCGGGTTAACAACGGAGAGTATCTTCAGGGTCTTCACGTGCCGCAGACGGTCATCATTAATAAGGGGCTCTCCGGGTGAAAGTGATAACGAGATCCTAATGTTAGATTTAGCAAAAATCATTTAACCCGAATAGAAGAGAGATCAGAGTCCCAGAGTATAGGTCGAGGAATAAAAGATCCTAATACCACCCAATGGCGACGTGGGCCCGTAAGGCACACAGCCAAGTTAGTAAAAGTTTTGCAATGACTAGACTCAACTTCGGCCAAGGAGTTGGAAAGGGGGATTCCTACAGGCAGTCGGCTCTGATACCAACTTGTGACGCCCCCGATTCAATCGTACACTAATCATGCACGCAAACGTGTACGATCAAGATCAGGGACTCACGGGAAGATATCACAACACAACTCTAAAACATAAATAAGTCATACAAGCATCATAATACAAGCCAGGGGCCTCGAGGGCTCGAATACAAGTGCTCGATCATAGACGAGTCAGCGGAAGCAACAATATCTGAGTACAGACATAAGTTAAACAAGTTTGCCTTAAGAAGGCTAGCACAAACTGGGATACAGATCGAAAGAGGCGCAGGCCTCCTGCCTGGGATCCTCCTAACTACTCCTGGTCGTCATCAACGGGCTGCACGTAGTAGTAGGCACCTCCAGTGTAGTAGTCGTCGTCGATGGTGGCGTCTGGCTCCAGGGCTCCAGCATCTGGTTGCGACAACCAGGAAGAAAGGAAAGGGGGAAAAAGGGGGGAGAAGGCAACCGTGAGTACTCATCCAAAGTACTCGCAAGCAAGGAACTATACTACATATGCATGGGTATATGTGTAAGAAGGCCATATCAGTGGACTGAACTGCAGAATGCCAGAATAAGAGGGGGATAGCTAGTCCTATCGAAGACTATGCTTCTGGTCACCTTCGTCTTGCAATAGGCAGAAGAGGGTACGTCGAAGTCCTCCAAGTAGCATCGCATAGCATATCCTACCCGGCGATCCTCCCCTCGTATCCCTGAGGGAGAGCGACCACCGGTTGTATCTGGCACTTGGAAGGGTGTGTTTTATTAAGTATCCGGTTCTAGTTGTCATAAGGTCAAGGTACAACTCCAAGTCGTCCTGTTACCGAAGATCACGGCTATTCGAATAGATTAACTTCCCTGCAGGGGTGCACCACATAACCCAACACGCTCGATCCCATTTGGCCGGACACACTTTCCTGGGTCATACCCGGCCTCGGAAGATCAACACGTCGCAGCCCCACCTAGGCACAACAGAGAGGCCAGCACGCCGGTCTAAACCTAAGCGCACAGGGGTCTGGGCCCATCGCCCATAGCACACCTGCACGTTGGGAGGGCGGCCGAAAGCAGACCTAGCCTAGTGGCGCTCCAGTCCAATTCGGCGCGCGCCGCTCCGTCGCTGACGTCTGAAGTGCTTCGGCTGATACCACGACGTCGGGATACCCATAACTACTCCCACGTAGATGGTTAGTGCGTATACGCTCGTAGCCGACTCAGATCAAATACCAAGATCTCGTTAAGCGTGTTAAGTATCCGCGAACGCCGAACAAGGCCAGGCCCACCTGTCTCCTAGGTGGTCTCAACCTGCCCTGTCGCTCCGCCACAAAGTAACCGTCGGGGACCGTCGGGAACCCAGGCCCACCTCTACCGGGATGGAGCCACCTGTCCTTTCAGCCCCCAACTCCGAACAGTATCACAGGTAATGTAACCGTGTAAAGTATATAGTATATGCCCGTGATCACCTCCCGGAGTGATCACAGCCCAGAAGTATAGCATGGCAGACGGACAAGAGTGTAGGGCCACTGATGGAACACTAGCATCCTATACTAAGCATTTAGGATTGCGGGTAAGGTATCAATGACTGTAGCAGCAATGACAGGCTATGCATCAGAATAGGATTAACGGAAAGCAGTAACATGCTACACTACTCTAATGCAAGCAGTATAGAGAAGAGTAGGCGATATCTGGTGATCAAAGGGGGGGCTTGCCTGGTTGCTCTGGCAAGAGAGAGGGGTCGTCAACTCCGTAGTCGAACTGGTCAGCAGCAGCGTCGGTCTCGTAGTCTACCGAAGAGAAGAGGGGGAAGAAATAATGAATACAGAGCAAACAAGGCACCACAAAATATATCAAGGCAATACGCGGTGTTCGGTGTGCCCTAACGCGGTAGTAGGTGATACCGGTGAAGGGGGGAAAACCCCCGGGAAAGTATTCCCGGTGTTTCATGTTTTCGGGCAGAGGAGCCGAAGGGGGAAAGTTGC
>NC_041387.1:464712346-464733754 GCF_002162155.2 Triticum dicoccoides | reverse complement strand
GGTTTCGGGGTGAGGGGCCATATAGGCCAGGCGCGGGGTGGGCCGGTTGGGGCCAGTTGGGCTGGCCAGCAGCTGGGCCGGCCTGGCTAACAGCTGGGCCAGCTGGCCCAGTGGGGGGGGGGTCCTTTTATATATTTTTTTGTTCTGTTAGCTTCTTTCTTTTATTTATTTTCCTTTTCTGACTTTATTTATTTTAAAATACTTAGGCAGTTTATAAAATTGTGTTTATTACACCATATTGACCTATGTAAAATATGGCATCTCCCGAACACTTTTGTTTTAAATTTTGAAAAACTTTTATTGTTTGCTTGATTTTGATTTTGAATTTGAATCGTTTCGAACTAACGCGAGATTACTAACAGTAATCAAAGTGACATGGCATCGTTAACGTGGGATTACTGTAGCCTAATTATCCGGGCGTCACAGCATGTTCATCTAAATATTTTCCCTCAACTAAACTAGTTGGGGTTTTAGCACGAGCACATATACATCGAAGATGATCCAAGTAGAACACTTTAAGTGGATCCATATCAATAGATTTTTAGCAAGCAAAGATGCAAGCACATAGAAGGCACATGGGGACACAAGAAAACATAAGATCGAACGAAAGAAGGGCAAAGAAAAGGCAAAGGTTTTCAAAAATCATTTTAGAAGTGGGGGAGAGGAAAACGAGAGGCGAATGGCGAATAATGTAATGCAAGGGAGAAGAGTTTATGATGGGTACTTGGTATGGCTTGACTTGGCGTAGATCTCCCTGGTAATAGTGCCAAAAATCCTTCTTGCTACCTCTTGAGCTTGCGTTGGTTTTCCCTTGAAGAGGAAAGGGTGATGCAGCAAAGTAGCATAAGTATTTCCCTCAGTTTGGAGAACCAAGGTATCAATCCAGTAGGAGACGATGCACAAGTCACCGAATACCTGCACAAACAATCAAGAACTTGCAACCAATGCGGTAAAGGGGTTGTCAATCCCTTCACGGTCATTCGCAAAAGTGAGATCTGATAGAGATAAGAAAGTAAATATTTTTGGTATTTTTGATGTATAGATTCGAAAGTAAAGATTGCAAAAAAATAGATCAGAAACTAGCAAGATATAAACGATATTCAATAATATGGAAAAGAGACCCGAGGGCCATAGGTTTCACTAGTGGCTTCTCTCGAGATAGCATGTATTACGGTGGGTGGACAAATTACTGCCGAGCAATTGATAGAAAAGCGCATAATTATGGTGACATCTAAGGCAATGATCATGAACATAGGCATCATGTCCGTGTCAAGTAGACGGACCCCTGCCTGCATCTACTACTATTACTCCACACATCAACTGATATCCAGCATGCATCTAGAGTATTAGGTTCATAAATAATGGAGTAACGCATTAAGCAAGATGACATGATCTAGAGGAATTAACTCAAGCAATATGATGAAAACCCCATCTTGTTATCCTTGATGGCAACAATACAATACGTGCCTTGCTGCCCCTACTGTCACTGGGAAAGGACACTACAAGATTGAACTCAAAGCTGAGCACTTCTCCCATGGCAAGAAAGATCAATCTAGTAGGCCAAACTAAACCGATAATTCGAAGAGACTTGCAAAGTTATCAAATCATGCTTATAAGAATTCAGAGAAGAACCAAACAATATTCATACATAGTCTTGATCATAAATCCACAATTCATTGGATCTCGGCAAACACACCGCAAAAGAGTATTACATCGAATAGATCTCCAAGAACATCGAGGAGAACTTTGTATTGAGAATAAAAGAGAGAGAAGAAGCCATATAGATAACAACTATGGACCCGAAGGTCTCTGGTAAACTACTCACGCTTCATCAGAGAGGTAAAGGTGTTGATGTAGGAGCCCTCCGTGATTGAATCCCCCTCCGACAGATTGCCGAAAAAGGCCCCAAGATGGGATCTCACGGGTACAGAAGGTTGCGGCAGTGGAAAAGTGGTTTCGTGGCTCCCCCTGTTGTTTTTAGGGTATAAAAGTATATATAGGCGAAAGAACTGGCTCCCCTTTGTCATCGGTAGGTTACTTGCCCGAGATTCGATCGTCGGTATCATCATACCTAGTTCAATATCGTTACCGGCAAGTCTCTTTACTCATTCCGTAATGCATCATCCTGCAACTAACTCATTAGTCACATTGCTTGCAAGGCTTCATATGATGTGCATTACCAAGAGGGCCCAGAGATACCTCTCTGATACTCGGAGTGACAAATCCTAATCTCGATCTATGCCAACCCAACAAACACCTTCAGAGATACCTGTAGAGCATCTTTTTAATCACCCAGTTATGTTGTGACATTTGATAGCACACAAGGCATTCCTCCGGTGTCTGGGAGTTGCATAATCTCATAGTCCGAGGAATATGTATTTGACAGGAAGAAAGCAGTAGCAATAAAACTGAACAATCATCATGCTATGCTAACAGGTGGGTCTTGTCCATCACATCATTCTCCTAATGATGCAATCATGTTCATCAAATGACAACACATGTCCATGGCTAAGAAACTTAACCATGTTTGATCAACAAGCTAGTCTAGGAGAGGCATACTAGGGACACGGTGTTTTGTCTATGTATTCACACATGTATCAAGTTTCCGGTTAATAAAATTCTAGAATGAATAATAAAAATTTATCATGAATAAGGAAATATAAAATAACAACTTTATTATTGCCTCTAGGGCATATTCCCTTCAGTCTCCCTGATACGTCTCCAACATATCTATAATTTTTTATTGTTCCATGTTGTTATATTATCATTCTTGGATGCTTTACAATCATTTTAAAGTCATTTAATATCATATTTTGGTACTAATCTATTGACATAGTGCCCAGTGCCAGTTGCTGCTTTCTGCATGTTTTTTACATGGCAGGAAATCAATACCAAATGGAGTCCAAACGCTGCGAATTTTTTGAGGATGTTTTTGGGCCAGTAGACACCCAGTGGGCCAAGGATGCACCTTGGGGTGCCTCAAGGAGAGCAGCACCCACCAAAGCGCGCCAGGTGGCCCAGGCGCGCCCTGGTGGGTTGTGCCCACCTCGGGTGCCCCCTAAACCGCCTCTTGGCTCTATAAATACCCCAATATTTCAGAAACCCTAGGGGAGTCGACGAAAATCAACTCCAGCCGCCGCAGAGTCCAGAACCACCAGATCCAATCTAGACACCATCATGGAGGGGGTCACCACTTCCATTGGTGCCTCTCCGATGATGCGTGAGTAGTTCTTTGTAGACCTATGGATCCGTAGTTAGTATCTAGATGGCTTCCTCTCTCTCTTGATTACCAATACAATGGTCTCTTGGAGATCCATATGATGTAAGCCTTTTTGTGATGTGATTGTTGGGATCCGATGAACTTTGAGTTTATGATCAGATCTATTTTTTATCCATGAAAGTTATTTGAGTCTTCTTTGATCTCTTATATGCATGATTGCTTATAGCCTCATATTTCTTATTTGATATTTGTGTTTTGTTTGGCCAACTTTATCTATTTATCTTGCAATGGGAAGAGGTGCTTTGTAGTGGGTTCAATCTTACAGTGCTTGATCCCAGTGACAGAAGGGGAACCGACACGTATGTATCGTTGCTACTGAGGATAACAAGATGGGGTCTATATCTACATTAATAGATAAATAGATCTTGTCTACATCATGTCAATGTTCTTATTGCATTACTCCGTTTCTCCATGAACTTAATACACTAGATGCATGCTGGATAGCGGTCGATGTGTGGAGTAATAGTAGTAGATGCAGGAAGGAATCGGTCTACTAATTTTGGACGTGATGCCTATATAATGATCATTGCCTGGATATCGTCATGATTATTTGAAGTTCTATCAATTTCCCAACAATAATTGTTTTCCCACCATTTGATATTTTTCTCGAGAGAAGCCACTAGTGAAACCTACGACCCCGGGTCTCTTTTCATCATATTTGCCTTTGCGATCTATTTTCCTTTGCATTTTCTTCAGATTTATTAAACCAGAAATACAAAAATACCTTGCTGCAATTTATTTGTTCCACGATATATTTATCCTATCTACCACTTTTACCTCATGTTATTTGCCTATCTTGAGGCGTCGTACCTGAAAGGGATTGACAACCCCTTTAAAACGTCGGGTTGCGAGTAATTGTTATTTGTGTGCAGGTGTTGTTTACATGGTGTGAGGAGGTTCTCCTACTGGTTCGATAACCTTGGTCTCATCACTAAGGGAAATACCTACCATCACTATGCTGCATCATCCCTTTCTCTTTGGGAAATACCGACGTAGTTCTAGCAGACATCAAAAGGAATTTCTCGTGTCATTGTCGGGGAGGATCTTCAACATCAACCAGATTCCTAATCACAAATCTCATATCCTTGCAATTTACATTATTTTCCATTTTCCTCTCGTTTTCCTCTCCCCCACTTCACAAAAAGTTGTCGTTTTATTCGCCCGCTTTTTCATTCGTCATTTTCTTGTCAAATCTCTTATTTGCTTGAACTTGTCACCATGAGTGACTTTGGTATGGCAGAAACAGATGATGGCCTAACTCCTAAAATGGAGCGTACGGGTAATCTGGATGCCAAAACTTTTGTTTTGGGGCAAGGGAATTTTATGGGAAAAGAACATATCCAAGAATTTTTCAATTGTGTCGGAAAATTAAGTCTTGATGATATTCCTATACTTAAAAGGACTAAATCTTATGCGAAGCCATTTCGACACTTGTTCTGAAACTTGAAACTAGATTTATTCGTACTCATCCTACCTTGCAAAGATTGTTCTATGAGTTTCCCATTATAAAGGATCCTAAAGCTAAAAAGTTAGCCACTCTTGTTTTGATGAATGAATTTTACTACATAATACGGGAAGCTAGGGAAATCTTTGATTTTTATGGCATGAATCGTGAAAAACCTGTCATTGATGAAATTCTTTATAATAGTGACTATGCTTTAAGACGTTTTCTTGGAGATAACCAAATCTTTGATGAGAATCTTAAAAAGCAATTCCCTGTTTTAGATATGATCCAACAAGTTTTTAACGATGTTAATCAACACAATTCTTGGATCACTGTCGAAAATCAAAGTGGTTATGATAAAAAGAAACTTGATAGTGCTAAGGTTTCTATGGATAATGTGTTTTATGTTTTAACTACAAAACCTCCTGACACAAATACCTCCAAGGAAAACAAGGACAAAGATGACAGCACTTAGATCCTACACGTTATGCCTAGCTAGGGGCGTAAAACGATAGCGCTTGTTGGGAGGCAACCCAATGAATAAAATTTACTTTTGCCTTTTGCTTTCTGTTCTTGTGTGTTAGAACAATTATTCTACTGTTATGACTGTGTTTTTTGTGTTTTAATAAGTGTTTGTGCCAAGCCAGGCCTTTGGGAAGATTTGGGTGAAAGTTGATTTGATCTTGCTGAAAAATAGAAACTTTTGCACTCACGAGATTATTTTTTGTTTTGAACAGAAGAGTGATTTTGAGTTGACTCTTTCTGCAGAATGTTAATAGAAAAAAAATCACGTCCACCAATTTATTTCAGAATTTTTGGAGTTACGGAAGTTCAGTATATTCAGATTGCTACAAACTGTTCTGTTTTTGACAGATTCTATTTTCTTTGCGTTGTGTGCTTGTTTTGATAATTCTATGGTTTTCTTTGATGAGTTTTTGCCATAGAAAAATTGTAATACAGGACATATAATGCAAAATAATAATAATAATAGGTCTTATACAGTACCTATAGTAGTGGTTTGTTTTCTTTTACTAACGGATCTCATGAAGGTTTTGTTGGAGTTTTGTGTGATTGAAGTTTTCAAGTTTTGGGTGATCTTACGATGGATGAAGGAACAAGGATTAGCAAAAGGCTAAGCTTGGGGATGCCCAAGGCACCCCAAGATAATATTCAAAGAAGTAGCAAGCAACTAAGCTTGGGGATTCCCCCGAGTGGCATCCCCGCTTTCTTCTAACAACCATCGGTATTTTACTTGAAGCTATATTTTTATTCGTCATATATTATGAGTTTTGCTTGGAGCGTCTTGTATGATATGAGTATTTGCTTGTTTTGCTTTGTGTTTTAAGTGTTGAATCCTTGTTGTACACACCTTTTTGAGAGAGCCAAAAATTATGCCATGCTTGCTCCTATGCTTCACTTAAATTTTTAGAGCCATGGATTTGCTCTAGTGCTTCACTTATATCTTTTTGAGCACAGTGTGCTTTGTTATTTTTGAAGAAATGCTCTCATGCTTCACTTAGATTTATTTGGAAGTTAGTAAAATTTTCAAAAATTCTCTCTTGCTTCACTTAGATTATTTTGAGAGAAAGAAAAATTATGCTCTTGAACTTCAATTATATTTGTTTGAGCTTATCAAAAGCAACATATGAAAATAGTTCCAAAGTGATAGATATCCAAGGAGGATATAATAAAAACTTTCATGAAGACCATTGGATAAAATAAACTTGATTCTTAGTAATGATTTTGAGATATGACGATATGATATGTGAGTCATGTTGATGAGTAATTGTGCTTTAGTAAGAATATTGATGTTAAGGTTTGTGATTCCCTATGCAAGCACGAAAGTCAATAGTTATGCAATGAAATTTATATCCTACTTATGGTTCATTATTCGGTG
Source organism: Triticum dicoccoides (assembly GCF_002162155.2). NCBI lineage: Eukaryota > Viridiplantae > Streptophyta > Magnoliopsida > Poales > Poaceae > Triticum > Triticum dicoccoides. The sequence continues at coordinate 464,727,133 of NC_041387.1, read as the reverse complement.
TTACTTGTTATTAATGCTTGGGTATGAGATTTTTTGCTTTTTGGGTGGTCACTTCTCAATCTTTTTGCTAGCCTTCATTTTGCACTAAGTATGATCACTACTTGTGCATCCAAAACCCTTTGAACCAGTTTTGCCTTATGAGTCCACTATACCTACCTATATGCGGTATATCTATGCCATTCTAAGAAAATTTTCATGTGCCAACTCTAATTTTCAAAATAAATTTCTCTTTTGTGTGCTCTACCACTCGCGAGGTGGTGAAGGGTGACCAATATTTTCCATGCTAGATGTGTTATTCTCACGATGAGTGTTTATTCACTTGTCATTGCACGAAAGTACGACAAAGGTATTAGGGATACCTAGTCCTGAAATGAAAAATGAATTTACTTTATGTTGTCAAATAATAAATTCCTTGGAAAGTGTTAGTATGGAGGGCAACCACAGATTCGGCTAGCCATGGAAAGTGAAAGTAATGGTGGAAAAGGAATAAACTTTATTCTCTATTTGGGAACCGCCTATGATGTATCTAGCATGGAAAGTGTTGAGATCTCTAAGTCATTTTCGTTGGTGGGAAAAGTATGCCTCTCAAAAATATTTTTATCACTCAATTTAAGCTTTGAGCTCTGGCACCTCTACAAATACCTACTTCCCTCTGCGAAGGGCCTTTCTTTTACTTATGCAATTTTTATTTGAATCTGAGTCTCCATCTTCTCTTATAAAGCACCAACTAAGGGGCACTATGATCGTATTTGAGCATTGGGTGTGGCTAATATTCGAGTGTGTTTCATGAATGGATCAATGATTGAGCATACTGGTCTAGGGATAACTTGCTTTAGTGTTGATATTTTGAAAGACATGGTTGCTTGTTGGTATGCTTGAGTATTAAAGTCTTCATGTCAAAACTAGACTATTGCTTTGAATCATATAAAAGTCCATATGTCCATTCTATAAAGAAAAAAATGTGATGAATATGTTAGGCAACATTCCACATCAAAAATTCTGTTTTTATCATTACCTACTCGAGGACGAGCAGGAATTAAGCTTGGGGATACTGATACGTCTCCAATGTATCTATATTTTTTATTGTTCTATGATGTTCTATTATCATTCTAGGATGTTTTACAATCATTTTATAGTCATTTTATATCATTTTTTATACTAACCTATTGACATAGTGCCCAGTGCGAGTTGTTGTTTTCTGCATGTTTATTACATCGCAGGAAATCAATACCAAACGGAGTCCAAACGCAATGAAACTTTTTGAGGATTTTCTTTGGGCCAGAAGACATCCAGTGGGCCAAAGCTGCACCTGGGGGGTGCCTCGAGGAGGGCAGCACCCACCAGGGTGCGCCAGGAGGCCCAGGCATGCCCTAGTGGGTTGTGCCCACCTCGCGTGCCCCCTGAACCGCCTCTTTGCTCTATAAATACCTCAATATTCTAGAAACCCTAGGGGATTCAACGAAAATCAATTCAAGCCACCGCAGAGTCCAGAACCACCAGATCCAATCTAGACACCATCACGGAGGGGTTCACCAGTTCCGTTGGTGCCTCTCCGATGATGCGTGAGTAGTTCTTTGTAGACCTACGGGTCCGTAGTTAGTAGTTAGATGGCTTCCCCCCTCTCTCTTGATTATCAATACAATGGTCTCTTGGAGATCCATATGATATAAGCTTTTTTGCGTTGTGTTTGTTGGGATCCGATGAACTTTGAGTTTATGATCAGATCTATGTTTTTATCCATGATAGTTATTTGAGTCTTGTTTGATCTCTTATATGCATGATTGCTTATAGCCTCGTATTTCTTCTCTGATATTTGGGTTTTGTTTGGCCAACTTGCTCTATTTATCTTGCAATGAGAAGAGGCTCTTTGTAGTGGGTTCGATCTTATGGTGCTTGATCCCAGTGACAGAAGGGGAACTAACACGTATGTATCGTTTCTACTAAGGATAACAAGATGGGGTCTATATCTACATTAATAGATAAATAGATCTTGTCTGCATCATGTCATCGTTCTTATTGCATTACTCCATTTCTCCATGAACTTAATACACTAGATGCATGCTGGATAGCGGTCGATGTGTGGAGTAATAGTAGTAGATGTAGGCAGGAGTCGGTCTACTAATCTTGGACGTGATGCCTATATAATGATCACTGCCTGGATATTGTCATTTGAAGTTCTATCAATTGCCCAACAGTAATTGTTTTCCCACCGTTTGCTATTTTTCTCGGGAGAAGCCACGAGTGGAACCTACGGCCCCCAGGTCTCTTTTCATCATATTTTCATTTGCGATCTATTTTCCTTTGCATTTATTTTTAGATCTATTAAACCAAAAATACAAAAATAACTTGCTGAAATTTATTTGTTTTGCGATCTATTTATCCTATCTACCACTTTTACCTCACGTTATTTTCCTATCTTGAGGCGTCGTACCTGAAAGGGATTGACAACCCCTTTAACACGCCGGGTTGCGAGTATTTGTTATTTGTGTGCAGGTGTTGTTTACGTGGTGTGAGGAGGTTCTCGTACTGGTTCGATAACCTTCGTCTCATCACCGAGGGAAATACCTACCGTCACTATACTGCATCGTCCCTTCCTCTTTGGGGAAATACTGACGTAGTTCTAGCAGACATCACTCCCACTTGCACTAGAGTCAATAATCTAGATTACAAAGTAATGATTCTAACACCCATGGAGTCTTGGTGTTGATCATGTTTTGCTAGTGGAAGAGGCTTAGTCAACGGGTCTGCCACATTCAGATACGTATGTATTTTGCAAATCTCTATGTCTCCCTCTTTGGCTAGATCGCAGATGGAGTTGAAGTGTCTCTTGATGTATTTGGTCTTTTTGTGAAATCTGGATTCCTTTGCCAAGGCAATTGCTCTAGTATTGTCACAAAAGAGTTTCATTGGACCCGATGAACTAGGTATTACACCTTGATTGGATAAGAACTCCTTCATCCAGACTCCTTTGTTTGTTGCTTCCGAAGCAGCTATGTACTTTGCTTCACGCGTAGATCCCGCCATGACGCTCTGCTTGGAACTGCACCAACTGACAGCTCCACCATTCAATATAAATACGTATCCGGTTTGTGACTTAGAGTCATCCGGATCAGTGTCAACGTAACCATTTACGACGAGCTCTTTGTCACCTCCATAAAAGAGAAACATATCCCTAGTCCTTCTCTGGTACTTAAGGATGTTCTTGACCGATGTCCAGTGATCCAACCCTATATTACTTTGGTACCTCCCTACTAAACTTATAGCAAGGCACACATCAGGTCTGGTACACAACATAGCATACATGATAGAACCTATGACTGAGGCATAGGGAATGACTTTCATTTTTCTCTATCTTCTGCAGTGGTCGGGCATTGAGTCTGACTCAACTTCAGACCTTCTAACTCAGGCAAGAACCCTTTCTTTAACTAATCCATTTTGAACTTCTTCAAAACTTTATCAAGGTATGTGCTTTGTGGAAGTCCTATCAAGCATCTTGATCTATTTCTATAGATCTTGATGCCTAATATATAAGCAGCTTCACCGATGTCTTTCATTGAAAAACTTTTATCCAAGTATCCTTTTATGCTATACAGAAATTCTACATCATTTCCAATCAACAATATGTCATCCACATATAATATTAGAAATGCTATAGAGCTCCCACTCACTTTCTTGTAGATACAGGCTTCTCCAAAAGTTTGTATAAAACCATATGCTTTGGTCACCTCACCAAAGCGTATATTCCAACTCCGAGATGCTTGCACCAGTCCATAAAATGGATCGTTGGAGCTTGCACACTTTTTTCACACCTTTAGGATCGATAAAACCTTTTGGTTGCATCATATACAACTCTTCTTTAAGAAATCCATTAAGGAATGCAGTTTTGACATCCATTTGCCATATTTCATAATCATAAAATGCGGCAATTGCTAACATGATTCGGACAGACTTAAGCATCGCTACGGGTGAGAAAGTCTCATGGTAGTCAAGTCCTTGAACTTGTTGAAAACCTTTTGCGACAAGTTGAGCTTTATAGACAGTAACATTACCATCAGCGTCAGTCTTCTTCTTGAAGATCCATTTATTCTGTATGGGTCATCGATCATCGGGAAAATCCACCAAAGACCACACTTTGTTCTCATACATGGATCCTATCTCAGATTTCATGGCCTCAAGCCATTTATCGGAATCTGGGCTCATCATAGCTTCTTCATAGTTCGTAGGTTCGTCATGGTCAAGTAACATGACTTCCAGAACAGGATTACCATGCCACTCTGATCATGCTCTGGTTGACCTATGAGGCTCTGTAGTAACTTGATCTGAAGTTTCATGATCATTATCATTAGCTTACTCTCTAGTTGTTGTAGGCATCACAGGAACGGATTTCTCGGATGAGCTACTTTCCAAATTAAGAGACGGTACAATTACCTCATCAAGTTCCACTTTCCTCCCACTCACTTCTTTCGAGACAAACTCCTTCTCTAGAAAGGTTCCATTCTTGGCAACAAAGATCTTACCTTCGGACCTGTGGTAGAAGGTGTATCCAATTGTTTCCTTAGGGTATCTGTCGGGCAAACCGATCACCTATGGGGTTGCAAGGATCCCTTCTACGTTCGGCGGGGGATTAGATGCACGAAGAGCAGGTCGAGTTGTTACCACACAGAGGATTTTTATCTAGGTTTGGGCCGCGAAGATGCGTAATTACCCTAGTCCTGCTTTATCTGGTTATCTGAGTGTTCTTGAGCTTTCTAACTAGCTACCATGCGTGCTTTGTCCAAAAGTCTGAATCCTCTCTCTATGTGCCTTGGGCCTCCTTTTATACACAAAGGGATTGCCATAGTGGCACACACGAGGTGGCAAGCTACAGTGATATGCGCTTATCCCTCGATCATTGTACGACAAGCACATTTAATGTGATGCCTACATGTCCTCTTGCTTTATTGGGGACGGCAACAGAGGCCATCCCATCCTTCGCCGCTTCCACTCGCCTTGCCACGCGTCCGGGCCGATGAGGTATGCAATGCCACACTGGCCAACCAGCTGCTGTGTCGGCAAAGTGGTAGGCTTCCACGAAGATCTGTATGCCGCCACGCAGGCGCCTGCTTCGTTGGCATGCTTATCGCCGCATTGGAGTCGTGGTGAGGTGGTGGAACGCTGTCAAACGCGGGCCTGGCCACGGCCCAGCGATCATCCCCGGCAAGGCTTGCCGGGGGCCTTGGAGTCGTCCCCGGCAACGGTCTTGCTGGGGGTCTTCAGTATTTGATCCCACGTGGACTCGTGGGTTGCCGATCTTCGTGAGGAGCCGCATGCTACCAGGCATGTGCTCTTCAAATCTTGGTCTTTAACATTGTCGACGGTGTTAGACCTCTCAAGCCCAAGGGTGGTGGCCTTGCTGGTCTCTTCGCAAGCTGCCCCGACAAGGGGCTTGCCGGGGGCCTTGCAGGTCGCCTCAGCAAGGCTTGTTACCGGGCGTGGACCTCCTTGTCTCTTGCTACTCGCTACTCTGAGCACTTTCCTTGATGTTCTCTGTGCCTATCTTGTCTCATGTTGTCTTCCTCTGCCTCGCCAAGCCTTGCCATAGGGGTGGCTGCGACTGCCCGTGCACAAGTAAGGGGTCCAGAAGCACCCATACTTTTGTACACCGACAGGAGCCCCCGGGCCTGGGCCACACATAGGCGCAGGGCATAGTTGGGCCAGGCCCAAAGCAGTGTGCGGGCGGGCGTGGCAGAGGTGAACCGCCACGGTCTTTCTGGCAGTTGTGCTTCCCCACATCTCGCATCGAGTGCGTGACGTGGGGGTCGTGCGTGGGATCGCCTCAGCATGCTCGCGTCATCTCGCAGTCGATAGCAAAGAGGCGGCCCATGCTTCCCTCATCAAAAAGGAAGGAATCTGTTTGGGTGCTACTCATTTACTAAGTGGACTCGGGTCGCAGCCTGCAAGGCGTCGCTCCCCACGATCACGGGGTGGCAATTGGTCATCACACCCGTCCTTGTGCCCCCTTCTGCTTCGCCACATACCCTCCATGCGTTGGGAACGGTAGGTGGCGGGCACGGATAACATGGCCATTAATGCCGAGGCGGAAAATCAGGCGCTTATGGATTGGGGGAGCGGGCCGGTTCTGATTCCCCATGCTTCAAGAGGTCGCATGGGTCGTGCGGGGTAGCGGCCCCTTGGGCTGGGTGGCCAGGCCCCAGCCTCGCTCCTCCATAAATGGGGGAGAGGGATAGTGCTTCTCCATGCTCGCCCTCCTCTCCCCCTCTTGCTTGCCATCTTCTTCCGATTCTCCATGGTGAAAGGGCATGCTAGGGCCTCAACGGTAGCGACGAGGGCTTCTGCTCGACAACGTGTCCCTCCTTCATTGGAGCCCCCGGCAACGGAGCCTGCTGCGAGGGGGGGAGGAAGGGGACGGGCCTGAGGACGTCGCGGTGCTCGGGGAGGAGGCAAACAGGGCGGCGTACCTACTGTGCTCCTTCCAGTGGCCCCTCCTCCGGTGGGCGACCACATCAGGGACAAACCCTATGAGTTCTTCATCAAGATGCATAAGCCTGTGTGCAGTTGCCTCCGACTACCGACTCCGTTCGCTCGGGTGATGGAGGAGGCCCCGTGGGCCTTGAGGCTTCATATGAGGGACTGCGGGAACGACAGCATGTGGGTTGACGTCGACTTTCCCCGCCCTCACGTTATGTACCTTCATCAGGGGTGGAATACCTTCGCACGTCCCATAGCTTGGCGGAGGGGCACATTCTCTATGTTAAGTTAATGGAGAGCGGCCTGCTCTCCATCAAGGTCTTTGGGAACTCCGAAATTCGCTTAGGGTGCTGCTTGGAGAGCTCCACTGATGACGAAAGCTCCTCCTTGAGCGACAATGGCGAGGAGGACAGCGCCAGCAACGATGACAGCAATGGGCAGGGGGACAATGACTCCGACTCTGGCTGACCACCAGTGGCTGCACCATCGTCTGACTTGCTCCCTCCCCCGGCAACACGCCTTTCCGGGGGACTCGTCCTACTGTCCCTGGCGATGGTGGTCGGCGGGCTTCCTCGTCAAGCTCTCCATCGCCCAGTTCCCCATGCCCATCACCTTGCGCGGCCCGCCGTGCTTGGAGAGGAATGGGGCAAGAACGGGGATTACGGGACACTCATCTTTTTCTCAATTTGTAGGCACTTGCCAAATCTTAACTTTCTAGGAAATGTACTCTACCGACCCATGTTTATGTTTTCTAATATCTGTACTTGCATCAGCATATCAATGAAAAAGATGAGCTTTCATCGGGAACTCATGCACGTGTATGCTCGTGCAGAGGCAAAATGTCCCATTAATGAAAAATAAACGAGTCTCCCTGGCAAGCTATCTTGCCGGTGCTCATGTGCCTGCCGGAGAATCACATCTGCCGGGTTACAGGTGCAGGGTCCAGCCCCCTGCCAAACTCTTCTTTTTCACATGGTTATTGCAATTACCCCGACCGAAGCAGCGTTCGAGTCGGGGATGGGAGCACCCAAGTCTAGATAGAGTGTCGAGGTTTTCTAATGCGCAAGTCACAAATTTCGAACATGAATGGGCAGGGGAGGAACTTTATCTAATTAAGTTGTTGATGGAGATGCCGCGCCAAGCAGTCTTCTCAATCTCTTGCTGGGGTGTGGTCACTGCGGCTGGAGGGGAGAGAGGACATGGGCATGGAATCTTGTCGGTTCCCCAACACCAGTTAGAATCTAAGATAGCACAATATCCTGGACAAGTACGCATGCATACATATATATGAACATGGAAACTAACAGGAAACTGTACAAGCTAAAACTATCTTGCTACACGTAGGGTCTGCGCCTGGCTCTTTACATAGGGTTATATGCCTTGTCGGCAAGGCTAGTGAGGGAGTCCTGGATTAAGGGGACCTCGAACAGCCGGACTATATGCGTATGCCGGACTGTTGGACTATGAACATACAAGATAGAAGACTTCGTCCCGTATCCATATGGGACTCTCATTTGCATGGAAGGCAAGCTTGGCGATTCGGATATGAAGATTCCTTTCTCTGTAACCGACTCTGTGTAACCCTAGCCCCCTCCGGTGTCTATATAAACTGAAGGGTTTAGTCCGTAGGACAACAACAATCATAACCATGGGCTAGCTTCTAGGGTTTAGCCTCTATGATCTCGTGGTAGATCTACTCTTGTAATACCCATATCATCAAGATCAATCAAGCAGGAAGTAGGGTATTACCTCCATCGAGAGGGCCTGAACCTGGGTAAACATCGTGTCCCCGCCTCCTGTTACCATTAGCCTTAGACGCACAGTTCGAGACCCCCTACCCGAGATCCGCCGGTTTTGACACTGACATTGGTGCTTTCATTGAGAGTTCCAAAGTGTCGTCACCATAAGGCTTGATGGCTCCTTGAATCATCAACAACGCCATCCAGGGTGAAGTTTTTCTCCCGGGACAGATCTTCGTATTCGGCGGCTTCGCACTGCGGGCCAACTCGCTTGGCCATCTGGAGCAGATCGACAGCTACGCCCCTGGCCATCAGGTCAGGTTTGGAAGCTTGAACTACACCGCCGACATCCGCGGACACTTAATCTTCGGCAGATTCGAACCCATGACAGCTGCGCCCCGCCGCCACAATGAACACGACCAAAATCTGTCATTAGATGGTATGCGGGAGATTGCACCTGTAGCCACACTGGCCCTAGATCCAGAGCAGAGGGCGCCATCTGAGGACGGAAAGCTCAACCCCGCCACGGAAGCCGCGGACTCGACGGTGCTAGAGCCGAACAGAGATTCGACCTCCGACAAAGCCTGTGTCAGCGGAGCCTCGGACTCATCTCCGGTTACAGGCTCCGAACCGCGTGAATCCGCACCCATCGAGTCTGACTGGGCGCCGACCTTAGAGTTCAGCTCCGTGGACATCTTCCAACACTCGCCCCTAGGGAACATGTTAAACTCATTAAAGTGTCTCTCCTTGTCAGGATATTCCTGGCCGAACTATGTCCGGCTTGAGTGGGAAGTGGATGACAAAGAACTTCGTTGCCCACCCACCACCCACTTGATAGCCACTGTCGATGATTTAACCGACATGCTTGATTTCGACTTCGAAGACATCGACAGTATGGACGACGATGCCGGAGAAGAACAGGAACCACCGCCCACAGGGCGCTGGACAGCCACCTCCTCATATGGTATATACATGGTGGATACACCCAAAGAAGACAATGGCAACGACATACAAGATGCAACTAATGACAAACTTCCTGAGAACCAGTCTAAGCACCAACGTCAGCGGGGCCGCTCTAAATCGCGCGATGGTAAAAATGGCGATACCGGCACAAGAGACAACAACACTCCGGACGATGCCGAAGACAATGAAGACCCCGCCAAGCCAAGTTTCAAACAGGCCGAACGGGAAGATGGGCAAGCCAGCCTCGATGAACAGGCCGTGAACGATGACTCGGAGGACAGCAACTACATGCCTCTCTCCAAGGACGAGGTGAGCCTTGGCGACGAAGAATTTATTATGCCAGAGGATCCCATCGAGCAGGAGCGCTTTAAGCGCCGCCTTATAGCCACGGTAAGGAGCCTAAAGAAGAAGTAACAGCAGCTTCAAGCTGATCAAGATCTGCTCACTGATAGATGGACTGAGGTCCTGGCAGCCGAGGAATACGGACTCGAGCGCCCAACCAAAAGTTACCCGAAGCGCAAATTGCTACCTCAATTCAACAACGAGACGTTGGAGCCAACACTACCAGCGTATGATGCGGCCGACAGACCACCACATGGTCGAGACAAAGCGGCAATTCATCCCGAACACAAGCCGGCATCACGTCACCGAACAAATAGAAACACAACAACTCGGGGATACACACATGACCCGTGGCACGACTTGGAGAATAAAGCAGGCCAGACCAGATTGATCTACGGGTCACGGGGGTGCGCCCCAACGCGCAACGACAGCCACCATGTCATGTACAACAAATACACACATGTCCGGACCAAATACCGCAGACCGGCCCCATTCAAGCTACATTATGACGTAGCCTGACGCAGAGGCGCCACAAACCCCCTATGCTTCACTGATGAAGTAATGGAACATGAATTCCCAGAAGGGTTCAAACCCGTAAACATCAAATCATATGATGGAACAACAGACCCCGTAGTATGGATCGAGGACTTCCTTCTCCATATACATATGGCCCACGACGATGATCTCCATGCCATCAAGTACCTCCCACTAAAACTTAAGGGACCATCTTGGAACTGGTTGAACAGCCTGACCGAAAACTCTATCGGAAGTTGGGAGAACCTGGAAGACGCATTCCTTGACAACTTCCAAGGCACCTATGCCCGACCTCCGGATGCCGATGACTTAAGTCATATAATCCAACGGCCAGGAGAGTCAACCAAGAAATTCTAGACTCGGTTCTTAACTAAAAAGAACCAAATTGTCAACTATCCAGATGCCGAAGCCCTAGCGGCCTTTAAGCATAACATCCGCGACGAGTGGCTCGCCCGACACCTTGGTCAAGAGAAGCCAAAGTCCATGGCATCCCTTACGACGCTTATGACCCGCTTTTGCGCGGGCGAGGATAGCTGGTTAGCTCATAGCAACAGCACCTCAAGTAAGCCTGGCACTTCCGAACCAGAGACAGTAACGGCAAGCCCCGATGCAGTAAAAACAAACGGCAAAATAATGGCGATAACTCTGAAGACACGGCCGTCAATGCCGGATTCAATGGCTCCAAGTCCGGTCAACGGAAAAAGCAATTTAATATAAACAACCCGGGGACGTCCAGCTTGGAACGCATACTCGATCGTCCATGCCAAATCCACGGCACCACCGATAAACCAGCCAATCATACCAACAGAGAATGTTGGGTCTTTAAACAGGCCGGCAAGTTAAACGTCGAAAACAGAGAAAAGGGATCGCAAAGCGACGTCGACAAGGAGCCCCGGCCACTGAACACAGGGGGACAGAAGAAGTTTCCTCCTCAAGTGAAAACGGTAAACATGATATATGCTACCCATATATCCAAAAGGGAGCCGAAGCGCACACTAAGGGACGTCTACGCAATGGAGCCAGTCGCCCAAAAATACAACCTGTGGTCCTCCTATCCGATCACCTTTGATCGAAGGGACCATCCGACTAGTGCCCGTCATGGCGGTTTAGCCGCACTGGTGCTAGACCCTATTATCGACGGATTCCACCTCACAGGCGTCCTCATGGACGGCGGTAGCAGCTTGAACCTGCTCTATCAGGATACAGTGTGCAAAATGGGTATTGATCCCTCAAGAATCAAGCCCACAAAAACCACCTTTAAAGGTGCCATTCCAGGTGTAGAGGCCTCCTGTACGGGCTCGATCACACTGGAAGTGGTCTTCGGATCCCCGGATAATTTCCGAAGCGAAGAATTAATCTTTGACATCGTCCCCTTTCACAGTGGTTATCATGCATTGCTCGGACAAACCGCATTTGCTCGTTTCAATGCGGTGTCGCACTATGCATATCTTAAGCTCAAGATGCCCGGTCCTCGTGGTGTCATAACAATCAATGGAAATACGGAGCGCTCCCTCCGTACTGAGGAGCACACCCCGGCCCTCGCAGCAGAGGTACAGAATAGCCTTCTTAGGCAAAAACTCAATTCGGCAATAAGGCCCCCGGGCAACGTTAAGCGAGTCCGAGCTATGCTGCAATAGGACCGCCCGGCTCGTTCAGAGCTCAGCTAGCAATTCGGCCTCGGTCCAAGCCCCAAAAAGGCGGTGAAATTCATGTCGTGCATACACAACTACGCACTTAAAACACCATGGGAACAGACGGAGGCGCAGCTAGACCACGGTCCATAATGAGGCTCAACCGCTCCTGGATCTGCACACCTTCACCTTTTTTCTTCCTTTCAGATTTCTTCTCTTCTCGGGCCCTTTTCTAATAAACCTGCCCATCGGACCTGTAGCGGGACGGACACACCAAGAAAGCTAGGGGCTAGGACGTACAAGGGAATACCCAGGTGGTCTCTGCTAACAATCTTCATACATGTTTTAAATACCCACACGCAACTCACTCTTGGTTATTGCATGTTCAAATAGCCTTATTTGCTTATTGCACTGCTTGTGCACATACGCTTTGACGTATAAATCAAGTCACAATGAAAAATAATTGGCAGTGTCTGCTTATTACCTGAATTTTCCTTGTCTACTTATTTTCCATTGCACCCATACATTCTGGTACGTCTTAATTCGCCAGGGGCTTCATTGTAACCCATAACACGGTAAGAAAGTCCAAACACTTTTACAGTGCAGTTCGGCACCCCGAACTTATAGCATTATATGCATTGGCTCTGAATCATGTCTTTGGTCAACAGTTGGGTTGCCCGGCTCATGTGCTTGCTACCCTATGTTCCGATATATCGGCTACGGTAGTAAAGGAGAACTACTGCGATTGTGTCCCGGTTCTTTCGGACGAGCACCTCAGTAGAGAAAGCCAAAAACTAACTATCATGATGTGGCGAGAGCTGGTCAGCTGTTCGAGAGGTCACAAAATCCTTACGAGTTCTTCCGCATTGTGCGATAACTAATGCATCGTGTGATGGATCGGTTTTTATCCGATCAGGTGCCTTCTAAAACCCCAAGTTCGGTCTTCTGAACATTAGGGGTTGCGCCTACTTTTGTTTTGTCAAACTCCTAGGGCTAAGTGAGGGTGATAAAGCCTTATAGTCCGATTGCCTGGTTCGTCGTGCTAAACACCTCCTTTAAGGACCAAAAATCTGGAGTAAAGAGTGTTTAGATTTATCCCGAACACCCGCGTACTTCCTACGTGGGGGCAGAAGCCGACGACTGGCCAACTCTCAGCATTAATTTAAAAAATGGCCGCACAGGAGGTAATAGTTCGAATAACAAGCACTATTTTACATCATGATATTGTTTCATATTACAGTATAGGGCAACATGCATACATTCGTGGGAAGATAATATCCTTGGAACACTGCTCCACCACAAGGCGGGATCCCTTCAGGACACTGTCATAATACAGCTCCGGCTTGCGGTGCTCTTTCCCTTCGGGCGGTCCTTCGGTCATCAACTTCACAGCATCCATCTTCGCCCAATGTACCTTGGCACGGGCAAAAGCCATTCGCGCACCTTCGATGCAGACCGACCGCTTGATGGTGTCAAGCCGAGGACAGGCACTAACCAGGCGCTTCATGAGTCCGAAGTAGCTGCTGGGAATCGGTTCGGCAGGCCATAGCCAGATAATCAGATCCTTAAGGGCTAGTTCAGCTGCCCTATGCAGCTCGACCAGTTGCTTCAGCTGATCGGCAAAGAGTACTCGGTATTCTAGCACAAGATATTGCGACCAGAATAGCTTCTCCGCCGAGCTCCCCTCTTCGGCTCGATAGAATTGTTTGGCGTCCGACACGCTGCGCGGCAGATCCGCAAACACCCCTGGAGAACTCTGAATCCGGGTCAGTAAATGAAATCTTTCCTTCGCGTATTTGCTTTGCATAATAAAGGCCTTACCCGTGGCGATCTTTCGGGCCTCCTAGATTTCCTGGAGGGCGCCTTGGGCTTCAGCCCGGGCATCGCGTGCGGATTGGCGAGCCTTGGTGAGTTCGGACTCTTGATCCTTTATACTCTGCTCCAAGGTCTTGCACTTCCCTATAGCTTCTTAGAGCTATTGTTGAACTTCAATAACATGGGCCTCGTGGTTTTTACGAGTGGCTTGCTCCTTGGCCGCCCCTTTTTCAGCCTCGGCCACCGCCTTCTTCAGAGCCTCGACTTTGGTCGCCGCTCCTAATTCATATCATGACATTTTAGAGTCAACATAACAACTCACTTGTATTGAAATACAAACAAAGTTCTCCCATACCTTGGGTATTCTCCAATTGCTTTTTCACTTGGCCGAGCTCCTTCTCGGCCTGCTCCAGACTCTGTTTCAGTCCGGAGACCTCCGTAGTATGAGAGGTCACAGTCACTAACGACGCCTGTTCATTCACATAGGTATTACCTAATTAGTCTCTTGCGAAATATGTTTGATCCTCTGTCCGGCTTTCTTTTTGGAACACTGAACAGTGTATTAGGGGCTATTATCTATATTATGACATTCTATAACTTACCTCAAAGCCTGTTAAAAGGCTGGCACAACCTTCGGTCAGCCCGCTTTTGGCGAGCTGGACCTTCTAAATCACCACACCCATAAGGGTGCGATGCTCTTCAACGATGGAAGCACTTTGCAGCACTGCCAACAAAGTATCCGGCACCTCTGGATGGACAGAGGTCACCGGTGGAATAGGTGCACCGCCTTCTGTTGAAGAAGGTTGCTGTCCTAATTCCGGAGCCGTATTGGTCTCCAGCGTCGTCTCTGGCTGGAGCCAAATTCAGGGCGGCCTCCGCCTTCAGCATCCATGGGGGTCTGCTCCCCCGTGTGTCCGATTGCTGAGGTTTGACCCCCCGGCGCCGCCCCAGCGGTCTCTTGAGCTTTGCCGTGGCTTGGGCCCCTTTGGGATGACACCTCAGCATCATCCGCAGCTTCGGGAGAAGAGGTCGTCGGGAGGGTCTCGCTATCCATCGCATCCGTGTCCAGCGAATCCTCTCATGAAGATCGCTCGATTTCGGACCCGGTCGGACTGTGGAATATGTGACTCAATATATTAATGCTATGCAAAAGTGAGACTGGATATATGGATGTGTCCGGGTTTCTTTGAACTCACGATTTGGCCAGGGGCTCGATCCTGGGTTCCCACTCCGGGCTGCTATCTGTGGCCGTGGTAGGCTCGTCTGGAAGGGATGATTTCCCCTTGTTAGACATT
>NC_041387.1:464701606-464712216 GCF_002162155.2 Triticum dicoccoides | reverse complement strand
GGCTTTCTTATTCTTCTTCCGCCTCTTCCTCGTCTTTTTTGGAGGAGGAGTGGGCCTAGGTGTCTTCGAACACCACGTCTGAAGTGCCCTTGCGACGAAGCCCGCCCCTGGTCTCATTGGCCTCCTTCTGGGCCTTCTTCTTCGGTGCCTTATATGGCGCCGGCACCAACATCTTCATCAGAAGTGGGCCGGCTTGTTCTTCAGGCAGCGGAGCCGGACAGTAGATTCGCTCTGCCTTCTCTGTCCAGGCCTGAGAAAATTGTCGGGAAAGTATTAGGTGTTTTCCACAGGGTATACAGATAGAGGGTACACCTTGAAAACATATACAGACTCACCAAGCTTGCGAGGCGGAACGCTT
Source organism: Triticum dicoccoides (assembly GCF_002162155.2). Classification (NCBI taxonomy): domain Eukaryota; kingdom Viridiplantae; phylum Streptophyta; class Magnoliopsida; order Poales; family Poaceae; genus Triticum; species Triticum dicoccoides. Next base: position 464,711,858 of record NC_041387.1, on the reverse strand, counting down.
TGTGCCCGCGATCCTCGGCAGTGTTCGGCCACGACTTGCCGGGCTTGAATAGCACCTTCTAGATGTCTTCGTGCGTCGTGCCGAAGAACTCCAGCAAGGTTTGGTGCTTGGCCGGATCAAACTCCCATAGGTGGCAAGTCCGGCGTTGGCAAGGAAGGATCCGGCGAGCTAGCATCACCTGGACCACATCCACAAGTTTGATACCCTTGTCCTCCATGCTCTTGATACGCGCTTGGAGTGCCGACAGCCCGTCGGATGAAGGCCAGTCTAGGCCCTTTTCCGGCCAGGACATGAGCCGCAGTGGGGCTCCGGATCGGAACTCAGGAGCGGCGGCCCATTTGGCGTCTCGTGGCTCGGTAATATAGAACCACTGTTGTTGCCAACCTTTGACGGACTCGCTGAATTTACCCGATGGCCATTTGACGTTGGGCATCTTACTCACCATGGCTCCTCCGCACTCAACGTGTTTGCCGCCGACCACCTTGGGCTTCATGTTGAAAATCTTTAGCCATAGCCTGAAGTGTGGCGGGATGCGGAGGAAGGCTTCGCACACGACGATGAATGTCGAGATGTTGAGGAAGGAGTTGGGGGATAGGTCATGGAAATCTATCCCATAATAGTACATAAGGCCGCGAACGAATGGGTGGAGGGGAAACCCCAGCCTGCAAACGAAGTGCGGGAGGAATAGAACCCTCTCGTGGGGTTCTGGAGTAGGGATGATCTATCCCGCCGGTGGGAGACGGTGTGCGATCGTCTTGGCCAGGTATCCGGCCTCTCAGAGTTTCTTGATATCCTTCTCCTGAAATGGAGGAGGCCATCCACTTGCCTTGCACTCAGGATGCAGACATGATTGGAGTGCTTTTTGGGCGAAGGTGGTGGTTTCTTGGGCGCTGGAGCTCAAGAACGGATGAGCGAAGGAAGAAGAGGGCATGGGTGAAAGAGGGGAAACCTTATCCCTTTATAAAGGCGGTAAAAATCATGCGCCTCCCTACTCGCCCTAAAACTCGCTTATTTCTCAAGCGTCGTGTTGATGGCACGGTTGGGTTACCCATACCCGCATTGATGAGAATCCCATTATGAGGGGACACAATCTCTGCTTTGACAAGACGTGCCAGTGAAACCGCACCTCGAAATATGGAGGGGCGGCATAAAAACGGTTCGAAAAAAGACTGGGCCGTGGCGTGATGTCATGCTGTGCGTTGTCAGCAGATTGGACTCATGGGGTATTGTATTCTCTACTGTGGTATGTGGAATTTGTTTTGCAGAGCCGAACACGATTCTTATGTTCAAGATACTTTGAAGTATTCGGAGAAGGAACCCGCCTTGCAATGCCAAAGACAATTTGCACGCCGGACTCGTCATCATTGAAGCCTGGTTCAGGGGCTACTGAGGGAGTCCTGGATTAAGGGGTCCTCGGACAGCCGAACTATATGCGTATGCCAGACTGTTGGACTATGAAGATACAAGATAGAAGTCTTCGTCCCGTATCCGAATGGGACTCTCATTTGCGTGAAAGGCAAGCTTGGCGATTCGGATGTGAAGATTCCTTTCTCTGTAACCGACTCTATGTAACCCTACCCCCTCCGGTGTCTATATAAACTTGAGGGTTTAGTCCGTAGGACAACAACAATCATAACCATAGGCTAGCTTCTAGGGTTTAGCCTCTACGATCTCGTGGTAGATCTACTCTTGTAATACTCATATCATCAAGATCAATCAAGTAGGAAGTAGGGTATTACCTCCATCGAGAGGTCCCGAACCTGGGTAAACATCGTGTCCCGCGCCTCCTGTTACCATTAGCCTTATACGCATAGTTTGGGACCCCCTACCCGAGATCCGTCGGTTTTGACACCCACAGCTAGTACAAAAGGGGGTTACCGGAGCTCCCGGAAACCGCGCCCTATGGGTAAACCTTGCGAAGATGTTCGATGTTCCAGGAGTTGCTCACTGGAATGCCATCTTCGGTCTCCACATGGACTGCGCCGGGCCTGGTGACTCGTATTACCCAATAGGGGCCTTCCCACTTTGGCGTCAACTTGTTGGAATTCTTGGCGGACTGAACACGCCGAAGAACATGGTCGCCTTCCTCAAGACTTCGGGCGTGAACCTTGCGGCTATGGTAGCGGAGCAAGGCTTGCTGGTAGCGAGCGGCTCGCATAGCAGCTCGAAGACGGTCTTCCTCAAGGAGCGTCGCATTATCTTGGCACAACTGCTCTTTCTCAAGCTCATCATAAGGTAGCACTCGAGGTGACCCGTATATGAGTTCAGTGGGGAGAACTACTTCTGCCCCGTAGACCAGGGCAAAGGGTGTCTGGCCAGTGGCTCAATTTGGTGTCATTCTGATTGACCAAAGAACCGTTGGCAACTCATCAATCCAGTGCCTTCCACACTTGCGCAGCTTGTCGAAAGTCCTTGCTTTGAGGCCTCGCAACACTTCAGCATTTGCCCTTTCTTCTTGGCCATTGCTTCTTGGATGAGCAACAGAAGCAAAACATACCTTGATGCCAAGGTCCTTGATATACTGCATGAAGGTGCGGCTTGTGAACTGTGTGCCGTTGTCGGTGATGACTCTGTTTGGTACACCAAAACAGCAGACGAGTCCCTTAAAGAACTTGACGGCTAATATTGTTGTCACCTTCCTCCCTGGCTCTACTTCTAGCCACTTTCTCAACTTGTCAATCGCGATGTACAAGTACTCAAAGGCCCCGAGAGCGTGGGGAAAGGGGCCCAGTATGTCGAGCCCCCAGACTGAAAAAGGCCAGGAGAGAGGGATTGTTTGAAGGGCTTGAGATGGATGATGGAGCTTCTTCGAATGAAAATGGCATGCTTCACACTTGGTTACTAGTGTCGTTGCATCCTAGAGGGTAGTGGGCCAGAAGAAACCCTGCCGGAATGCCTTGTCGGCAAGGGCTCTTGACCCTATGTGGGAGCCACATATGCCTCTGTGTATCTCTGCCAACAACTCCAGTCCGTCCTCCCGAGGAATACACTTCAGTTTCACACTGTTCGGCCTTCTTCTATAAAGGGCATCATCCACGAACTGGTACATGCTGGACCGATGGGCTACTTTTTCTGATTCTTCCTACTCCTCCTGGAGCTCTCCCGTTTGGAGGAAACAGACCGTATGATGTGCCCATGCCGGAGCCTGGGGCTCGACGGCAAGGACTAAAGGCATGTCTTCCACTGCGGGGGCAGCTGCCTCGACGGCAAGGGCCTGGCGCCCCGTCGGAAGCTGCTCCTCCTAGGCAAGCTTGGGGTACCCAGCAACTTCCTTGCCGCCGGCTCCTGGGAGCTCTGCGGGAAAGTACTTGACGGGCCCCATTTTCCTTCGCTTGTTCTGTTCTGCTGAGGTCTCGACAGATGGCTGAGTTAATTGAAGCACAAAGGTACCTGGTTCCACAGGTAGCTTGAGGGCAGTGCGCTTCGACAGGTCATCGGCAATGTTGTTCTCTGCTCGAGGAACATGCTCTGCTTGTAGAGCGTCAAAGAGCTCCTCCAAATTCCTCACTTCATCCACATAAGCCTCCATCAACGGGCTCTAATAGTCCTTGTTGACTTGCCTAATGACAAGTTGTGAGTCTCCTCCAATAATAAGCTTTCTGATCCCGAGGTCTGCCGCGATCCTAAGACCAGCGAGCAGCCCCTCGTACTCTGCGGTGTTGTTTGTCAACCTCTCCTGGGGGAAGTGCATATGGACCACATACTTGAGGTGTTCTCTAGTGGGTGCGACGAGCAACACGCCAGCACCTGCACCTTGTAACGAGAAGGCTCCATCGAAGTACATAATCCAATGACTACTTGCCTCATTGCCGGGAAGGGTGTTTTCTTGAACTTATTCGTCGGGCGTGGATGTCCATTCTGCTATGAATTCTGCCAAGGCTCTGCTCTTGGTCATCAAGGTACTTTCAAACCTGAGTCTAAAGCTTGACAGCTCCACTGCCCACTTCACGATCCTCCCTGTCGCGTCTGGATTGTGCAAAATCCGCCGCAATGGGAGGCGAGTGATGAAAATGATCTTGTGTGCTTGAAAATAATGACACAGCTTTCTTGAAGCCATAAGGAGGCCGAAAAGCAACTTATGCATCCCGGAGTACCTTGACCTAGCCCCCTACAAAAGGGAGCTAACAAAGTAGACTGGGTGTTGCACCACCTTCTTCTTCTGCTCTACCTCGCTTGCCTGCGCAGATGTTGTCTTGCCGGGGTCGGGTCCTGCCGGGGGCTCTCCCTTGCTGGGATCGGAGCCCGCCGGGTCCAGCTTTTCTCCTAAGGACCTTGCCGCCGCAATCGCCTCTTCCTCGACTTCTCTCTGTGCCACTAGCGGGGCACTGACCACTCGATTCGTCGTCACCAGGTACAGCAGCAACGGCTCTCGCGGCTTGGTGATACGTCCATTTTGCATCATGCTTTTATATCAATATTTATTGCATTATGGGCTGTTATTTCACGTTATTTCACAATACTTATGGCTATTCTCTCTTATTTTACAAGGTTTACATGAAGAGGGGGAATGCCGGCAGCTGGAATTCTGGGATGGAAAAGGAGCAAATATTGGAGACCTATTCTACGCAACTCCAAAAGTCCTGAAACTCCACAGAATATCTTAAAATAAATAAAGAAAAATTGTCACCAAAGATGAAGTCCAGGGGACCCACACCCTGCTCATGAGGGTGGGGGGCGCCCTCCCCCCCTCCCGGGGCACGCCCCTACCTCGTGGGCCCCCTGGTGGCTCTCCGACGCACATCTTCTCCTATATGAAGTCTTTCGATGAGCAAAAAAAATAGAAGGCAACCTTTCGGGACGAGACTCCACCGCCACGAGGCGGAACCTTGGCGGAACCAATCTAGGGCTCCGGGAGAGCTGTTCTGCCGGGGACGCTTCCCTCCGGGAGGGGGAAATCATCACCATTGTCATCACCAACACTCCTCTCATCGAGAGAGGGCAATCTCCATCAACATCTTCACCAGCACCATCTCATCTCCAAACCCTAGTAAATCTCTTGTATCCAATTCTTGTCTCCGAGTCCGGGATTGGTGCTAGTAGGTTGCTAGTAGTGTTGATTACTCCTTGTAGTTGATGCTAGTTGGTTTATTTGGTGGAAGATCATATGGTCAGATCCTTTATGCATATTATTACCCCTCTGATTATGAACATGAATATGCTTTGTGAGTAGTTACGTTTGTTCCTGAGGACAAGGGAGAAGTCTTGCTATTAGTAGTCATGTGAATTTGGTATTCGTTCGATATTTTGATAAGATGTATGTTGTCTAGCCTCTAGTGGTGTTATGTGAACGTCGACTACATAACACTTCACCATTATTTGGGCCTAGAGGAATGCATTGGTAAGTAATAAGTAGATGATGGGTTGCTAGAGTGATAGAAGCTTAAACCCTAGTTTATGCATTCCTTCGTAAGGGGCTGATTTGGATCCATATGTTTCATGCTATGGTTAGGTTTACCTTAATACTTTTGTTGTACTTGCGGATGCTTGCAATAGAGGTTAATCATAAGTGGGATGCTTGTTCAAGTAAGAATAGCACCCAAGCACCGGTCCACCCACATATCAAATTATCAAAGTACAGAACGTGAATCATATGAGCGTGATGAAAACTAGCTTGACGATATTTCCATGTGTCCTCGGGAGCGCTTTTCCTATTATAAGAGTTTGTCCAGGCTTGTCCTTTGCTACAAAAAGGATTGGGCCACCTTGCTGCACTTTATTTACTTTTGTTACTTGTTGCTCGTTACAATTTATCTTATCACAAAACTATCTGTTACCACTTATTTCAGTACTTGCAGAGAATACCTTGCTGAAAACCGCTTATCATTTCCTTCTGCTCCTCGTTGGGTTCAACACTCTTACTTATCAAAAGGACTACGATAGATCCCCTATACTTGTGGGTCATCACTTGGGTGCAACCAGTATTGGCGTAGAGGAGAGGTATCTCCTTAAATCTTGCAGTGCTGCCTCTGCCTCCGGGGTCCATTTTATTGGACCCACCTTTTTCAAAATTTTGAAAAAGTGGGGGGGCACATTCAGCAAACTTAGAGATGAACCTACTCAGGGCGGCGACACAGCTGGCAAGCCTTCGGACATCTTCGATCCATCTTGGCGCCTCAATTTGTTCGATTGCTTTGATCTTGTCGGGATTGGCTTTGATCCCACGTTGAGACACAAAGAAACCAAGAAGCTTGCCGGACAGAACACCGAACACGCACTTCTCTGGGTTACGCTTGAGGTTGATCCTCCGCAGGTTTGCAAAAGTTTCTTCTAGGTCCTGCACGAGCGTAGCCTTATCTTTGGTTTTGACCACTATGCCGTCCATGTAAGCTTCCATATTTCTATGGAGCTGGGTCTCAAAACCAATTTGGACTGCCCAAGCGAACGTTGAACCAGCGCTCTTCAATCCGAAAGGCATCCGTACAAAACAGTACGTACCACATGGGGTGATGAACGTGGTTTTCTCTTCATCTTCCTTTGCCATGAAGATCTAATGATACCCTAAATAAGCATCAAGGAACGATAGCAGGTCGCACCCAGCAGTGGAGTCCACTATCTGATAGATACGTGGAAATGGGAAAGGATCCTTAGGACAGGCTTTATTGATATACGTGTAGTCGATACATAGCCTCCACTTCCCATTTGCCTCACGTACTACAACCGGATTGGGCAACCACGTCGGGTGGAGAACTCCCTTGACCAAAACTGCTGCCTCCAACTTCCTGATCTCCTCGACGATAAAATCTTGTCACTCCAAAGCTTGCTTCCTGACCTTCTGCTTGATGGGCCTTGCTTGAGGGAAGACAGCAAGATGGTGCTCAATCACCTCCCTGGGAACACTAGGGATGTCGAATGCTTGCCATGCAAACACGTCGACATTCGCCCACAAGAAGGCGACGAGCGCGCTATCCTATTTACTGTCAAGGGTGGAGCTTATGACGAAAGCTCTACCCGTGCCATCCTCCTTGACGGACACCTTCTTGGTTTTTGGTGGGGCCACCTTGGACTTTTTGCTCTTTTCGGTAGAGCTCTCTGGTACGTCTCCCGCGGAAACACAGCACTCCAAGGAGGCGTGTTTGCGAGAGAAGGTACAGGAGCCCTTGTCGGAGCCAGGAGTCTTGTTGGCGTTCAAAGCCTTATTGGTCCCCTTCCCTGTGGCAGGAGCAGGTGCCTTGGTGGCAGATGCTGCAACCTCCTCTCGGTAGAGCTGATCGGCGTAGATGACTGCATCCTTCCTATCGCAGCCGACAGTGATTATGATCCTCGGGCCAGGCATCTTCAACTTATTGTAGGCGTAGTGCGACGCTACCATGAACTTGGCCAGTGCGGGGCGGCCAAGGATCCTGTTGTATGGCAACGGGATCTCAGCGACATCGAAAACGATCCTCTCCGTCATGTAGTTGAGGTCGCCACCAAATGTAACTGGCAGCGTGACCTTTCCGTTGGGCTGACTTCTCCCCGGATTGATCCCTCGGAACGTGCATGTCTCTTTGAGGTCCTCATCGGGGATCTGCAGCCTCTTCACCATGTTGGGTGAGATCAAGTTAAGATCGGCCCCACCATCAACTAACATCTTCGTCACCTTGAGGTTGTGTATTGTTGGGGATACCAACCATGGCAAACACCCAACCCAGTGATGCGATCAGGGTGATCCTCGGTGTCGAAGATGATAGGCGTGTGGGACCACCTCAACGGCTTCTGGATATCGACCATTGGTTCCGTTGCATTAATCTCATGCGCCCACTGTTTCAGTTGACGGTGAGAAGAATGCAGCGAAGCACCTTCGTCGACACAAATTACTTATGTTACCTTCTGGAACTCATGCTCGGTGGATTCATTGTCATCATCACGATTGTCATCCTCCGCTTTCTTGTCACGGCCTCGGGCAGGCCTCTCTTGCTGCTTTTCCTTGTTGTTGCATCCTCCTTGGCCACCGCGCTTCTTGCCGGGCCCTTCAGCGCCTCCTTGACCCTTCTCCTTGTCTGTTCTCTTGTACTCATCCCTTTGCTTCTCCATCAGCAGCTCCACTTTGTGGCAGTTTTGGAGATTGTGGCCCTTGGTATGGTGGATCTTGCAGTACTGCTTGTCGGAGCCCTCTGACTTGCCGGCAGCCGCCAAGGCCCGGCATGTGTCGCACCCGGCAACCTCCTTGCTGGGGTCGTCGACCTTGACATTCTTGGCAGTGTCGGGGTCGCCAGATTCCTCAACGACAAGCACGGTCTTTCCCTTGTGCTTCCTGTTACGCCGCCTGCCCTTCTTCGCTGGGGCGACGATGTCTTTGTCTTCTGAGTCGCTTCCCACGTCGGCGTCTTCGCTGGGGTACTTCCTTCCTTCCTCCGCTCAGGCACATCTGTCAGCCAAAACATACAGCTTGGCAACATCTGCGACCTTGTTCATGGCCAACTCTTCACACATCTTTCAATTGCGCACATTTTGGTGGAACATGCTGATGACGGCGGCGGGATGAACATCGAGGATGTTGGACTGCACGCGGCTGAACCTATGTATGTACTTGCGCAAGGATTTGCCATCTCTCTAAGGGATCACGTACAGGTCACTTGCCTGCCCAGGAGCTATGTGGCCGCCTGTGAAGGCACCAACAAACTCGTGGCATAGGTCGGACCAAGAGGCAATGGAATCTATCGGCAGGTGCATCAACCATGACCTAATGTTGGGCTTAAGTGCCAACAGGAAATAGTTGGCAAGTATCTTGTCGTCCCGTGCTCTGGCAACTTGCATCGCAATGGCGTAAACGCTCAAGAACTCAGACGGGTGAGTCTTGCTGTCGTACTTCTTCGGGACCTCTGGTTTGAACATGCGAGTGTTGGGCCACTGGAACTGCCACAGCTCGCGGGTGAATGCAGGACAAGTGATTGCATATGGCAAATCATTCATGTCCCCCGGCGCAGGCCTGTACTCAGCGAGCCCAGCACGCCTATCGGACAGGTGACGTGCTTCCTGTCGTCGCTTGATGGTAGTCCGGGCATCCTCCTTGAGGTGCTCTTGAAGAACTTGGCGCTGGTCACGGCGCGTCCGTGGGTCTGACGATGCCGTGGACACGTTGTCTCGGGCGTCGCCCCAACGGGCCGACCATGGTGGAGGGGAGTGCATCGTGGTTGCAGCGCCCTTGACCCTTCCACTGCCTGCACGCGTCGGCTCGTCATTTCGGTGCCGTGAGGGGCTCGCTCCTCGGTGGACATCTCTATTGGCATGGCCAATGAGGCTTTGGATAGCAGCCCTCCACTCCTCTTGCTTCTCCAAGGCAGGAGGAAAGTCGAGGAGCAGCTGCGCTCGCGACAGTGCTTCCACTCGCATGGGTGGCAGCGACAGGCTCGAGGAATGAGAGGAACTCGGACTTCTAACGACTTTAGAAGGAGGACCATCTCGATTCTGCGGCCGCACGCTCTTTTCGCCTGCACCACGATCTGCATGTTAGCCCTGCGTGTCTTGAGAGTGACGATGAGGGCTCTTGCCATGGCGACGCCTGGGGTCCTCAACACCGCGACGCGGTTTGTCGTGCACGAGCTGATGAGACTGCGGCACGCGCGTTGGCGAGGTTGATCTTCCTCCCTTTGAGGTCCCCGCACCACCCGCAGGTGGCACAGCTCCTGTAACGCTCCGGTTTCGATGCGCCAGGTGTCCACCAGTTATTCATCGTTGTTGCCATGTCATTTGCATGCATGTTGCATTTCATCATGTCATCATGTGCATTTCATTTTGCATACGTGTTCGTCTCTTGCATCCGAGGTTTTTCCCCGTTGTTCGTTTTGCAATCCGGCGCTCATATGCCCTTTGGCGTTCCCCTTTTGTCTCCTGTTGTGGGTGGGTGTTAAACTTTCTCGGAATGGACCGAGTCTTGCCAAGCGGCCTTGGTATACCACCGGTAGACCGCCTGTCAAGTTTTGTGCCATTTGGAGGTCGTTTGATACTCCAATGGTTAACCGAGTGACCGCAAAAGCCTCCTTCTCTTTGCAGCCCAACACCCTTCCAAAGTGGCCCAAAACCCATCTAACTCCCCTCCATGCTCTCGGTCGTTCGATCACAATCGCGTGGCCGAAAACCGCTCCTCATTTGGACTCTCCTAGCTCCCTCTACCTATAAATATGCCCTCTCCCCCGAAATTCGCGGATGTTTCCTACCCTAACCCTAAAAATTCCCCTCCGCGTCGCCGGACATGTTCGCCGACGGCCGGACATGTCCATTCCGTCCAGCCGCCGCCGCCCGCGCCAATCGGGGCGCGCCACGTGGCGACCGC